>NW_012152618.1:6340931-6433860 GCF_000956105.1 Propithecus coquereli | reverse complement strand
TCTTTTTTTTTTCTTTCTAACTTAATGGCTAATTCGGCAAGACCTCCTTAAGAAATTGTGGCTAGAAGATTAATGATATATTTAATCTGGCTGATTAAATAAAAATACCTGCTGTATAAACATGCACAAAGTTGAAACTGCCAACAGGACTCATCATTCATAATGAACAGCAGTTGTGTACCCATTAATTACGCACTGAGCTGGCGTGTCATCTAAGTCTCTACCAACGGACATAATATCTAGTCTACACAATTCTGTTTTTCTTTCAAATATTATAAAAATATATCCCAATGTTCTCTCTTGGAAATTGACTTTTCCAATCAATTTATGAAGGATGGTTCTCCACCATTTGTGTATTTAGCAACAATTCAAAAAAACCCAGCATTTAAAATTAAGCTCTGTATCCCTAAGAAACAGTAATTCATTCTTTAAGTGCTGCAATCATGGTGGGATTTCCTGACGGGAAGTTATTACGAATCTGGGATTGAAGACTTAAGGATGGTGGAAAATACAAAACATGTACTTACTACTAATCGCTGGACAATTTCCCTTATGTCTTCAGCGCAGTTATCCACTGAGGACAGAAGGATACATTCTCCTCTTTCATAAAACACTTTGATACTCATTAATCCAGATGTCCACCCAATAACATCCCTGCAGGAACAGTTAAATACAACGTTCTTGGAATCCTTTTCAATCAGCATTATGAACTCATTGGAAATTCCAAGAAGACATTCAATGTCAGCAGACTGGCCAAAGTCCCGTGCTACCACATGCCACATGATTGCTCCGATGCTGTACAAATGGGCATCCTTCCTTGGCTTTACCTTCTCCTTTTTCTTTGCACCCAGTGTAATGAAGCTGAACTTCACAGAGGTATCCACAGTGGCGGTTGTGACAAAGTTCTCCGCCAGATCTTTCAAGTACTCTTGCCTCGTTCGAGTGGCCATTGCTCGAAACTTTTCCGATTTATGGGCTGCATTTTCTGCATTGATTACTTTGGCTAAAAGGAAGTCCCGAAACACTGCTGACTTTGGAAAAGTTACACCTTTGGGAATTGGTGGACCAAAAGGTGGCACGTCTTTTGATCTGGAAACTCCAACACTGAGGAAGAAAAAAGAGAAATGAAATGAGATGGGCTATGATATCATAATACTTACTTTCTAAAATTTGGCATACACCCACACTTTCAATTTAACTGGTCTATTTCATAGGTTTGTGTTCTTCTAATTTCTGGATACCAAGGGGGATTTTATTTTTAAGAAAAATGTTTTAAAGTTAGTAGAAAGGAGGTATTATGGGCTGAATTCTATCCCTGTCAAAATCCACATGTTGAAGTCATAACCCACAGTACCTGGGAATGTGCCTGTATCTGGAGGTAGGGCCTTTAAAGAGGTGATTAAGTTAAAATGAGGCCGTTGGTGCGGTCCCTAATCCAACCAACTAGTGTTTTTATAAGAGGAGGAAATTTGGGCATACAAAGAGATACCAAGGATACATGCACATAGAGGGAAGCCACATGAAGACACAGGGAGAAGACAGCTAACCATAAGACAAGGAGAGAGGTTTCTGTAGAAACCAACCCCACCAACACCTTTATCTTAGACTTCCAGGCTCCACGAGAAAGGACATCTTTGTCTTATTTATGATAAAATAACTGTCTGCTGTTTAAGCCACCCAGGCTGTGGTATCTGTACGACAGTGCTAGCAAGTGTAGGGGTCATGGATCCACAGCAGGCAGGGTAAGTTTTACATGGAAGCAGGTTGGCTCCCTAACTCTGTGGGGCTGATTATCACTGAGAAAGACAGTAACACTTCCAGCCACAGTGCATTTAGCCCCAGTTGGCTTCATGGAATCTCAATGACATAGGACAGAATGATCGTACTTACAGGGCCAAAATTTTTAAGTGTCAGTATTTTTAAGGAAATGCTCACTTTACTTCATCACATTTAAAAAATCTAAAGAAGGCTTTATGGGAGTAAAGTATGCAGAGATCCCAGGGACTGAAATGATCAAATGTATATTGATAACAATCATCTTAATCTATCAAAACCAATAATGCTCTCCTACATCAGACAGCTGCTTTAGTTGTCTCAAGTTCTTTTCTGAATAAGATAAATTATAGAGTGAATCAATGAATTAACAAAGGAATGATTAGGATAACTAAGCAAATGAATGAATCCCACAGCATCTCGAGCATCTGCTCCTCAATTACTGAGTAGCTACTACAGACCAAGAATTCGTACTAATCCCACATCTGCCCAGGCAGATATCTGCTATGTTGGGGTAATGAAAGGAAGCAATCTTTGCTTCGTTTTCACTACTGTAGAAAATCCTGGGATGAATTAAGACATGAAAATATTCTGTCCAAATTTGTTCTGTAAGATGCAAACTTACTTACTCTTCTGAAATGTGGTTGTTAGACTGTAAAAAGATCACAGGCTCTGGGTATCTCTCACCTGTGCTTTAACTTGCACACTCTTCAGCGGAGTTAATTACATACAGCAGCAAGACGGATGGCTGGCGGTAAAGGGGTCTTCCCTGGTATGAAAGACTAATTTTTCTTATTCTTTTGTAGAGATGGGGTCTTGCTATGTTGCCCAGGCTGGTCTTAGACTCCTGGCCTCAAGTGATCTTCCTGCCTCAGCCTTCCAGTGCTGGGATTATAGGCGTGAGCCACCATGCCCAGCTTCCCAGCAGTATTTTACCCACGGAATGCTGAGAAGGCCAAATTTCATTTGAGACTTTGAAGCAGCAATCCCCAACCTTTTTGGCACCAGGGACAGGTTTCCTGGAAGATAATTTTCCACAGATGGGGGCTGGGGGAAGCAGAGCTCAGGCAGTGATGTGAGCAATGGGGAATGGCTGTAAATACAGATGAAGCTTCACTCACTCGCCCACCACCCACCTATGCTCTATGGCCAGGTTCCTAAGTTTCACGGAAGACAATTTTTTCATGGACTGGCAGAAGCGGTGGGGGAGAAGGGAAGTGGGGCAGGTGGAGCTCAAGTGGTGATGCATGGCCCGGTTCCTCACAGGCCACAGACCAGTACTGGGCGGAGGCTGTGGGGTTGGGGACCACAGCTTTGAAGGATTTTTTTTTTTTTTTTTTACATTAACTCTGTGGATCTTGTGTTATTCTGCAGCTTGCATGCACTTAAGTTAAAATGTCAGGAAATTTCTTATATCTAAATATGCTCAAAGATGGCTGTCACTGTGGTATTACATAGTGGACAGAGGGAGGCACAGTGACTCTAACTTTTCAAAGGGCAATTCGTTTTGGACCAAATTATAGACCCTAATATCTAATTAAAGATTCTCTCTATAATGTATGCTATATTCTGCTTAAATAAACTGTAATCCTGTGCATTTTTAAAGTTGTACTAGAGAAGCAACAGAATTTAATCATGGCTATTTCATGATTACTGTGATATTCTGGGCATGGGGATAAAATAGAGATTGCTGGTTACAAAAGTTTATATGATCCTTAACTCTTTCAGTAGAGTTGAAATTAGAAGGAATACTCTTTGGTATTCCCAACGTGATGAAATGAGAATGTGTACCACAATTCCTTATTTTACCCAAACAACCTGATAGCATTTATTAAATGATTTAGATATACAAGACCCCTCTACCAAAAGCAAAAATAAAAATATGCACATGAAGAGGTTTTAGTAAAGCCTGGTGGTCAAAAGGCAATAAATTGATAAGAAGCACACTCTGGACTCAGCACCCTCATGGCATCCAGCTGTACTACTGAGTGCGTTAGAGCCAGTTACTTAATCCTGCCATGCCTCAGGGTAGAACCACAGGATTCCTGAAGATTATTATTATTATTGATTCTTTAAGGAATACTAGTGATGTTTTTAAGTAACATCAATGAAGCTGAGGAGGCACTTACAAAAATTTGAGGCACTCTACTGACTTTGCATTTGACTTTCATTAGGAAATGTTAATTTAGTGATAACAATGTGGTTTCTTAAAAACCAGTGACTCCATCTCTGAATTATTTGCATATGCTATCTTTTATCAGAGAAAAAATAATGCAATGTACTTTGTTTATATGTAAGATCTACACTGGCTTCAACATTTTTTCCCCAGTAACTTAATTAAAACCAGAAAACCTAAAAGAAATAAAAATGAATAGATATAACTCATCTTTATGATTTTGTTTACTAGTGAACCACTTCATGATATAAACATAAAGATGGAAAATAATTAAAAGTACTTGATTCTACCTAAAAATAGCAGCCAATAAAATTACACCAAATGCAATAAAACCCTAGGCTTAAGTTTCCAATCCATTAGGAAGGTTCATTTTAAAAGTATTCTTCATAATTACCTTTCACTGGGTGAGATCCCAGAGAAAAAAGCCAACTCAACACGTTTGTACTAACATTATCTATTTTAAGCATATCATTTGTACAGAATAGATACTAGATTTCTTCAAATATCATTTATTTAAAGTAGTTCTGAGCTTTTAGGCCAGTGGTCTTAAACCCAGATTTGTATAAGAATGCCATGAGAGGAAAACACGCAGATGCTGTGGCAGCCTGCAGGTCTATTACATTAGAACACTGCACAGTGGGGCCAGAGACTCCCTGTGTTTTACAAAATGACGAGGCGGCAAAATTCAGGTTAAAAACTACTGGTTTTCAGACTCTATTCTCCTAAGATGGGTTAGACATTGGGTAGAATATAAACTGGCAACATCTCACATATAGACTAGTTTCTCTTTTGCCTTTCAAGGGCAAGCTCTGCAGTCTTCAAGGGTCCACCATGCTCTCACAACGAATATTCATGTCCCAGGCCTAACCCAGTGGGAAGCTGAATTCACAACTACTGTTTAAGATTATAAACAAAAATAACCTTGGATGAATGCCAGGAACTCTAAATAGGTGTTTTCCATAATTTAAGATATTTTTCTTCATCATCACGTTTTTAAGTAGGTACTATTATCTTTAGTTTTAAGATAAGGAATTTAAGGCTAACAAAAATAAAACAATTTACACAAAGCCCCATGATAAACAGTAAAGGTGGATTCAAACTTGGGTCAAGGCCCACTCTTTTACCAATCCCCCACACAGTATGACCATTCAGCTGCAGCTGTTTCCTAAGACAGAATCTGAGAGTAGGGGTAAAAGACTAAAAGTAGGCCTTGTCAGAAATAGCCTCAGAATTCCAAGGCGCGCACACGGCCTTTTGAAGTCACCAAAGTAAGTGTCAACTCCTGGTTTCAGCAGCCCTGTGGTAGTGTTTCCAAGATCTTTGATGAAAAAAATACTTTACTGCCACAAATACTTACTTCTCCTAAAGAAGAACTTAAATGGCAACAACATCCAACTGAAAGCCTGATACCAGTTCAACTATTGATTCTGGCAGGGGCTGGATACAGTTTTTATGGGAACAACAGAGGAAATGTGTAATCTACCATTTTGAACTGCTGGGCATTTCACTTTTTCAAGGGGGCAAAAATGGGAAGAAGGCAATTACTTTTTACAGAAAGTGGCTGAGTAATTAGAAAATTATGAAGTTAGAAATAATAATTGGAAAACAAAGATATTTTGGGAAAAGACGTTCTATTGAAATAAAGCTGGGAGAATGATAAATCAGGGGTTACTGACTCACCTATAACACACATTTTCGGTACACGGATTATGCACTTTGACTATGACGAAGACATGCTGAAAGTGAGACCGGATGCTCTTTGGAGTGAAAGGAAGTGCCCCAGGCTCTTGGAAGACGACGGTTACGATGTCATTTCCTATGTGCCTTTTCCTCAGAAGCTGTGGTCAAGAAAGTGAACACACACATACACAGGGTTACCAGCAAGTTTTTCTTTAAAACAAAATATTTAAATATATACATTCACTTATCTTTCAGTTAAAGAAGTGATTTTAAAAAGCAGAATTATTCTTTGGAAGCTAGTGCTCCCAAATTTGGCACGGACAAAGCAAAATGGCTTCATCCAAAAGACCTGTGGAAAGAAACACCTAAATATTTATCTCTTTTATTTTAAAATACAACTTGTATTCTCTCTCCTTTTCATCTTTATCCAGTTTCTTCTTTCTTGACCACTGAAATAATGGCATGTTAGAACTCATAACACTTTAAGTAGTTTTATAATTGAAGTTTTTCAATTTAAAAGGAAGAGACAGAGTCCAAGTGAGGGTACAGATTTGCTGAAAACACTCTTACATTATTACATTGAATGGCCCTAGCTTGTACTGTGTGCTCCCATAGTAACATGCATTTCTGCAACAAAAATACAGAACGCTGTCATTTTGGTAATAATTCAAACTAATTGATTGAAACCTGGCTTTTTAAATGTAATTCATAAACACAGAATTCCACTGGATTAATAGCCAGAAAACCCAATAGTTTATAATCTTATAAACTGCAAATCTGGCAGGAGAGAAGGAAGCCCAGAGTAGCACCATTTTACCAGTGCCTTTACTTTGATGTTCCTCCTGCCACGAATGCTCCCTTCACTCAAAGTTTCTCCCAGACAATTCAGGTCTCCACAGATGTCACCTCATCTGAAAGAAATTTCCTCTTCAAGACTACTTTGATACCCCACCTACACCCCCAGGCCTATTTC
Organism: Propithecus coquereli; assembly: GCF_000956105.1. Classification (NCBI taxonomy): domain Eukaryota; kingdom Metazoa; phylum Chordata; class Mammalia; order Primates; family Indriidae; genus Propithecus; species Propithecus coquereli. The sequence goes on along the minus strand of NW_012152618.1, from coordinate 6,427,258 downwards.
TATTGCACTAATTGTTGTACTGTCTTCTATTGGTTACATATCATGTCATAACCTTCCCGAGGACAGACATGTTTCTTACTGACTTTTGGCTTCCTAGTTCCTAATGGCATGCTAAGCAGAGTAAGTACCTGATACACATTTGCTAAACAAATGAATAATACAAATATGTTTATTGACATATAACACTGAGCATTAAAATTGTGATCACTTCTTTCCTGTGAACACATGCCAATAAATTCCCACACAAGGCACTCTATAAGTTTATGCAAGTGAAGGCATAGATCTGTGCTCTAAACATTTGTGATCTTCAGTTTTAATACATAAAATAATCCTCACATGAGTTGGTGATGTCATTGGTGGAATGGGACAATTTCAGGCAGTAAATCTCTTTTTACTAGCAGTAACAAAGACCATGATCTTGCCCTTAAATTTATTTGGCACTTATAATGCATATTCCACTGTAAAGAGCATTTAAGTTCAACTTTTAAAGCCTTTTAAATCCAGATACAAAAAGGATTTCATTGTCAGGTCCCTGACTTGTGATTTCGCATGATAAAAGGCCTAGAAGAGTAGGAATGAAATGTTCATTCTTTCAGAGTTCTCTACAGCCCAGTTAAATCGCTGACTCATGTGCTAGAAAATTCCTACTTAAACCCCCATGGTTAAAGTTAAAAACACACAAAAATTATCTTACTGAGTAAAGTTTTGAAATATACATTAATATGTAATAATACCGACCCAGTGGGCCACCTCATTTAACACATTAACTGCCATGTGAGTTGTATTTAACTCACGCTAGTTTTGAGCCCAGGGCCTCGTGAAGCATATGTAACTCACACGTCTCTTCACCTTGGGAGCTGCAAGAACTATTTTTCAAGTTGCATATTACTCACGCACAGAAAACAATAACAAATATCAAATTTTTCATTAAATTAGAAAGGATTCGTTTTGTTTTCGAAGTTTTTATTCTATTTTCATAATAAAACACTGTGGTCCCAAGGAAAAAAAATTTTTTCTAGTGTGGCAATGTGCTAAATCTGTAGTTTTAAAAAAGTTTGCTAGATATGTAAAGTAAAATGTGTCATTTCAAATGCATGTTAAAAAATCCATGAAAATTGTACTTGGCAAAGACATTCTTCCCTCTTTTCCCCAGTAACTGAAATACATAATTCCTAGGTACTGTAATAAGACCAGGGAAAATGAGGAACAAATAAATAGCTTTAAAATATGCCTCATATTGTTGTCAGTGTATCTGCAGAATAGAAAACATAGTAGCTCCTGCCGTACTTCCATTCGACATCCTGGAAACACGGGGATTCTCAGACTGACAGAAGATGGAATTCACGATGGTCAAAGTCAAGCAGAGAGTGCCACGCCGCCTCCTTCCTGAGTGATTACGTGTGCTACTGCATGTTGGCCGGCCCTCTCAATCAAACATAGTTCAGGGATGGACTCAGTCGGTGCCTCCTGGCTGTTGTGACTGCAACAGCAAATTGGACAGCTATTCTTATTCAATTTCCCTTCCTCTGGAAGGAAGACATTGGGTCCAACTCTATACTCCAATATAGGAATATTTAAAGCACAAGTTAAAGGAAACTTTAAGGCTGGTTACTTTGACAACATGCCAAATGGCTTTTGTCCCTTTCTAAGTATATTCTTTTGCTTTGTGAAACTGGCCAAAAAATGTTTTTTTTTTTAAATGTCTAATTAATTTAACCACGGTGACATAGTACGCTTTGTGGGAAAAAAAAAATAAGGCAATGTGGGAAGGGGGGATAAGGAGATTCACTGAGAAGAGTAAAATCTAAAGGTCTTTGAAGGAGAATAAAATAATAATAAAAATGAACACTTTATCCATTCACAGGATGCATGAATTTGTTCAGAGACTAAACATTTGGAAAGTTAACAAAAATATTATTCATTTTTTTGTTTTAAGATTTTTCCAAACATGAAATAAGTAATTTCTTGACCTTCTTAAAAACGATGAATGTTTTCTTTGGTATTTAGTTTATGCTTTCTTCTAAATGGTCAATGAAAGTCTATATAATCAGAGTCTGTAAATGGAAGGGGAAAGGCATGGCAAACCATGAACAAATACAGCCTAGCAAAACCTGAAGGCACTATTTGTTTTGGGGAATTAAAGAAATGACATCTTCTAGGGTAATTTTCTTTCTAGGCAAGTAAAACTAATAAGGCTTTTTCAGTGACACCAAGAGAATCAATTTATTATAAGTGTGTTAATAAATACGATATTAGATAGATTTACATGGTCAGTTCTACTAAATTTGCAACACTCAATTCAACTTGTGAAACAGGAATAAGCTCTTGTTATCACAAAGAAAGTGAAAAACATGAGTCTTTATCCAATTCCATGGCAAAAGTATACAGATGCTAAAGAAACAGCATATATAATAGCATTAGGTTTAGTCACAATTCCTTAAACACACTTTAGGATTCATAAGACCAGTTTTAAATTGGTGCAAAAATATAGTTAGAAAGAGTAATAAGTTCTAGTATTCAATAGTACAGTAGGGATATTACAGTTAATAGCAATCTATCGTGTATCAAAATAGCTAGAAGAGAACTGTAATGTTCCCAATGAAAAGAAAAGATAGATGTCTGAAATGATGGATATCCTAGTTACCCTGATTTGATCACTACATACTACATATAAGTATCAAAAAACATGTACCCCTAAAATATAATGTATAAAACTATTATATATCAATTAAAAAGTAAAAAACAAAACAAAAACAAAATTGAGAGGAAAAAAAATGAAGTGAAAATAAATAAGTGTCAGGCAGCAATACCTGGATTCAAGATGGGATAAAGCTGAACTAGATTAGACCCACCAGATTCTATATATCTATATATATATAGGTTCATTTGTTAAATTCTTTTTTAAAACCTAGCAAGAAAGAATCAAGCATTTTGCACCTAATTCTGAGGGAAAGCTGTACAATATGAAAGAGAAGCAAGCCAGAATATGGTCCGGAAGAAGCTTCTAAGAGTCAGAGAATACAGAGCTCATCTGAAGCTGGAGGAAGCAGAGCTCCAGGGAAGGTCTTCAGAAGGAAGCACATCTATGTCCCATGAGAAAGCAATCACAAGTACTCAGTCCTGGTCCTTGGGTTTGAGTCTAAGTCCTGTCAATATGAAGGGGCCGACAAAGACTCCTTAGACTTGACTGATCCTTTCCTACCTACCTCTCTGACCTCCTCACCTATTCCTCACCTTCTAGACGGCCACCCTGTCCCTTCGACAAGACAACTTGTTTTTACCCAAGGCACTCTGCACTTGCTAATCCCTTGGTGGGAAAGTTCCTCGCCTTCACAAGAGGGCTGGATTATTCTCTTTTAGAGAGGCTGTCCTAATTTTGCATTCATACACACACACATGCACCTGTGCACACACACAGCCCCCTCATAGACTCCATACTCAAGAGTTTGCACCAGTCATTAGAATTTGCCTTTTTAAGAGACAGCTAGAGTTTCCTATGGAAAAACATGGAAAAAGTGAACACAGAAAACCACTCTAAATAATAACAAAGGAGAGGCAACTTATGCACATTATCACATAAATACAAAAGATCTACACTTAGAGAAGAAAAGCCTACCTTCCCAAGTGAACATTAGCTAACCATTCTTATCCCAGATCAACAAGAAGCTCATATCAAATTTAATTAATGTTTCAAGGATTCATCACTGATTTACCATTTTGTATTATCATATTTTACCAATCACAAGAGTAAATTAAATGTACAAACCAGCTAAGCTGAATATTTTGAAAATGGACAATAAAAATAATCTAAGAATGTGGATTTTTTTAATGACTTCATAACAAAGTAAAGATGAAAACAAGATTATGAAGATATAAGTATCTTTCTTCTGACATTAGGCAATACCAATTCTCATTCCAAGCTGCAATCCTTGTTATCTAGCATAAGCATATACTCCTACTTAGGGTCTGGGAATAAAGCTAATCATGGAAAGCTGCATAAGTGTTTTATCCTTTCAAAACATTCTATAGTATTATTTATAGGTGAACTTAAGTACACTTAGGACCTGCTCATAGAGCATTTAGTCAGGCAGGTTGTTCCAGTATTTAAATGGGTCCTCAGCAGTATCAATTAGGGACTTAGGGAAGTACACAGACTCTTTAAGGCAGGGGCTTATTATCATCAGTCTAACTAATATGGAGAAAAGGGTTCAAGGCGTAGTCCAAATGAAGTAAGATGGGCCACTGTTACCTCTACGGCATCAAGTCCATTACTAGGGTAAGACCAGTATCCTTCAATAGTAATCTCAAAAACTGAGGGGCTGGGTCTTACAGATTAGGTAGCTCCATGGGGCTCGGGTACCCCTTCCAACTACAGCAGCTCAAACTTCATGCATACATTAAAAAAGAAAAAGGTTACTGTGTGTCAGGCACTGAGATGCCTCTACCTGCTTTATATGTCTAGCTTAAAGTAACTGTTTCTCTTCAAAAATGAAGTTTGAAGCTAATTTGTGAAGTTCTACTGATGACATCCCATGATGGCTTAATCATGGTTTGTCTACAGGGCAAGTAGAAGGGAAGCGCACACAGGGGAAGACAGCTCTGGGAAAAGTGGATAGATTGCCAAATAGGCCCAGAGAGATTTGTGGGATTTAACTTGTGAAGAAAGAAAATACTCCAAGAGCCAGGTTTCTTATCATTCTCTCAGTCTGGCTAGGTTTTCTTTGTGAGAGTCAGAGACATTCCAAAGATTAAACTCTTTTGCAACTATGGTGAACTCTCTCAAGACATTTAATACATCTTGGAATCAGCTTTCAGCTTGATTTATTACAAGAAGGAACACAAGAAATTAGATCTGATGTGGATGAGTCTGGACCAGTTAAACAGCTACAAACACCGTGGTGCTAATGAGGCCAAAGTTACAGGCACAAGTCATGTACAGGCCAGTTAACTTTGCTAAGTCCTGTGGCCTCAGATTGTACTCATGAACCCAGTTGGTCATTTCAGACAGTTCTGCTCTTGGTATTAACATAATTTGTGGGAATGGGTGGGGTGAGTGAGAAAAGTGGAAAGAGTCAATACAACCCATGAAAATTTGGAAATTACATGTCCCAAGATTGCAAAGGGGCATCATTTATCTACAGACAAAACATTCTGATGACAATTCATAAATAATGAAATATTTTATTAAATGTCAAAGTAAAAATAACTTTCTGATATGATTGATAAACATAGTCCCTCCCTTTCTTAGCCATTCAGGCCTTAGCTTTTCATAATACATCTTTAGAACTGGGAACAAGAAAATAAAATGAAAATTAAGTGATCTAAAGTACTGGTGTTCTATATCTAATGAATTATAAAATAATAACCACTTGAATTTATTGAGCACAATCCATGCTTGGCACTATTTTAAGTGCTTTGCATATATTCATTCATCTAATTCTCATAAACTACCACCTAAGCAAGGTTTGTTCATTCATTCATTATTCATTGAACAAATGTTTATTGACTACTTACCATGCTCTGGGTACTTTTCTAGGTACAGGGGGACATCTCAGTGAAAACAGATACAAATTTCTGCTCTCAGGGACAAAGCACACTAAAACATAGAGAAGCTTGCCCAAGGCCACAAAGCTAGTAGCTGGGATTCAAATCCAAGGAGTCTGGTTCCAGAATTCTTGCTCTTAACACCTGTATTCTGCTAAAGCTTTCTTTTCAACCTAGACGAAGTAAGCCTCAAAGATGGCCCTAGCATCACAGGACACTCACGCTGTGAGGGGGATGTTATACATCATCTAGTCCAAATATGCTCATGTGTGCCACATTTTCCCACTTCCAAACCCATGGACGCTATCTCTAAAGGACGGTGTTCGCTCCCTCTGAGCCTGGTGCTAGTCTAGATTCCTCCTTCTCTCTACAGTGCTCCAAGTAGCTACACTGGTCATGGCCTCATCATATCATTATCACAATTCTTGACAGATTAAGAAGCTTACCCAAGGCCACTGGGCAAGTGACTGAGACAGGCTCAGATTTCCCAATGACCCACACATGGGATCATACCTTTTCCACATACAGGAAGTGCAATTAAAAACACAAAACAAGTAGTTTTTACTGTTTTCCACCTCTGACCTAGCAGCATACCTTATACAATGCCATGGACTCTCAATCAAGGCAAAAACAAAAAAGGTGAACTAAAAAATATGTCCTTCAGGCTATGAAGTCTGTGATGGACAGCCTCAATTTACAGGTGTTTTTCTTTTAATCTCCAGTTTGAGAAGTTTAACATACATCCTTCCACCACCCCCCTCCCATCTACATTTTCCCTTCTTGGGTCTCTTAATTTTTTGTGTGAAATTTTTCAAGGACAGTTTCAGTGAAATTAAGTCACGCACAGAGAACGGCAAGGCCCACAGATTTTAATTACAGTATCGTGAAAGGGGGCAGGGAAACCAGTTTTGAGTTCTGGTAACAGCAAAGACTTCAAAACTCTAAAGGCTGCCACACGTGAAACACTGGGGCCAATTCAGTTTGGAGTCCAATGACTCAAATCAGTAGGGAACTGGAAGGGCTTTGTGGTTTGAATACTCGATGACGGGGGTCAAAAGTCACTGGCTCTATTTCTGCTAATGTCCTGACAGACTTTCTTGGCCTGAGCAAGCCCTGTCAGTTTTCTGAGCAACAACTCCCACGGAGTTTAATTACTGAATGATTCACGATTATCAAACCGTACTGGTCTAAACTAAGACTCTTAATATCCAGTAAATGTGTTTGGTATTATTCCAAATAAATTTTTAAGGGCTAAAATCCTTTAGGTTAAAACATATATAAATATACACATGTGATTTAGTGACTGTAAGTCTAGCTCATAAAAAATATACAGGTGTGTAATCTAGAGATAGAACATCTGAAGGTGGTGGGAAGAACACAATTACTAGAAAACACTGCAGAAAATTCAGGAAGGACAAGGGATTGAGGTAAGTAATAGATGGAAAATGGCAAGAAAATCCAGCTAGCCAGGACCACGAGAAGAAGAATGAAGAGGGGAAGCAGTGTCCCCACTGTGAAGAGCCCTAGGAACCAGGGGCCTGCCCTCTCATCCTGGCTGTGGGGTCCGAGGCTAAGGTGCTTCCTGAAACTAGTGATGGGAGAAAGAGAGGAAGGAGGCTGGTTCTTCTTTGGAAAATATGCAGACTTTGACTAAATTCACAGAATTTTATGAGTGTTTAAAAAAAGAAAAATTCTCTGAAACAATTAAGTTTCACTTATTTGAGAAACACCTCTTGAGGAAGTAGTCCTTGATGCTTTAATATATCTAGAGCAAAGGAGTATGAGTTAAGCGGCTTCAGAAGAACTAAGTTTCCTAAATGTGAAAATAAACTTTAACTCTGGATTTAACCCAGATACAGTCAACCCCCTAAAATTAGATTATGCCAATGAATCAGTTGTAAGATCCCGGTAAGTTATAAACGTTTCCATAAACAAATATGAAGAAACTCCAGCAGTCAATATTTTCCAAAAAGCCTTCAGCTTAACATTGGTAGAGTCCACAAGATTCTGAGTAAGATGTGGAATGGAGCCTTTTCTACTCCACAGATCTTCTCTATCCAAGACACAGATTGTTTTCTATCCCAAACAACCCCCAAAGTCCTCTCAAGCTCATAAAGTGGACAAGGCATTTCAAATATTTCTAGCACAAGAAAAAAAAACAAAAACATTTCTAGCACTCTTTTCAAAAGAACTTGCTCAACCCATTTTACAGTTACACAAAAAAGTAATGTGAATTATTTTGTGATGTTCTATGCATCATTCAAGTTTTGAAAATTCTTAATTCTTACTGAGTGGCTGTGTTCAAAGCATGATGTACACTAATATTTTTTTCCTTTAAAAAGGTCAATAAATCCAATTAAAACAATAAAAACTGAATGAATGTTTGAAAGTAGCACCAGTAACAACAGCAAATGGTATTTTCTATAAATAAGTATTTACCCAAATGCAGGAACCTAAGTCAGATCTACATAATTGGCCCTTTTGTAATTAATACAATTGACACAAATTTCTTTTTAAGATTTTGCCTAGTAAGCAATAAAGGTGAGCGCAGAAGAGTTTCTAAGTTTTACAAAGAAAAAGTGCAATGATACTCCTTTTGAAGGCTGAATACTTCCAAATGATAAAGGAGCCAAAGATTATTAATGGTATTCAAGAAAAAAACTCTACTGATTCTTTGCATATTCCAAATGCATCAATATCATCAGTGGGCTGACCTCAGACTTCACACTCAGGGTAGGAAGCCCGAGGCTGGAGAAGACATACCTGCTGTCTGTTGTTGGGCATGTAGGGAAGCAGGGTGGACACGTGGAACATGAGTTCATAGTCTTTGTACGTAGTGTAGAGGGAGTGAGTGCCCGTGGAATCACCTGAAAGCACAGATGAATCACAGAAGTTAGGCAACTACAAAATTAGGGCATTAACACTTAGGTTATTATTGCAAAAGGCAATTGGATTGAAAAAAAACCCCACAGAGCTATACCCTACTGGCATCTGGATGTTGCACATCCTGTCCTCACCAAACACTGTTTCTACCACCTCTCACCCCACAGCTGCAGCCCAAGGGGCTCCTTTTCTTTCTGCTCTTGCCCTCATAATACAGATTTAGGTGACCAACTGAGGGCAAGGTGCTCTTGCAAACAGGCACACAGGTAAGCAGCTCAGGAAAGAAGCCGGTGCAGGTCTGGGTGCAATTATCTAAAAGGTGAGGCTAACCGGCAGATAGCTTTGCCATATGTATCCTTTTGTGTGTTTACAGTTAATTCTTAATTATTCCTGGGCACTTAGTCTTCCAGAACACAGAAAAATGAAACGGAATTGACTGAATATAGAAATGGGAACAAGAAATATTATTTTAAACATTTCCTTCCCTGAATGATGTAATAATCTGTTCTCCTTTCAAGAGGAAGTGCAGTAATACATTGTATGCATTAAGAATACAGAAAATGAATGTGATGTCACAGTATATTACAAACTGACACACGTTAAAACACTATGGCATCCGAAGCTCTGTTAATCATAAAGCTATTCAACTTTCAAAGAGCAGAATGATTCTTTGAAAATTTAAAATCCATCTGTATTATCAATGATACTACCTCAGACTGAGAGTTTCAGACACTCAAACTAATCCAGTGACTATAAAACATTTAAGTAATAATTTTGGAGAGAAGTTCTGAATGATTCTTTGCATATAGATAAATGAAGACAAAAAAGATATATAGAAAGTAAAATGCCAATAGAATTCAGGACTGCTTTTCTCAATTCTTGATCTATATACAGGCTATTTTCTACTTTTCAAACTAAAAACCACATTGTTCAACACCATTTATTCCATTGTGTTTGTGGGGGAAACCTAAGTAGGCATCTTAAGTTAATCTTTTCTAAACCTACAGGTATAAATTTTTACTTTAAAAACACTAAAATATTCAAACTTCATGGACTTCTATCATTTTCTTTCTGAATTCTATGGTAAGTCTTTCTTTCCAATATTTATATCCAATTCAGAGACAGTCCTAAAAATTCTCTAGAAAAAAATATCATATACAATTCTTGGATGCTCTGAAAAGACACTCATAGAAGGCGCTTTCATGAAAAGGTGAGTCTTAAAATGTTTACATTATAGATATTGATAAATTAACTTACAGATGATCAGATAAGCTGTATATCAATCAGTCCCAAAATGAAGAAATTTTTCCTTTTAACTATTCATTAAATATATACTTGTTATTTTTCATGGAACTTCTTAGAAAGTAATATTCCATTTTAATTGTCTTGGCCCAGAACACTGACAGTGAACGCAGCTTTGGAAGCAAGCAAGCACAGTCACAAGGGAACAACAAACGCTCCTTCAGTGAACAGCTGACTCACTGACAACAAAACTGGAGGCTGGATGATGAAACAGCCCAGTACATTCAATGACCCCCATCACAACACTGTTATTAGGATGGTTAAAATTCAGTAAGAGAGGCCAGCCATGGTGGCTCACGCCTGTAATCCTGGTACTTTGGGAGGCTGAGGTGGGAGGATTGCTTGAGGTCAGGAGTTTAAGACTAGTTTGAGCAACATGGCGAGACCCCATCTCTGCAAAAAACAAAAAAATTAGCAGGGCATAGTGGCATGTGCCTATAGTCTCACCCGCTTGGGAGGCTGAGACAGAAGGATCGCTGGGCCTCAAGCGTTTGAGGTTGCAGTGAGCTATGATGATGCCACTGCACTCTACCCCAGACAATGAAGTGAGACCCTCTCTCAAAAAAAAAAAAAAAAAAAAAAATCAGTAAGAGAAATGCTGACTGATATTAGGTTTTAGATTCAGGAAATTGCAGAGAAAGAAGAAAAACGTACTAGGAGGAAAACACTTTTAAAAATGTGTTCATAATTTGCTTATCCCAAGCAGTACTAAAAGATGAATTTCTAAAATTAAATATTCTGAACTCTTTCTGAAACATCAGCATGGTAACAGAGAAGGTAAACTAACAAGGCTGGTTCTGGGGTTTGCTGCAAATATTTCTCTTCAAAAAGGGACACGGGCTATTAGTTTAATCATTCTTTGCACCTAGACCAATAAAGGCTGCCCGTGGTGGGGGTTCTGCACTCTGGCTAGAACATCTTAGTGGCTCAAATCTCCTCTGTTCCTGCTCCATTTCATTTTGTACTCAAGAGAGAAACAACCCATTTTAGAGCTTGAAGGAATATCCCAGATAGCCTAGCCCAACACCCTACACTTTCTCTGTGAGGAAAGTGAGGCCCAGATTTGACCAAAGTCCTATGGGCAGATAAAGTTAAAACTAGAACCCAATTCCCTCCAATTTTAAATGGAAGATTTTTATGTGTCCATTCCCTGAAAGACATAATTTTTATTTGACCATTCCATGATACCTAATTCTTAGACATCTCTTCTCTACTAAAAGAATGTTAAGACTTTTTTGCATCTCACAGAACGCTTTGCTCATAAAAATAACCTAAAGATTTGTTGATTATTAGAGTCAACGTAACAAAATCTAGTTATGTTCTCATTTCCTTGAGCTAAGATGCTTAGTACTACACATCTGTAATGTACCAAGGACATCTCATAAGTCATAAAAATTCAAAGCTATTGTCAATTCTATACAGAGAAAAACATTTGGATTATCTATGTTGTAGTTTTATGGGCTATACAGATCAGAAGTTCTTCAAATGTTTTCTAAATCTGCCCACTGGAGAGAGAGGACACATACTCGTAGTAACAAGAGTTCATGTCAGCAGTGGAAGGACATCCCTAAGGACAGTATATCAGCATCTCTAGGGGGTGAATGGTGGTTTGTAAGAAAGGGAAGTTCGAAAAGAAAAGGGAAAGAAAATCAGAAAAGGTCTCATTAATCTTTCTTGAAATATATGGATATTCATATTTTGGGTGCCATGAATTATTTCCCTATCTTTACATATTTGAGGCATGAGCAACATACTCTTAAAGTAATAATCAAACTCCAGCCCTGTGTGGAGGACACGCAGTGCCTGTCAGTGAGTTAAGACCATTGCTGGGTCTTGTGATCTATCCTAGAACTGCAATTTTCAAAAACATCTAAAAACAGACTGACTACAGGCACCTCCAGCGGGAATATCGGCTTATCCACCGAGGTCCCAAGTTGAGTGGGTATTGGGGGCAGGGCTTTGTGACTTAAGGAGAATAGAAGGCAGGGAGCCACAGGGCATAAGGCCTCCATGGTTCTAATCCTGGCTCAGCCACACCCTGACACTCCCATGTGGAAACTCCCTTTTTGCCACTCCTACTAGGAGTGGGGGCTAGATGTTCTTTCAAATCCTCCAAGTTTAGAACCTATCTACTCATCGCTTTTCATTAAAAGACCAAGCAGTTAATCACTTGATAATAGGCAGAATTTTCCAAAACATATAAAATTACTCTGCCTGGTATTTTTTTTTTTTTTTTTGAGACAGAGTCTCACTCTGTTGCCCTCCCGGACTAGAGTGCCGTGGCGTCAGCCTAGCTCACAGCAACCTCAAACTCCTGGGCTCAAGCGATCCTCCTGCCTCAGCCTCCCGAGTAGCTGGGATTACAGGCATGCGCCACCATGCCCGGATAATTTTTTCTATATATTTTTAGTTGTCCAATTAAGTTTTTTTTTAATTTTAGTAGAGACGGGGTCTCGCTCTTGCTCAGGCTGGTTTCGAACTCCTGAGCTCAAACAATCCGCCCGGCTCGGTCTCCCAGAGAGCTAGGTCTGCCTGGTATTTTACGTGCTGATAGCAACTAAATAACAGTACATCATAGGAGGGCATACAGGCCACGTTTTGAATTGGCCAATCTGGCACCTTGCAGCTAATATGTGCACCACTCAAGGGGACCTGACTAAGGCCCTTGAAAAACTGGATGCATCAGCTTTCTAATCATCGCTCCAACTCCCCAGTTAACATCATGACTCTGGAAATGAAAAATAAACAAAAAATAAATAAATAAGCAAGCCCAATAACATGGCATGAATGAAATGTGTTAATATTTTGTCTTTTAGAAATGAATGCAGCTCTTGTCCTTGATACACTGAAACAAGGGTATAATAGAAGAGGTTAGGCTAAAAGAAAGAAAAAAATATTCAAAGATTCTTGCTGAAACACTGGGGAATCTCTCTGCTGGTGTTACAAAGGAAAAAAAATTGACCTTTTGAGCTTATGATGGGAAGCACATACTGCATGAGAAATGTGCTTCCTTTGCTCATCTGAGGAAATCTAAACTGTATCCCAAATATGCCTGCTAGGCTGCTTCGGGGGTCAGGAACAGCAGGGCATGTGATCTCTCGCTTAGATTTACGCAGTATGTCTACCTTTAGAGAATTAAAGTTGTGCCCGCACACAAATATGAAGCTTACTTTTATTGTCTAGCTGAGCTCGATATTTACTAAATCCTTTCAGCCGTACTCTCTGGCCCAGAAGATCAAGGAATTCTTCAAAAGCTGGTCCCGCCGTCTCATTATTATACATTTCTTCCTCTGTGCTCTGGCCTGCTTTGCAATAGAGGATCCCAATCTTGTGTTGAAAGCTCAGCTGAAATGGGGAAGAAATGTAAGTACTTGGCAAAGAATATCAGACAAGCTAACTTCCGGTAAAATTAAAACTACAGAAGCTTAGAATTTCATTCTCAGGAAAGCATGCCAGAATGATCCCCATAAGTAATAAGCAAGAATAGGCAGCTATCAATGTACGGAATGCTACAAATACATAACAAACCCAGAAACCCCAAAATACAGCTGAAGAAATGTCAGAAACCCTAAGAGATAAAATACATGGCCACGGCTCTGTGCAATTTGCCAGGTTCCAAAAAGGATAGGCAGTCAAGTTCAAGCACCTACTCAAAAATACAACTGTGGAAATACTTAATACACTTCATATAGTAATTAGAATTATCGTCTAAGTTGGAAGAAAAAAAGGCCATGAACTTTTAAAAGATTTCCTTCTCTGGTTCTTAATGTCTTTTTTCTTCTTTAATTTACTTGAATATTCATGGAAATATGTAGGACTGTAAGGAAAAAATCAAATCAAATTAAGGTCTAGTAAGGATAGGATCCCAATGGAAATTGTGATATATGTATATAAACAGAAAAATGTTTTCTTTCCATAAAAGTACCTCTGGCTGTACAATTACATTCATTTCTTACATTTTTGACTATCTTCAAAACATCTGCTAAATATATAGTACACCATAAAGAATTTTAATGGCAACTGAAGAGTTCCTGCTATAATCGTATCTCGCAGTCAATGTCATGTCATGCTGGAAGCTGCAGGACTTCCTCCCAAGCCCAGGAATAAACTGGATTCATTTTTACAGCTTTCTTATTTCCCCCAAACAGGAACTACTTCTCACTCATGCAGTCGAGCTCTTAAGCTTATCATCAGCAATCTGAGCCTCAGGGACCGACAGATTATCAGACATCACTGATTCCCTAAAGACATCAATCCCTAAGACTGTTCACTTTCATTATCGAACTGTAAAGTAGAGCCTTTAATCGAAACTCATAGCTGACTACAGCAGCAAAATAAGGCAACATGATGCTCATGTCCCTTGAGCAGCAAAGTGATGAAAGCAGTCTCATCCCTATTACTACCTAATCACAACATACAATGCAGGTAAGGCACAAGACACCTGTCTGGGTGACCTCAGCCAACCGCAGGAAACATTCACTGTGCGAGAGTTGATAAACTGAGAGTTGAGCAGGTAGAGCCAAGTGCCAATATATTCTGAATGCATTCAGATCGTGACTAAGTGCTATGGGAGAATATAAAAGGAAACATTACCTGTTTACAATCTGACCGAATCAACTACCTGTATCAATGGATGCCATGGCATTGTAGTTCATGGGCCTTGGCTGCTGTCAGAGCCACAAGCTCCTCAACTGCACAGTGAAGATGACTATACCCTGAGTGTGAGGGTATCAGATGGTGTGCATACGCTACTTAACACACCAAGTATTATGAATTTTATTGAACTAGTTCTTTAGTAAGGTCAATGAAAAAAAAAATTCCATTCATCCAGAGATTGAGGAATAAATGTTTCTGATCAACTCAATTATCCAAAGCAATGAGATACCACATTTATTACAAACAGACCATCATCTTCAAAAAAATATTAAGTATAATAAAAATGCCTAATATCACTTCATTATAAACATTACTCATTCCTGAGTGACTCAGAAGACATGCAGGATCTTAAAGTGCATTAGGGAAACTCTCATGATTAGCAAGTAGTACACAGAGGCTGATGCTGTTAGTGACTACTGGAATCTGTATTAATGCTATAATGGCCTCAAAATGACTGCTTCACATCCTTGATGTCATGTTAGTTGACTTCTCTTTCATTGTGAGAAGACTTCAGCTCTTCAGTTATTTGGCCCTGGCTTTAATCCTCCATTAATACAGCAGAATACTAGGGCTGCCACGCATAACTCCAATGCCTGCGTGTCGCCGTACCCACTGTTTCCTCTGCAGCCAGCAGAGACCACCACACCATCATCCTCATCTCAGAGCTCACTCCATCCTGGTGGCTGCAGTTCCTGTTTGCCATCTTCTGCTCCTTTATCTGCTGCTCACCTCAGACCGCTGCCAGTGCCATGTGTCACCACATCTGAGTGTCTCCAGGCCACACGGCAGCTTGTCCCAGTCTGCCCTGGCATATCCAGGAGAAAACCTCTTCCTATGCTCACATCCAGCTCTTTGAGGGGAGGCCTGGAGCAGGGCTGTTTGGGGCCCCAGGGTTTGGGCATGGTGTGGTCAAGCATAGCCCTTGCTAGACTGGAACACTTTCTCTGACTCTGAGATTCTTGCAGACTTGGTATTTCTTGCGGACGCTTGTTCAGGCAAAGGCCAAGTAACTGGAGGACTGAAATCCCATTAAGAACTCACTGCTAACTGTTGTGCTGTCAACTTCACACCCCTCTCCTCCCAGCAATCAGACAAACAAGCCTGTGTCTAGATTCTAACTGTGAAGAGGATTTGTGTTTCCATTCAAGAAGCTCCTGGGCCCAAGGAAATCAGCAGATGTGGCTAAACCAGATTGCAAAGCCCCTGAGTGTCTCATGACAGCTGCCAGATTCTGGCTCCAGTGAAAATACTTTGTTACACACATGGCATGCCACAAGTTTACTGCTCCTTGGTATTCACCAATCGCCTGTTTGATCAGTTTTCCTGGTGAAACTTAAAAGTCTCCAATGACTTAGAATAAATAATACTGGCTTATTTACAATAAGGGCTGTGATTCCACTAAAACAGTAATAGAATGAGACCTCTCTCACCTGAGTATCTTTCAGAAACCTGGAAAATAATCAAAATGTATCAACTACTACTACTCCCCGGGTATAACAGAAAGCTAGCAACATACTCTTCAGCTCCATTATGATATAAAGCAAAATAGAGACTCCAGTTCCCCATGTCCTAAAATTCCTAATCCTCTCAGGCCAAGGCTTCATTTCTGACCCCACTAAACCTCAGGCTGAACCTAATATTTAACCCCATTGCACTGACCTTTATCTAACTGGTCTAATGTGAACAGTAGCCAGTCTCACTGTCCTGGGATAAAACTAGGTTGGCACTTAGGCGTGAGTACTGCTGCAAACTAAAAATACTCACTCGTCGGAACTCCCTATGGCTTCAGTGATAACAGCTGGACATACATACATACTGCCCAGACAGCAGAGGATCCAGCACACGTCTCATTTTCTTCCTCAGACAGGATAAAAACTGGCTGCTCTATTCCCAAGGCCAGAAGCTTTGTCATTATTGACAAGAAAATTTAAATTAAAATGAGGTGGAAAAAACCCCAAAGCGTCAAAACTGCCTTGAAAATAAATTTGAGTGTGCAGTAAACCCCTTCCACTTCATTCTCCTGACTTATTCTACTTGTTCTAAGCATGTAGTCTCATTCACGTACACCAGCTTACTTCATTTGGTGCAAACCTGATATGTAAGTAAACATACACATCTGGGGCTAGTGGACAAGAGAAGGGGACTGTTGGCCTTAAGAACAAATTAATTAATCACGGTTGTCAAAGATGTCATGATATCCTAAGATAGTGAGCTTTCATAATTCATTTAAATAATACATTTTTAAAAGTCAACCTATATAATTTTGTGAGCTTAACTATTATATAAATTGGAATGGTTCTTTTTAAAAGGAAAAATGGGATTTTAGAAGTGGAGAGATGAAATTATGTAGATAAAGTAACAAAACCATCAAGGTCCTTCTTCATAACTACTTTCCTTATAATTCTCCAAGGTGTTCAGTCTTCCTCCTCCAAACATCTTACCAAACTCAAAGAATGGCATGAATGATCTGAGCACCTATGGATTCTCCTACCACACCTGGTCTGGCACAGAGCAGATATACTCAGTGACTGTACGTTAAACATGGATGCATTACAAACTCCAAGAAAACAGAAACTGGCAATATATGTGATTATATATATGAAATATAGGTAATTAGGTTATATTTTAAATATTTTTTCAAGAGTAGGAAAAAAACCCCTTAGAAGAGTAACATAAAATTGGCCCAGTTTCTCCTGGGCAGATTTATTATTAGGGAAATTAATAAAAACAGCACTACATGGAATAAATACTTAACCCCCCTAACAAGTTAGCAGCAACTTTTAAGGATCCCTTAGAAGCCAGATGTTAAAAAAAGGCTGTCCGATCTCTTTTAGAGATGAAAGCAAGCAGTATCTTTTCTTCACGTATTATGGGAATCAGATACTATTAAGAGTTGTGGGAAATTAAAATGCCATATTGTGGTTAAGTCTGAATACCATTAAGAAAGTATACCAAACAAATATAAAATCTAAATAAAAAGAACATGAAATACAACTAGAGCTATGAAATATACTAGTTTGTATAAAAGCAGTATCCAATTTTCAAAATTAATTCCTTTTGTAAATTGGTGTTCACTAAAAGTACTTAAAATGCCTAATTTTAAAAACTGCCTCTGGTTTATTCAACTACACAGATATCTCAAATGCCTGCTCCATTCTGCAGGAAGACAGTCAACTACAACGGCCATAATGTCCCTTTTCACTGCTCTGCAAGAGAATCCCCAGATGGGTGGCAGCTGCAGAGCCTTGAGGGGTTCAGGGGAACTTGGACCATCTATGGAGTTTTCTAGGGCAGCCTCAGGGGACCAAACACTTTACCCATCACACACTTGCAGTGCAATACAGTGATATAATTTAAAGGGAGAACCAAGATATTCTATGAACATACAGGGACAAGGAACTACCACATGGGTGGCAAGTTCCCTTCACCAACTCTCTTGCAATATGAAAATGAGTGCCATTCTTCTCAGACAGCCTGCCTGAACTTTGGGCATTTGGACCCCATATATCCTCTCTACCCCTCCACAATACGTTTTCCTCAACTGTTTAATGTACATTTCATATACTCCACATATTTTACCAATCATGATTGTGGTAAACCTATTGTGTGTATCACATAATTTTAGAAATCAACTACTCAAGTTTAGAGTTTGGTTTGGTTTTATTGTTGTTTTTAATTATGTCAGCTTTCATTCCTAAGACAGACAGATTTCAGGATTATTCATTCTGAGTGTTACAATGCCCGCTTCTTTTTGCTAATAATGCAGTGTTAACTTGTTAGACCAATTACAATTTCATCACTTTTAGAATTCCAGCCATCTGAGGTGTCAAATATTCTACTTTAACCACAGTATTACTACTGGGTCAAACAAGAAATATCTCATATTTCCTCTAAAACATGCAAAAGAAGTTTCCTTGGGAAATTCTGAAAATATGCATTATCATTGTCTTTTTTTAAATCTTGGATTTAAAAAAAATCCACTCATTTAAAATAAATTACATGTACTTGGGTAGCTACCTCTCAGTTTCCCTAAAAGTTATTTGCATATGAGACTTTAAAGAACTCTTTCCATCTTCTGGGCCACCATCCCAATTCTGTCCATCATTAATTCTCTCTTGGACAATGTAAATAATCACATAATTGAGCTCCATGTCACCATCAGTCTCTATCCTCACGAGCCTATCCAATTCCCATCTACCAGAATAATGTTTCTAAAATAGAGCTCTCATCATGGCACATCTTAATGGAAAACCTTCAATGGCCCCCTATTGCCTAAATCAAGTGTGAACTCCTTAGCCTACAATTCAAGGTCTCATTTGTTCTAGTTTCAACTTACTTTTTTCCCCCGCCTTTTTTTTTGTTTGCAATGAAATTAGATTAGCCAAAGTTCCTAAAACTGCCAACTACTCCTATCTCCCTCTTAGAATTCTGTCCAAGTCCAAAGGCCCAGTTAAAATGCCACCTCCTTCAGGGGATTTATCCAGCCAAACGTTTTTTCTTCTTTCCCCAATCACTCACTGCATTTATACCTCTCCAAGATCTCTTACCATACTCAGCCTTGCAGAAGTCTTTGTGCTCTCAGTCTTACTATCCTTGTAGGCTAGGGACTAGGTTTTAGTCAGCTTCAATCTTCCTAATGCATGCTGTTCACACATCTGTCAGCATGATGCGTTGCACATGGTAGACAAGAATAAATGTTGGTTCAGGGAAAGGGTCAACATGAGATTTTTAAACCCTGGGAAAAAGCACTACTGACCTCTACTAATCATGCAATCTGATGTGCTCTTGCTAGCTGGGACATACTAAAACCTTGGTAAAAACAGTAAGTCACAATTCAACAAGAGGTAGGTTATACTATAAGGGCATCATGTTTCTAAACTAGTATAAAGGCATATTTGGGGAAAACTAGAAAGAAAATGCTCCAAGGCATTTAAAATTAATGGTCTTAAAAGAAAGATGGATGGGAAAACTCCACACCTTTTAGAAACACAGACACAAATTCACACATAAACAATTTCATACATTATACACACCCCTTGTTCGTCAAGCTTGAGCAGCTGCTCTGAGACCTTGGGTGAGTTGGAAGCCTGTCGCAGGCACTGAATGCTCAACTCAGGAATGACATACTCCAAAACTTCTTTGAGAGGTAGTCCTCGTGCAGTACCATGCCTAGCAGTAGAGGGTATAGCATCTTCTAAAATTGCTCCTCTCAGTGTTGTAAGCTGCAAGGGCAAAACATAAGACTTCAGTTAATACTTATTCCTGGTTACCTACTAAGAACCTAATTGTCTGGCTGTCTTTTAAAAAGGAAGAAGAGAAGCAAGGCTCTTTTCTGAGTGGGCCAAAAGGGGCTAAAGCATTCCATTTGAAGAAGCAAAATCAACAGTCAAATAGTCTTTAAACAACAGTTATACAGGGGTTAGGAGTGAGCCAAGTGGGGGTGAAATGGTCAGATGTATTCCAAAGAAAGAGAAGAAACAAGACAGAGCAAGGCTATAAAAATTAAGACATTCCTATAGCTCTCTGAACCCGCATGGGAAGGTTCATACCAAGGAGAAACTAGACGATGATCCTGGGCCTAACCACAGTCACTCTTCTTCCATCCTTTTTTTTTTTTTTTTTTCCTTTTCAGAAGATGAAACATGCCCCAGAAATCCTTTTTTCTTTTTAATATTTCCCCATTTCTCTACATTTTCTTTTCTTCCACTCCCTTTCTTATCTTCTTCTATTTAATTCTCCATTCCTCAGGCTGAATGGGGACAGCCAGTGGCATCTATGGGCTGGGTGATTCGGGGCTGAGAAGACTGCCAACAAATTTTGTCTCATGTGTTAGATGTCCTCAAATATATCACAGAAACATGGGATCAATGTTCTGAGCATATGCCTCCGATTTAGTATGATGAGAGAAAAAACCCCAGAACCAAAAATCAAGAGAGCTGGTTCTAATCTGACCTCCTCTAACACTGAGAACAGAGTTGTCAGAGTACTAAAGACAGGAGCTGGGGTGATGGTCATAAGGACACCTAATGTTTACATGATTCTCCATAACGCTGGCCAACAGAACTATCTGCAATGACGAGAATGTTCTCTATCTGCACTAATACAGTAGCCACTAGCCACACTGGCTTCTGAGTAATTGAAATGTGACTAGTGTGACTGAAAAAATGAATTTCTAATTTTATTTAATTATTTTAAATTTAAACAACCACCTGTGGTTAATGGCTATTGGATTGGACAGCATAGGTCTGTAACTTAAAATATGTCACTTTGAGGAAGGGGCTTTATCTCACATACTCAGCATAGAGTCTAGGTCAATGCACAGGGGTACACATGTCATACAAAGTGCAGGAAACTACAAAATGGCTCTCTTTTCTCTGTTTGATCTGCAAATATTCAACCAAAATTCACATTCTGTAATATTTGCCATCTATATTAATCATATCCCTCTAATTAAAAAGGGCTAAGCAAATAAAACCTAAAGTACAGGCCAGACCTAATCTTTTTTTTTTTTTCTTTTTAGAGATGGGGTCTCACTATATTGCCCAGGCTGGAGAGCAGTGGCCATTCAGAGGTAGAATCATAGCTCACTGCAGCCTGAAACTCCTGGGCTCAAGAGATCCTCTTGCCTCAGCCTCCGAGGAGCTGGGACTACAGGCACACACCATTGTACCTGGCTTCAGATCTAATTCTTTATATAAATCAGCACCTCCACATATTTAGCTATTTATATTGTGCCATTTGTATAACAATCTCACTTTTCACTCAAAGCAAGATAAGCAAGGAACTAACTTGGGTCCTCAACGTAAGGAAGTGTGGACAGACAGAGCTACTATGCTGGTAAAAACATGAGTCAGATGTTTACCCCATCACAGGTGACCTGATTTTCTGCATCACATTTTAAAGTTGTTTTTAAAGTCTGACATGAATTGTATAGTTTATGTTTGTCCCCTGTCTTAGCCCCCAAAACGTTCCATTTTTATTATTTTGTCCTTTATGGTGTAAGGCAGCAGTAAAATTATTGCCACTTGACATCCATGACATGTTGCCAAATTTTTCATTTGAAATAAAATACTGCAACACCCTTTTCAATTACCTTAAATGCTGCAACCATAACATTAAAAAAAAATAAATTTGGTACCCTATCTAAAACAAACTAAAGCAGTAATAGTGAAGGTGGTTCAGCATTCAGACTGGTAACAACACAAAGCAGTCCCATTACCTCACTTGTCCTGAAAGCCACCCTGTAGTTGAACTGGGACCCTTCTTTCTCCTTGGCATCTTCCACTTTCTCTCTCCGGATGCTGACTGCCACCGGGCCAAGGTTTTCATCGATTCCAAAGTAGTTTTGGTGCTCTATGATGCAAGAGAGAGGTGGCATCAAAAGAAAGAGAAAGGAACAAGTAACCAGGACGAATATCTTTTAGTTTACCAAATCTCTGAAGAAATTCCACATGGCCCATACACAGTGATTTCTCCATATATTTGATCGAATTTTCTCGTTTCCAGTTCAGATATACTTTTACATCTCATTTCATCTCATTTTCTGTTACTTCCTCCTTTCGTGCTGCTTTTTACTCGTTCATGAGCACAGAAGCCTCCCCACCCCAAAGTTGTTACTTTGCGATTATGTGAAAAGCACCATCAGAAAGAGTGCGTTGCCATTCTTAGGAACTGCCAAAAGAGGAACACAACTACCTGTAGAATCATACGGAAAACAGTCTCCCTCCATCTGGGAAGGTCACCTTCTTTGACCGAACGAGGGCACCAGAGGTTACCTAACTAACCACTAAGACCAGCCTGGTTAATCTTGGCCATCAGTGAAGTATCAAAAATCACCCTTTCATTACAATGTCACTAAAACACCTAAATTCTAAAGCCAAATTTAGCAACAGAAAATATGTAAAAGGTCATTAAGTTGCTAAGGTCAAATTTTATCTGGAAGTCCTTTAACTTGGCTTACAATGTTATCAGCTAATCATTTCTTTCACATAAAATCATTGGTCCTTGTGGGATCTAAAATCACATAGTCTCACTATAGGAGTGGACCCTGAGGCCATCCTTCCTGAGAGATGGTCATTAGTCTCTCACTCAAATATGCAATCACTAAGTGCCAGGCATTGTTTCAGTCATCAGGACACAGAGAGAACATTACAGAAAACAATTCCTACTCCTGAAGCAAATATTCTACTTTGAACCCTTCTGACATAAAGCTCACTGATTTGTAAGGAATTCTCCTTGAACTGCTGGACAAGGTTTCTTGTCCAGTGAGCTCTGTTAAAAGTGGTCAAAAATGCTTCAGTGCAACTTCCAAACTTCTTAAGTGTTTCCTCTGAAACAACCCAACTTAATATAACACTTAAGATGCAGTCCAAGCCATAAAAAAATAGAGGGTACAATCACCCAAATGTTTATTAATGCAGCTTAAAAATTTATCTATTTTTAGCAGCCCCATGACACCAATAATTCATGCAGAGCAGGTGGTAAACGCAAACCCTCAGGTGTTATTCATTTATTTCTTAATGAACTGCTGCCAGGTCAGTTCTCCAAGGTGTATACTCATAAAATCGATTTTTTCCACGCTATATGCAAAACATCACATTTATCCGTTTTGAATGTCACCTTACTGGTTTTGGCCAATCTTGCCTCTTAGTTTTTAGTTAAAAAAAAACCAATACTACGGACATTTTTAAGCTTGAAAAAAACCCATAGATATTTCAAAGGCTTTGGGTTATGCTAACATTTTCTGCCACAATAATTTCTCAAGAAATAAGAAATATTATTGAGGAAGTAGAAAACACGATGAGTTCAACAAAGGAAAACAGCACCTGCATTACTCAGAGCAAACATTATCCAAAGCCACTAATGAATACTGGCTAGCTCTTAAAAAGGCAAATCATTAACTTCTTTACTGTTTGTAACCAAATAGGATTAACACTGACATTATTTCCCTTTAAAGCCAGTCAGGGCTAGAAGTAGCAAGTAAACTACTTTAGGGGCTGAAAGGTGAATTATTGAATTAGTGTAGTCCTGGGCTTGCATAAAAGGAAACAAGTCTTTTTTATCTTTATTTTTTAAAGGGGGAACTCCCTTGGGTATACAGTCACGCATTGCATAACAGCGGTTCAGTCAATGATGGACCACATATAAGATGGTGATGCCTTGAGATTATAATGGAGCTGAAAAATTTGTATCACCCAGGGACATCACAGCCATCATAATATCATAGCACCACACATTACTCAAAAAAGTTTAGAAAGTAAAAAGAAGTTTTAAAGATAGAAAAAAGCTTATAGAATAAGGAAATAAATTTTTGTATAGCTGTATGACGTGTTTGTGTTTTATGCTAAGTGTATTACAAAAAAGTCAAAAAGTTAGCAGCTGTACAATGCGTTTGTGTTTTATGCTAAGTGTTATTATAAGAGTCAAAAAGTTAAAAAGATTAAGAAGTTTTTAAAGTTAAAAAAAAGTTACAGTAAGCTAAGGTTGGTTTCTAAAGAATGTGGATGTGTTTCTAAAGAAATTAAAATCTTACTAAATAATGTGATATTCTGTCTAGCTTTTAGAAAGGGCATCTCCACACAACATGAGGATAAGAACAGAGACTGTGCCCCCTCCCATAGCCACCAGGAGGGAAAAAAGTTAACTCTCTCAAATGATACCCTGCATCTCCCTTTCAAGAAAGATCCCTCCATTAATCTCCATCCATCAAAAGAGGCCCTTCCCCTCTCAGGCGGAGGACAATGAGCACGGAGTTGCATGCATTCAGACCCCCACTCAGAGCCTGTCCTTATTCCAAGCAGATGATTTCCATAAAATTGGTTCAAGGGTGAGTCAAATGAAATCTTTCCCTGGAAGAATGGAAACTATGAAAAGACTGTTGAGAAGCTGAATGAAAATCCACACATCATGCAAATACAACAGGACAAGATAAAAAAAAAAAAATCAGTTAACAAGACTGTAGTGTAGGAAATGGAAATGAGATTCAGTGCATCTCTGCGGTGCACTGTAGCTGTTCAGTAAAGAAAAAAAAATAATCCTAACTCGGAAGAGGAAGAAGATGGGGAGAGGGGCCTTACATGGGACCCTAGCCCAGAAGCTGCTTCTAGATACTATGATATCTTGGAAAGGGGATTTATTTGATAACTCATTAATGAATTGGATAGGTAAGATTCACAACTCTGCATAGCTTCCTGATGCCAGGTATATAAAAGAGAATCACTCACAGCTCCGCCTTCCCTGATCTATAAAAGTTGTTCGCTCCCACTGGCCGCAGCACCATTTGGGAGTACACCAAGGCCACAAACCACCTTGCACCTGTGTCCTCGAGGCCTTTTACTTTGTTAATATGCACAACAGAAGCTCACTTGCTATTCTTCCACAAGATGCAGTTTAAAGATTCTTTGTTCCTTCAAGAGCTAGTTGATCATTTAATTGCCAGCTCTGCTGAGATGGGTTATATCCATGCCTACAGTTGGCTGCTGTCTAAATTCCTACCTATAATGGGTCTTCTTTCACCTTTCCCTCCAAACAATTTTGTGTATACATTTTAAAACACCTTCCCTGTTCTCTAACAATCTAGGAGTAATAAAGTAAAAAGGGACCTATAAATAAATATGCGAATGAATAATATCCACCTACTTTTCCAGAACACTAAGAGTCATTCGACAATCTCAAGAAACCTCAAATACTTGGTTAACATTTCATGGATTAAATTACTGAATTTACCATGATGGAAAAAAAGATGGATTTTTGTTGTGTAACTTTTTGTTCCTGTGAACTAAAATAAAATCTTAAGCTCCCCCCGCCCAGCTGACTGAATGGACTCCCTCTTGGCCAAGGGGACCCCAGAAATACCCTAAAGCAGAGTTGCTGGCCTTGAGAAGGGAAGTCAGACATGCTTCATCATGCCCCACTCTCTTCTTGGAGATATCCTTTGTAACTCATTGACAGGCCCAAGGCTATACAAGACAAAACTTAAATCACAGCTACAGGTCATCAGTTTACTTAACAGATCACTTGAGTCTGGGTATATATGTCTGATAGCTTATCTCAAATCAACAGACTTCCTTATCTTAAAACATTCCAAACCTTTAGACAAACCTCCATTTCTTTAATCAATTACAAATCAAAGATTCTTTAAACCCACCTATAACCTGTCAGCTCCCCTCTTTGGGCCAAACCAATGTACACCTTCCATGTACTGATTTATGTGTAAGTCCTGTCTCCCTGAAATGTATAAAACCAAACTGTAACCCAACCTCTGCAAGTCCACTTGCTCAAGGCTTCTTCGGCATATAGCTCTGGGCCATGGTCCTCAAATTTGGCTCAGAATAAACCTCTTTAAATTATTTTATACAGTTTGGCTTCTTTTCCAATAACATTCCTTTGACCCAAATTTAACCAAAGTATTAGCTTAAGCTTGAAAAACCTAAGGTCACTACAGTAAAGATAATAATATTCAACATTTTTTACATAAATTAACTCATTTCATCTTCTCTACCTGTGAGGATGCACAACTATCATCCTCCTTTTACAGATAATGTTATACTAAAGCCGACAGGTTAAGTGACTTGCTCAAGGTCACAATCTGGTGTGTCGGAGTTAGGATGCAAACCTAGGCAGTCTGACTCTAGAGTTCTCTCAGAGAAAGCAACTTGCGGGTGATGGAATTCATGTATATGTTTAAATTATAAAAATCAACTAATACAGGTAAGTGAACAAAACTTAAAGATGAGACAACAAATACACCCTGACCATAAGGATGGTATCCTGAAAGCTACAATTTTAGGAAACATAGAATAAAAAGTAAAAGACTGGCAGCTATCACTAGGCTTCCAGTAACTATCTGTAATTTTTAGTATTAATTGCTCAAAGGGAAAAGAAAACACTATGAGAGTATGAAAGGGTTTCCCCGAATCAAAGGAGAAAGATGGAGGCCACTGAGAAGGGGGCAGTTCTCCAGTTTTTACCTTATTTAAGTGGAAAAAACAGTGAAATAAATCTTGGATCTGAACAAATACAAGGTAGGTTTTACAAAGCTTCTAGGTTCCCTAAGACTTCCAAAGACCTTTACTTCCAACTTATGGTACCAGTAGCAAAATACCACCAAATGTTCCTAGTTAACTGCCACATGAGCCAAACTGTATGGAAATATTAGAGTCTTCATTCCTCTTTCCCAGGAAATAACAGAGCATTACTTCCTCTTCCTCAATAACTGACTGAAGGCCTTTGGGGGCCAAGGGGTCAGTAGGTTTGAAATAGCATACAGTCCTTCACAGGTTCCTACAAGGCTGCAGTGGATGGGAACCGAGACCACTCCAACACAGCGCCCCTGCAAGAGAGAAAGCCTGAGTGTTTTCCACCGTCAACCACACGGAGACAGCATGACCATGACCCATGGGGCTGAATCTCATGTGCAGCTGGGCAATTCCTCCCTGCTAAGAGCTCCCCCTGCAACTCAATGGGACCTCTGTTTGGGGAGGCCATACTGGCCAGGGAGAGAGGTTAAGAATTGAGTCGATTATGTCCTCTGAGAGAGGAATTTGTATCTTAGAATAGTACCATTGTTACATGGCACTCTGTTCACCCGTATGAATTTAATAGTGTCCAACTCCCTATTAATTTTTGCCAATGACTGTATAAAACCAGAAGAAAAAAAAAGCCACCAGACACGAAATTCAAAGCAAATGCAGGCATGCATCACTGGGCAGTGAGGTTCATTTGATATGTAAAGGTATACTCCCGCCTACAACTGTCGCATTAGTGACACTTAAGTGAATGTGTTTGGAATGGGGTGGCCAACTTCACCAGACACCTTTCCCCAGCTCACCCTGCCATATGGTTCCCTTTACTTCTTTCTCTCCATCTTTTAACGATTAAAACAAAGTACTGCCCTTTAAGTGCTATATCAGTGATGTAGACAATAGTTTTCTTTTAGAAAGGAAAGTCTTACACATTTATTTAAGACACTCTTGGTAGGGGGGATATGCCATTGACAGCCACTGCTCTAAGCCCTTTATAGAAGAGATTTGTATTATTATCCCATTTTACAGATGATTGATTAAGGCACAAAGCAGTTCAAGGACTTGCCCCCACACTGAGTTGGGATGTGAACCCAGGCATGCTTTCCACTTTAAGTGATGCCACCTTGCCCACCATTCATAGACTTCTGTTTACCAAGAGGTGACCTCCAACTACAATTAAAATGGATGGGCACTCTGTCTAATGGCAAAAAGAGAATTCCCCAGGCACAAAGGGTAAGTTGGTATCAAGAGTAATGAAAGGGCTATTACATAAATTCTGGAAGAATCTTTTTATTTGTTCACTTAGGATTTACGTATGAGATATTATCCTTCAGTTAACAACAAAAATCAGCATTGGAGAAAAGGGTGAGTTGACATAAAGCTGAGCAAGACAGTAGTTACTAGAGACAGTGAAGCTATCTGCTTATAGGAATCTTAAGGTAGTTCAATGGAGTAACGTAAACCTCTAAGTTTGTTATTTATAAGAACTGCTTACAAATTCTTCTTGTTTTAAAGAAATAGATTCTCATTTTAAATGCATAATCATCAGCATTTATGACTTGCATTTTGTAAAAAATTTTAACGTTGTAAAATTAGTTTAGATTTATAGAAAAGTCGCCAACATAGTGAAGAGTTCCCTTATACCCTTCACTTAGTTTTCCAGTTGTTAGTATCTTCAATTATTTTGGTACTTTGTTACAATTAATGAACCAATATTGATATTATTAATTAATGTCCATACTTTATTTAGATAAATAATATCCGTTATTTCCTTAGTTTTTAATCTAATGTCCCTTTTCTATTTGAGGATCCCATCCAGACACCACATTACATTTAGTTGTCATGTCTCCTTGGGCTCCTCTGGTCTGTGACATTTTGTTTTTGATGACCTGGACAGTTTCGAGTACTAGCCAGGGATTTTGTAGAATGTCCCTCATTTGGAATTTGTCTAATGTCTTTCCCCAATTGGCCTGGGGTTATGGGCTTGGAGGGGAAGATGACAGAAGTGCCATTCATACCCAGGGCACTGGCTATCTACAGGACTTACCACCGCTCCCCTGGCTGAGGTAGTGTTTGCCAGGCTTCTCCACTGTACAGTTATGTGTCCCCTCCTTTCCATACACTGTCTTTTGGAATTGAGTCACTAAGTGCAGCTGGTACTCAAATGTGGAGGTGGGGAGATTATAACAAACTTTTAGAATGATAAATTACTTTTTCAACTAAAGATTTCTTTATTAAAATGAACATTCATTAATGTATTTGATGAGCTGTTTTGCAGGTATACTGCATCTAAAAGAGGGTAGGAAATATATGCTCCCCACACACCTCCAACCATTACTATGCTTCTCTATCAAGCTGACAGGTTTTTCTCTCAAGCAGAGTAAACACAGTCATTAATTCATCTGCCCAGATCATGGCTGGCAAATACCTGCATCTCCCAACAATCTGTGGCAAATTACGGTAAGATAACTGATAACGGCTCTTAAAATGCAGATGCAGTTCTATACATAATGACAGGGAAGGGTGATCATCAAAAGCAAGTTCCATGTTATAATAATAGCAAGAATGGGTAGGCTCCATTTACATTAATTTATTTGCATCAGAAAAAGCCTACAAGGATAAAGACAAAATTTTTAATGGTGACTATCGCTGATGGATTTGGGGAGACTTTATTTCTTGCTTCTCTACATTTTCTTATTTTCCTATTATCATATAACATTTAAACACCATTTAAAAATTCTAAGTGGGAAAAAGGTATATACTGTCAATCTTGCTATTTCCCCTCCCACACACATTCACAGGAACACATATTATTGTACCAGTGGAATGGTTCTAGTAAAACACTGTTCCCAAAGGCTCAGACAGTGATTTAGCCACTTTTCACTGCACTCCTGAGTCACCAGGGAGGCCCAGCTTCATTCTTCCCTCTGGTTTTACTCTTTACCCAAATTACTCACTTCACTTCCCAGAACTATTCTGGTCTGTGTGACATGAAGTAGGGCACAGAACAGTTTTAGAACTCCTGAGTAACCCAAGAGGTGCATATTTCTTTAAAAAGTTAAAGACTTCATCATCAAGCAGGAACCCACAAGTGTCTCTGGACTCTACTGTGTAGTTCCAGCTCTAACTGTGCTGGTGACAGCCCCATTGTTTGGTGGCAGCTCCCAGTGCCAAATAGGTCCAGAAGAAGGCAAAGCCTGCTGCTCTGCTACAATGGAAACTAGACTCGCTGAGGCGCACATGACTGATCCGTGGTCAAGTACAACTAGAATCCTTATCTGAGGGGCCCTTTGTCATGGCCTATTTCACAAACGGAAAGCTCAGAGAAGAGGCGAATAGCACTTTCATGATAAGGTCCGTCAGAGAAACAGTGGTATGGCAAGTTGCACCAATGTTTCTTCACGGTCACTGCCAGCGAAAGGAAGGAACATTATTGAGCATTCACTAGGCTTACTACCGTCCTCACTGTTTTTTAAAAAAGCTGTTTCACTGAAGGCTACAGATGGATTTGCTTGGGCAAGTGATGCTGCTACACAGTTTACTGTGGCAAGCCACTCCCCCGCATAAATCCTTTTACAGAGTTATTAACCAGCCCTTCAGTGACTATGTGTCATAGGAATACACCTCAGCATAAAGAGAAGCCATTTCCCATTAACTGCCCAATAAAAAGTAAACCACATTATTAAAGTTCTGTACTTTAAACACTTGCCAGTGATTGGGAGCCATTTAATTCTTTTGAAAATGAAGTTTCACACAAAGCCCTGAAGCAGAGAACAAAATAAAAGGCACTCTGGAAAGTATCAAAAAATCCCTGAAAGCCACTTTCCAACGTGAAAAACTCTTGGAGAAAAGAGAAAAGGGGAAAGAAAAAAGCTACCTGCAAAAACACCACATACCTTTGCTAGTCTGTCCAGGGCCTTTTTAAACATAATAATGTTTATGCAACTTGTGGCGTTTGCAAATAGAAGGGCTGGACACATAGCTGTGTCCAGCGAGTGAAGCCCGGGTGGGAGGCTGCTGCCTGACTCCACTCCCACAACATAGGGGGCCTCTACCTTACCGAACCTTTCCACTCAGGAATCTGGGCTGCTGCCTCTGCCTTTGGTCCTTCATGGCTCTACAAACAGACCAGCAGAAGCACTAGCAGATGCTACTGTAGCCAATTTCGCTTTCAAGTCACACTGGGCCACAAGGGAGGAGCTAAATATAGGAGAAGGCAGGGCACAGTTCACAGCTGCGCTGGACAGAGAGCAGAGCAGAGCAGCCAGGGTTCAGCCTCATTCTCTTCCTGGTGGCCTCTCCTTCCCCTGGCCCCTAAGCCCCTCTGCTGGCACAATAGCACCTTGCACAGCACAGAATCACAGAACACTGAAGACAAAGCAACCTCAGGGACTGCTGCCCTGCTCCTTTGTTTTTCCGGCTTTGCAAAGCACAGTAATGCACATAATGATGCTTTAGTCAATGACGGACTGCACATATGATAGTGGTCTCATAAGATTATAACAAAGCCATATATAGAAATCTGATTATTGGTATTGCAATTGAATTAGAGAAAATGACTGATATTCAGCAATGTTGCTGGGACATCTGGTTTTCAAATATATAAATATATGTATATATATCTCATCTAGCTTTGTATTAAGTACATTCTGTGATGGTCACACGGTGACAAAATGGCCTCCTGACACATTTCTCAGACTATATCCCCATCATTAAGTGATGCGTAACTATAGTCTAGAATTTAGTTTTCTGGCTAGTTCACACATCTGCAGCAAAGCTCAAAACCAGAGAGTGAGCCTTATACAACCCTGAACTGCCTAACAGTATGTCTACATCCGCCCATGATGCACTCACAGGGTGTCCGCACCCCGTGTCTTATTTATTTATTTTTATTTATTTATTTTTTTGAGACAGGTGTCACTCTGTTGCCTGGGATACAGTGCAATGGCACTACCATAGCTCACTGCAGCTTCCAACTCCTAGGCTCAAGAGATCCTCCTGCCTCAGCCTCCTGAGTAGCTGGGACTACAGGCATACACCATCATGTCCAGCTAATTTTTAAATTTTTTGTAGAGACAGGGTCTCACTATTACCCAGGTTGGTCTTGAACTCCTGGGCTCAAGCAATCCTCCTGCCTCAGCCTCTCGATGTGCTAGGATTACATGTGTGAGCCACCACACCTGGCCTACTTTTGATTTCACATTCAAACCTACATAAATCAATTCCAAAGGAATCTTTAAAACTATTAAGAAGTGACAGTTGAGAATTCAAGAGGAAAATCTACAAGAAGCAGTGAGAAAACTAACAGAATGCAGCAACCTGAAATCATCTCACAGAACAGACCTTGGGGATGTTAATGAATCAATTGGTGGTGACCCTGGGCACAGAAAGCATCAGCTTCTCATTCCATATACACTTAAGATGTACAATAAAGTATGAATGAGATGCTGGCAATAAGTCTTGGCATAAATATAAACATGTATATAATTTTTATGTTCTGATATTTTAAAGGATGAATCACAAACTATTTACAAAACTTCGCTAGCCAGAATGACTAATAACTGGAGGATTTCAGGGCATAATAAATCCAGGAGACTTTATTTTATTGCTAGCATTGGCAGCCATGGCTTTATCAATAAAAACAACCTTCATTAGGAAGCCTATTTCTCCATGGTCTCCCTTTCCAAAAATAACTAACTTCCACCTAGAGATCAACCTTGAGCAGTGTTCTATAACGTGCTGCCCTTGCACGAACACAGTTACCTTCACAGCATAAACTAAAAAGCAGCTCCGAGATTCTTTGATTTTACTGGCTGGCAGGAAATTACTCATGGTGGTAATGCCGATGCGTGCCAGAAGCCAGAATTGACATGGGGCAGGGGGAGCGAAGAGCAGAGGAGACACAACAGGGAATAAAGACCTGTTGACAAAATTATTTCAGACCTGTTATGTCATCAGTATGAGGACAGAGCAACAACTCACACTAAGTGATGACCAGCTGCAGTGCAAGTGTCTATTTATTTAGCTTTATTACATCAGAATCATTTCTCTCATTTAGGTGTTGTCATAAGATTACGATTACGGGAGACCGGTTAAGTCTGGATTGATGCAAAAACAGAAGGGGGGAAATTATTAATTTAAGAATCACAATTTATCTGGTAAACAAATTCTTTTAAGTGTGCAGTCCATGGGAAAAGTAATAAAAAGGCTTTCATAGGGGTTGTAATGTTGTAAGGTGCCCAATCTTTTTGGCACCAGGGACTGGTTTCATGGAAGACAATTTTTCCACAGACCGGGGGGTAAAGGGGTGGGAGGGGGTGCAGAGCTCAGGTGGTGATGTGAGGCCTGTTTCCTAACAGGCCATGGACCAGTACCGGGCCATGGCCCACGGGTTGGGGACCACAGTTATAAGGGACTTAAGTGGACAGAGTGACCTCCTGAGGTCTGAGTTACCCCCTGACCCAGCCCCAGAAAAAGAAACAACTAGAGTCAAAGATTACATGTAAACATTCTGGAGCCAGAAACTAATACTAAAGAAATTAACAGTACAGTCGGCTCACAGTTATCCACACTAGTGGCAGAATAGTTTATTCACTAAAGGACAGGAGGAGGAGGAGTCTGGCTGGGCCCTCCTCTGTCCGCCTCCTCAGGTGCCCCACGAGGTTATACCTAAGAGGGGGAAGAGGGATGGCAGGCAAATCTGAAGATAGAAAAATAGAACCCTGAAAAGTAAGGGGTACTCTAAGGCAGGGGCAGAGGAGGCCAGCTGCACCCAGTAACAAGGTAGTGAGAGCCACCTGTTTCATTGGCATGTGTCACTGACGTGTGTGGACCCTGTTTCTTTGAAGGTCTCTAAAACGGAGCAGATTCTGTGTCCCTGGGCTAATTAAGGACACTTATTTAAAGGCTGAGGATTCAACTACCTGACCTCTGAAGAATGCATCCTTCAAGCCTAAAGATATAAATAAAATGCAAAAATCATTTATTTTGCACAGAATTAAAGAATTTCTAACTAACACCATAAGAGAATTATTTCTATCTTAACATTAATTTAAGCCCATTTGTAGAAGTGTAAGAAAACTAAATTTGTCTATCACGCTACTTCATACTTTGATAGAACACAACCAAGGCAGTAGGAGCAAAGTACAAGAAAGACTGGAGGGGAAACCATAGAATTACCCACTGTAAGCAGTCTAAGGTTATTTAGAGAAATAGGACAAGGACAGAGTTAATCACGGGGGACTTTTTACAAGGGGTAAAATCTAAATCAAGACGTGATGTCCACAAATTGGCAGGGAGAAAAAGAACAAAAGGTACTCCACATGGGGAGGGGCGTTACAAAACAGCAAAGGCAGGAAATTGGGGATTTCTAAAAAGAAGAGATTAGTCTGGCAGCAATGGAAGGCCTGTGATGGAGAACAAGGTCAAGCCCAGTGGACTACTCTGAGGAAGGTGCTCCAACACAAAATAAAACATTGTGACTGGCCCTGGAGAAATCATCCCTGAGAAACACATGCAAACATCCAGGCTCTTCCTTACCTTTCCCATAGAAGAATTTGCGGTAATAGTAGGCCCCAAGGTCAATGTGTTCTATGATGTAACGCTTCACTTTCTCCCTGTGAATGGGCTGGTTTTCTCTGGGCACTTCTAAGACCGAGACACCTGCATTTGTGCAGTGAGAACTGAGAGACGATTCAAAGGAGCAGCCTTCCCCAGAACTGAAAGAGGACGAGTTGGCCCGAGAGAGTGCAATCCGCCTGTCACCTTCTCCTCCAGTCTCATTCCTGAAGTAGGGACAACTAAGGACGAGGTCATTACTTTTCCCATCGCCCTCATCAGCATCCAGGTTCTCTTTGGAGTTGAGGTCCTCCTTGCTCCCCAAAGGAGACTCGCAGTTGCCTGTCTGGCCTGCAGGCATCTGCGTCTGGGATGCTGCGGAAGCCCCGGTGGTTATGTTTTTCCTTTTCCCCACATTAGCCCTCGTAGCCATGGCTTCATTGATATTAAACAAAATGCTCTGGACATCGTAATGTGCAAAACAACGCTGACAATTCCAAGGGCGAACACCCCTCTCAAGACGGCTCTCCTCCAGGTCAGATGTGAACTTGAAAGTTTCGTGCTCACTTTTAACAGTTCGCAGCTTTCGGAACAGGGATGTTTCCACAGATTCAGATTTTAACCTCCGTTTGAAAGGCTTGTCCCTGTCTCTCCCCATCAGAAGGGCACTGTCCATGTAGTCTAATCCTGAGATGCGGACAAATTCTCCCCTAGAAATCTGTGCTGCTGCATGCAGGCTGGGAGAGATTGCGGGATCACAGGGGAAAAACTCAGGAAACCCAAAAGGGACCATTGCTTTGTGGTCATAGTTCTCTACTCGGTACCCTCTGAGCATAGCAAAAAAGTTTTCACCAGATAAGCCTTGCCTGTCGATGGATGATGTGCTTCCATACTCCCTGTGCAGGGCGGCCCCGGTGTTGGGGTTGACTGCATTTTGGTCTAAGACATCTTCAGCATCGATGTCACTGATGGTGACATCACTGTTGCTTCTCTGTCTTATGGGGTGAAGTCCTCTTTGAGGGGAATGAACAAAGATGTCTCCGATTGTATACTTTGCCTCCACAAAGTCCAGATCAAGCTGCTCCTCTTGCTGACCATCACTCTGGTCATTCTGTCCATTCTGCAGGACAGAGGTGACACTTTCGTAACTGGTCTGAGATCGGCTTTCCCACAGCGTTTTGCAGGCCAGCTCCTTGGAGCAGTCTTTTTTAGGAGGCCATTCAGACACTCTTGCTCTCACGCCCATTTTGGGCACAGCTGGGGTACCATTAGTTGGACCACCACCGCTACCCTCGTTGGAGTTTGAAGCACTTAAAGAAGTAGCAGGTCCCATGTTGCCATTAATGGCTTTAAATTTTCGAACAAAGTAATCATCTGACTGCATGATTCTGGGAGGATCCTTGAACTTGGAAGAGGCTCTGCCAAGCTTGTGCTTCTCTTCTTGTGACTGCCTTGGGTCACTCATGTCTACTAAGGCAAGATGCTCCAAGCCTCATCAGGAAGACTGGTGTAAATTTAACTGCATTGTTATTTACAATGCCATAATATATGCAGATATATAGGCTTTGTCTATAGTAGTCTTCTTTCTTTTTTAACCAAAAGCAAACAACATCCTCAGAATACAGTTTCTCCAAAGCCAACTTGATTCTTCATCATCGTAATAATTTTGTACACCTCTATCTTTTTCAAAAGCCTTCCTTAAGACATCTGGTCGTGAGTATTTCCTTCACCTGAATTAAAAGACAGGAAATAGCCATTAGCAATTAATATAGTTCAATTTCAATACATTCTACAGTACAGTTTCTTATCTTTCTCTCTTGCTTCTGCCCATGAAGTTTCATATTTCCACAGCACTGCTGATACCTCTCCTTCTCTCTGGAACACCTGTTTTCCCTCTCTACGTGGCTAGGTAGAATTCACACCACAGAATCAAGCATTAACGTCTCTGAGAAATCTTCCTAGGATGTCTACCACCCTCACCCCACATCTGAGACTGCTTCCTCTGGGATCCCACAGCACCGGCATCTACATCCAACAGAGCAATTTTCCTTATCTCTAATTGCTGTTTACTGACTAGCTGACTTCAAGCTCCTCTAAGCCAGGAACCATGCCTTTCAGCCGTGTACCAACATTAACTATTAATGTAGCCTGGCTTACGCTAGGTAATCACGCAACATTTCCATGAATAAATTAGCTCTAAGAGTAGCATAAAGTCATGTGTATAATGTGAGTATTATTATTTTACTTTCTTTCAAAATAGTTAAAACTCAAAATGTCCTACAACAAAAAGGTCAATACCAGACATTAACAAGTGAGTCTTCACAATGATCGTTCATAATCAAATTAAAATTCACAGAGATCCTCAAAGTGGGAAGAGGTCTTCAAGGATCTAGTGTCTCGTACATCAAATACGTTTTAGTAGAGATATTAGGTAAAGAGTTGTTTTCTTTTATGCTTCAGTTGTCACTTTTTCATTTTCCAGGAATGGATCTGACAATAGCCTGAATTGTATAGGAAATAACTATAATTCAGTCATCCTTGATCCTTTTAAACATAATAATCCTGAGTGAAATAGGTAAGGTGCAGTCATTTATCTTATCTGAGAATCATGAATAGTATGTCTGTCTGTGCACCTAAGTATCTGCTCATTTTCCCTTTGTTTGCCACATCCTACAATATCATCATATGTCCTCAATTATGGAATAGCTCTGGGAACAGACAGCATGTTGTTATGCCCCGAGTGAATTTTTTTTTTATAGTCGGGGAAAACAACCGCCATCATAAGAAAATATCTGCTATTCCAGGACACTACCACCTGCTCATCTCAAAGTCATTAAGAGCCCATTGGAAAGAGTTCTTATGCTGCTTAACTAGTTGGGGTTTTAATATTTTTCAGCTGAATTGCAGTTATTTCTTATGCTTTGTTGAAGGATGAGGGCAATTGGCTATATTATACTTTTATTATCATTAGAATTTCCAGAAGATGGAGAGTTTTTCTTTTATTCTTATGCTAATGAATAAGACAGTCTATCATGAGTTGGGAAAATATATAATGCCTGCAAATATTTTTGTCTAATTAAAGATAGAATAAGTTAACAGAAAAATATTTGTAATTAAAGAGAGTTGATTAGATCAAGTTTCTGCCAGCACATGGATAAATTTTGGTGTTTTATATTTCTAAGTGCCTTTATTTTACACTGCACATTTAACAAGTTGCTTGTGGCATAATGAACTAGAAATTGTACTCTGGTACTTTGGTACAGAACCATTCGCTAACTAAAAATGATAGAACAAATATATACAGGAAATGCAAAGAACCACATTAATATTAACTACTGCTTTGAAACTCCTTTATCTTCCTGTTTATAAGATCCAATAAATGCTGTCTAAAAAATTAGGACATATCCTACCTTCCTTCCTTTTCCATGTCATGGCATACACCGAAGTACCAACGTATCTACAGCACATAAACGTATCTACAGCACGTAGGAGTCAAAGCAGGAAAACGCTCAAGACTAGAGGCACAGTTAAGAGACTGACCTGTGGCCCAACCCACCACCCTCAGAGCTGAGCAAACCAGCATCTTCCCACACCTCTGACCTATTCACCACACTCCATGGGGAAGCTCTTGAGTTTATGCCACCTATTAACAGACGTGCAAAAAAAAAAAACCAACCCAGAGAAACTATGAAACATTAAAACTAGGATTAGCAAGGACAAGACATACACTGAATAATCAGCTCTGGAAAATCTGACAATAAAACTGTTAGTATTTACTGGCTTCATACTCTTATTTGAAAATCTATCTTTTGTGCTTTCACATCCCTCTACATTTATAACTTTCTCATCGTTTAACAGACAATATTAAAAATACAAAATGTTTATTCCATTAATCTCTTAAAGAAATGGAAGACATAAATATATAGTCCAAAAATAAGGATTATTTTGAAATATAAACATATGCAATTGAAATATATGAATTTATGCTGAATTTTATTATTAGGTTTGTTACAAAGAATACCATTAAACTATATCAACTCGGAGCACATGAAACTCCTAAAGGTATCTGAAAATATTCCTTCAGTTATGATTTTTTAAGATTTTTTATGATAAGAACATTAGCTCTAGTGGACAGCTGTTAATTTTTCCTGTCTAGGATCTACTCCCCTTTCTTCTGATAATGGTATCCTGAATTCCCTTGGGGGTGTGACCTGGATTTTACCAATTATGAGTGCCTCACCCCCAGCCACAGTGATGTGAACTGTAGCTTGCTGAAGCTCTCTGCATTGTGTATCTTCTCTCTCTCCCCACCACCCCCACCTTGTTTCCTATACTCCTCAGTCATGGACCTTTGTCAGAGATGCTCCATCTCACTGGAGCACTGGCTGCCTGGGCTGAGCTGACAGCCACTCGGTCATCACTCTCCTCCCCAACTGGGTGACCCTGTAACATATTCCCATGGTGTCCTCTACTTCCCAAACACCCATTTTCCATGCCTTATCATGACTTCCTGCTTCTGTGTGTACCTCCCTAGCAGTAAGCTCCATGACTCCAAGACCGTATTGTTCCCCATTTTATATGCAGCGCCTAGCGCAGCTGCTAGTATGTGGTAGATGTCCAGTTAATATTAATAAATTAGTAAATTACTAAACAAATACATTAGGCAGTGACCCCTAATAATATATTTAAATGGGAAATTTCTGCAGTTATAGAATATACTGTAATCATATAAGTTTAAAATGACTTTCCAGAAAACTGCTCATTAAAGTCAGATAAACTATGTACTTTGTGGGACACTATTTTCCCTAAGGCATTTTCCCAAATCTTACAACAGGGGAACATAAAATTCAACAACTATCCACTCTGAAAAGTGAGCTTCCCACCCCCATCTCTGCACCAGCCACATGAGGTGATTACAGACATGTCTTCTATTATAATTGTATACCAGGAAAAGAATGCCACAGTTCATCTTCTAAGCATCTCAGCAGCTTCCTCTATTGGGCCAAAGGCCCATTCCCAAACACGGTAAGTAATAAGAAGACCTAAATGGCAAACCCTGCCACCAGTCTCTGTCCTCTTCTGTGCTGGGCAAAGTAGCAGATAGTTTGCAGAGCTCCATTTTCTTCAGGTGGCATGCTGCCAGCTTTCTGGGCTCTGGAGGCATGCCCGTGAACGGTACCACTCCAAAACAGGATGGCACATGGAAAGCATACAATCGGAGGACTTGGTCAAAAGCACACCTCGGTTTCCTGTCCGAGTTAGAGATGAAGTCACACGAAGCAAAGAACCCCCACATTGTTTTCTTTTTCATGAACAGCTATAAGTCTGCTCCTGTCCTTCGCTGTGATTTTACATCATCTTGTCATTCTAACAGATTGTAAAAATTGGTAGTGATAGTTTTAAACTGGCAAATGCTGAGTTCTCAAACCAAAGGACTGTGGTATTTTTCCTCAAAAAGCGAAAGTGGTATTTAATGAAATACTAAGACGGTATAGCATAAAATGGATCCTCACTGTACATGCACATGGTGGATGCCACCCTGAGCACTTGGGTTCTTTCCACCTTATTCTAATTAAGAGTGTAAAAATACTACTTTCCTGAGTGAATGGCTAAATGAACTCACACTTCTAAGTTGATGTGGCTAAAAAAAACTTAAACATAAGTTGGTGTGGCTAAAAAAACCTAAACATCAAGGAAAACGCAAGAGTGACTTAATCCCTTCTCTAGGACTTTACATAATAATTATTAATATATATTTACTTATATATTTATTATATATTAAATATATTATAAATATATTTATTAATAAATTAGTATTTCACATTGAGGCCTGTGACCTCACCAGCAACATGAATATCCTCTTTCCAGGTAATTCCCCAAACCTAGATTCTGGTCTGGGGAGCAGGGAGAAGACAGAGTTTACCTGAGGACAGTCATTAATGAAAATGGATCTCTGCATTATTTCTAAAGACAGTTTTCTTTCTCTGCTTTAAGCTAATTTTAATGTCCAGGGCATTGCCTCTCCCCCATAGTCTCCAATGATTCCTACATTTCATCAAATTCTGTGCCTTCTGCTCCCCAGTAAAAATAAAAAATTGTCACCAGCACTCAATGAGTACTTTAAAAAGCTACATGGCAACTTGTATGACCTCACAGGTAGTGGGGTGACCCCAAGGGAGAAAGGCCTAGGGAATGTAGCAACCGACAACTCAAACAGAAATTAAAGAATTTTAGAGACTGAAAGAATAATCTGTTGTCATGCTAATGGTCTTAGTAATAATTTCTAAAGGATAGAACAGAAATGGAGAGCATGTGATATTTTAGCATAATTGTCTTTAAATAGAATGTTTTTCAAAGTTTTCCATGAGACATCACTGAGTCTTTAAGACCAATATTATAGTTATAATTGAGCCACTTATCAGGACTGCAGCTGTAGCAAATGGATTGAAAAACCACAAAATGCACAAATTATGAGTCCCATTCAAGGGAAAAAATGGTTAAAATTATATAGCAGATTTATAACACAAGTATAACTACAGTAAAATGCTTATTTTTCATACCAGTACCTCGCCAGCTCTAATACTAATATGTATAATTGGGCAGGGAGTAAAAAGAGGATAAACTGACCACACTTTTACCCTCTCTCTGTGGCCAAAGACAATCAAGAGCTGAGGTGTTGCTCGCACTTCAGGTCTGATCACCTGAAATGTATTTCCCAGAGACTAAGTCCAGGTACATCCAGTCGGGTATTAAGTGAAGCTATAACTAAGTAGCTATGAAACAATCCATTAACTCACATTCATATTGTAGTAGACTACTAGAATAAAGGATATGAGACAATTTGATAAATGGGCAATTATTAAATAATAATGGTTATAAATTGATATGGAAATTCAATAATAACATTTTTGACTGGTAAGTTTTTGATAGATTTGAACATGAAAATTAGTTCTTAGAAATTTATCTTGAATTAAACATTGGGATGGTACCAAAGATAAATTTTTTGGACATAAGAACTCTTTAACAGAATTCTCCTCTTTGGGGTTTATCACATAGGAGTAACCTGTAATTTGTGGAGGGGAATAAAATCTTTCCTTGGTGGACAGTTCGCATTGCTGTTAGACCAATTAATTTTTTATGTACTCTACATGCTATTTGGAGGAATTTCTTGAGTGATGTCCCCAGAAGAGCTGATCTCCTTGGTGTAGCTAAGGATTGTTTGTTTCATCGGGATAAAGCAGGACTTCAGTAAAGAGTGCCTGAAGGATTCAGTCTCCACAAGAACCCCACATTATGAGTCTATACTGATTTGTACTTCACGGTGAAGAAAAAGAGCTCAAATCTGAGGTTTGCTGGGTTGGTCCTCTTGGGTAATAAGTGAAGCAGCTTGGTGAACTCCATCTGAGTGGGGTGCTGGTCTGCCATATTCACTGCTTACACCCCCAGTCCCTAGAATCTGGCACGTAGTTGGCAGTCACAAATAACTTACATACATCCACCTAAACTGAAATGACTGCAAGCCAAAGTACCCCCGAAGTACTGAGTCGACGCAGTGTCACAGCACATACATGGAGCACAGTGATTCTCGTTTCTCTCTTTTGGTCTCCCGCTGGCTCTTCCTCCTCTGGTCTTCTTTAAATGCTGATGTTCTTCAGGGCTTATCCTAGTCTGCCTTCTCTTTTAATTCTACACATTTTACTGTGCAGTCCTAGTAGTTCCATATGCCATTTCTATGCGGATGATTCATAAATCTTTAGCCACAAGTTCAAAGATGTCTCACACTCAACATTTCCAAGTTGTGCTACGATAGCCTATGTCTTCCTGCCCACCACCCCCTGCATCCAAACCTGCTCCTCCTCTCCCAGCTCAGGGATGATACTGCCAACCACCTAGGTGCCCAAACCAAACACCCAGCACTCGTTCTGCCTTCCCTTCACAGCCTACATCTAATTTAATTAGATTACCTAATTCCGATAGATAATCTAATCTAATTAGATTATCTAATTCTGATAATTTTACTTTCTAAATGCTCCTCAGATCCATGCCCATCTCCACCTCAACTGCTACCACCATAGTTAGAACCACTATCATAGACTTCCTAGAGTATGATGAAATCCTTCCATAGTTCCCCATTTCCCTCAGAAAAAGGCCTGCTTGCTTCAGGGCAACCTGGGCCACTCAGGATTTGGTCCACGAGTATCTGCCCGGCCCCTTTGTCCAACTGCTGGACTTCCACCCACTATATTCATACATGTTGACCTTCACTTTCCTATCCAAGGGGCTCTGCACTTGCTGCTCCCCCTGTCCAAACCCTCTTCAAGACACTTTGGCCCCCTACTTGCTAACAGGTGTTATCAGTCACATCTCAGCTCATGTATTTTCTGGACACCTTCTCAAATCTTAAGGTTGGCTCTAAGTGACTGATCTTACTTTGGGTCCCTATAGTATCCTGCATGCTTTTTCTTACTTTAAGTTACACCACACTATTTTATACCAGTTTATTTACTTGTCATTACCCTCCTCTAAACTGCGAGCACTGTGATGACACAGACATGTCTTTACATACGGACACTCAGCAAATGACCAGCTCTACCAAATGCTGGCTGAGACTGTGGCAAATCTGCTTATCCTCTCTGAGGCTCAGTTTCCTATCTGTAAAATGGGAATAATCACGTTTATTTCAAACAATTATTGTAAAGATTCAGTGAGATTTAAAGTTCTAGAAATTATAGCTGAAAAAATTAATGAGTA
This sequence comes from Propithecus coquereli, assembly GCF_000956105.1. Classification (NCBI taxonomy): domain Eukaryota; kingdom Metazoa; phylum Chordata; class Mammalia; order Primates; family Indriidae; genus Propithecus; species Propithecus coquereli. The sequence goes on along the minus strand of NW_012152618.1, from coordinate 6,384,542 downwards.
TTTATTGATAAACAAACCGATTTGAAATTGAACAAATAAATAAGATCCATAACTATTCCAAAGGAGCACAGTAAAGGAAAAGTAAAGGAGGTGTGTTCACAAAATACGAGATGACTGCTAATTGATTTATTACAAAGAATAAGAGAAACACAAAGCAGTAACCGACTGCAATACTTAAGCTGATACTCAAAGAGGCAAATAGAAGCTTTTAGAAAGTGAGGGAATTGCCCAAAACATCTCCATCCAATCAGGCGCTATTCTCCTCCCAACTACAACTTCTATTCAAAATTAGTTTAGAGACTTTATATTGTATTGGAAAGAGATTATTCTGGAATTTTTAACTTCCTATGTGTCAAGAAAAAACAGGAACCAGTTCCTGGTAGTAAACTGCTATCCTGTCCATCTATCTGTTTGTCAAAAACAGAATAAACAAAGAGCCATTTTGTTAAATGAACAATTTGATCATGGAGTTTTTTGAAGAAGACAGAAGAACAGCTGTGGGTATTGACTGCTTTCCATTAAATCTTTTAAATCAGAACGAGATAAAAAAAGATAGCCCTCACCTCCTTCCCTCAGGAGGTTATTAGTTAATACATCTTTTCAGCAATGTGGCCCTTGAATTACAGATGGCACAGTGGGAAATCAGTCCTTCCAATTAATAATTTAAGCTGAGGCATTTGTGTCTGAGGAAAGCACAGCAAAGGAAGAATTTCTACTTAATGCCAACCAATGTAGCTGTACTTGTTATTTTCATTTAAAAATCATAGGAAATAATTTGTTCTAGTCTTTAAATGAAAGTTTAGTAACACTGGGTAGCAAAAAAAGGAACCTGGCATTTTATAATAAAAACTGGGCAGGCTGAGGCCTTAAAAAATACTATTAAAGATCTTTCCTGTTTTTTACTACAAAGAGAAGCTATCCTCCCAACTCTCTTCTCACTAATATTATTTTCCACTGAATCCACAGTGAAAACTCTTGCAAAGGGTTTGTATCATGATGCTCAACAAAACTAAAATCAATCAATACTATTAAAAACTGAACTAAACAGTACAAAGCAGAGAGCTTCAATGTATTCTTTGTTAAAAAGCAACAAGTAAACCACAAAGCCATCAAAGCTGAAGATGCTTCCTTTCAATTTAGCATAAAGGACATGAAAAGAAACCCCTGCCAATCCATGCAATAGTCTAGTATTTGATTTTTTTAAAATAGTAATTTTAGTATCAAATACACAAGAAACTCCATTCACTACTCACACACACTGAAAGGCATCTTTGCACTGTTCTCATGTTTATCTGAATTATAAGATACTGAGTTTTGCTGAACAGCTTTATGTGGTTTATTATCTGACACAAAAAACCTCTTGTTAACTTCAGTAAATCAATGCATTCAGTTCTACTAGGCACTGTACTGGATGCTGAGGATGGGAGAAGCATGAAAGATGAATGAGAGAGCTTCCTAATCCTCAGAGAGCTTAGCTGGGTAGGACATGTGCATGAATAACAAATCATAGAAGACGTCAAGTTAAAAGAATACAATAGCACCTCTGATCAAGTGATACAAGTTGTCCACATGTGTGTCATACACACGCACACTCTATGCCAGTGAGGGTCTGGGGGGATAGATACCGCACATGCTGCGGACGTACACAAACTGACACCACTCTGAACACCAATCAGGTAATACATACTAAGTGCCACAAAACTGTTCAAATCATTTGGCTCAATAGTCTACAACTGAAAAATCTACCTAAGAAAATAAGAGATGTGGAAAAAACTTATACAGAAAGATATTCATTCAAAACAACAATGAAAAACCTGAAACAGTCTTGACAGCTGGTAGCCAGGGGTAGATATGGTATATCTATACAATGAAATACTGCACACCACCAAATGCTTTAAAGAATATGCATGGCATTGTGGATTCATAATATTGCGTAAACAGCCATGTACAAAGCTTTACATAAAACATAAAATAAGGTATGTTAAAAATCTACATACATAAAAATACTGGAAAGAAACATCCCTATATTATGGTAGCAGTTAGCTATTCCAAGCAGTTGTACGCATGCTTTTGGCTTTCTTCCTTATATTTTTCTAAAATGCCCAAATTACATAGCTATATAAGTTAATTCATATATTCACACAAACCTTAAATTCAATAAATAGGAAAAATTTTTTTAAATAATCCTCCATACAATCAGTGGATGTTTAAATTACACAGAGCATATTACACATATTAATCTTCTTTGCATAAAATGAGAACACTGTTAGTTTCCTCTCTTCCCTTTTAAAGTCCCATGGTGAGATAGTTAAAGATGGGAATGGATATTAATGTTGGATGAACAATACCTATTGCTAATTAACTTTAAAAGTATATAATTTTCATGGTGGGTATTTACAAAAATATTGTCCTTCATTCCCACATACTAGAAATTACTTTGGTTGGTATAGTATCATCTTACACTCAAATATAAATTCATATGCTTTACACCTCACATGATGCTTGGTACACTGCAAGGCTGGCAGTGTGTAGACAACACAAAAGATTAAGAACTTTGTGTCATATCTCTGGGGACACTATTAACTTGGGACCTTCAACAATCCACTTGTTCATTTTGGTTTCATCTGTGCAATGGGGATTATGTCTGCTCAGCACGCTCAGATGTTGTGGGACCAAATGAGAAAGCATACACATAAGCATTCTAAAATATTTAGCACCACACAAATGTAAAACATGAGTCTGCTTATCCCTTGATAACTGAGAAAACAGAAGCCTGAGTTGGAGAGGTTAAATGGTTTGCTCCTGTGTGCATCTCTAGTCCTCCGCTAGTGTTCTTTCCATCCCACTGAAGAATGACTCTTGTGCTCATCTAAAACCTGGGGAATCAGAAGCCCAGAGAGCAAGGACAATCAGGAAATGAAACAGGTCAAGTTGCTAGCAAAATAGTAACTGAGAAAATGAATATTATCTATATAAAATGTTGCCATCAAGTTTCAGACTGATCTTCCACTGCCTAACCTCTCTGAGACTCTTTTACTCCCTGCAGTACCAATATTGAAAGCCAGCTAAATTGGACTCTGCTGCAGGAAAAAGCAGACCTGGCCTCCCCAGACTTGTGCCTGCCTTCCTACTTGGGACCTGGGAGCCTGGCAACATCTAAGTCTAACTCCTCAAAACCATGCCAGATGGTGTGAGCGCTTCTTACGTGATTCCCTAACCCACTGCTTGAGAGTTCTTCCAATTCCAGAATCTACACACAGTCCCCTGACACATACCCTGCCCTAAAGTTGGCAATCCTAAAGTTAAAACTGATCCTTCAAAGGTGGGCACAGACAGAAGTTACTCATCTGACACTGTCCCCCTCCCTGACGTCCGAGCAGAGGAGGCCACGACTGTGGATGTTAACACCCTCCTGGCTGAGGACTTCAGTGGCCCTTGCCCACATGAGGATGTGCCCCAGGAGTCCTTCCTCCCAGACTACCATGAGGCCCATGAGGTCTTCCTCTGAGGGAGACTCCCCATAGCTCCCTGTGCTCTACCACTAGTCTTCTTGGGGTCCTGACAAAATCCTAATGAAATATCAGGGAGTCAGCCCAACTGTTACTGACATAATAAAATACTTTAACTTCCCAGAAGGACAGGCCAGCAAATAAACCATTGGCTGAAGAAAAATGTTAAAAATACTGGATCCACTGTGTTAAGTCCAAATTCTAAGTCCCTCTGTGGCAATAAACTTGTCCTAAAAGAAAACAGGAAACTTTGTGGTGCAGCTTCTGAGGTCAACTAAACTAAGTAGAAAAGAGGACAGATGTAGAAGAGACTTCCTACTTTTTAATTACCTGATTTCACTCATAATTGTTCTCGCTCTGTTGACTAGCTGTAACGCTAGCTTGTTCAGTTCTCCAGTAAACAAAGTTTCCTGGGAACTCAAATCCAAGAGTCATGTCAGAATTAATCTTTAAGGAATTTTTTTCCCATAATGTACTTCTTTAATAAGCCATTTGTTTCCAAAGGGATACAATTTCAATTCCCTAGTCACAGGGAGTAAATTCCAGTGCACTGAGGTGGAAACTCTTCCTAAACATACTTTATTTGGAATTTTTAAAGTATGAACTGAATGCTAAATATGAAAAGGAAACATAAACCACTTTTAATTACAGATGCACACTAATTAATTTGGCTTGATTATTTTTTAAGAAGTTACTAACATCTAAGATTTTTACCTGAAGAAAAAAAGTAAAAGAATGACCACTTAATAAGATATATAATATTTTATTAAAATAACAGGAACACTAATAACCCCATTTCCTTATGAAAATTGCGGTCATAGGAAATCATGACTTTCTTTGCATTTCTAAATTAATGAATAAGAGAGATGTAGAAACTGCACTTACAATGACTATCTGTGAGACAAACAGAACATTCAGCAGCGAAAACAGATCTCACGTTAGCAAGTCAGCAAGGGGTAGGGGTGTAGGTGTGTGTGTGTACAAAAATCACCACAAGCTTTCTAAAAAACACAAGCAGACCCAAAGAACTCGTCTGACCAATAATGTAACCCTTATTACAAAATGTTAATATTAATGTATTACATTTATTGAGGAGTTAGCCATTTCTGAAACCCTTTGTCTAGGAAAAACTCTGAAGACACAAGAGAGACTGCTCTCCTCATTTAACAAACAAGGGAAAAAATCTTAGGGTAGTGGACTAAGTAATTAGCCTATGATCAAATGACTCTGACTCAGAAGAATCAGAACTGGAACCCCAGTTGCTTCATTCTTTCTACTGTCACTTATAGGTTCTCAAATTTATCCATGGCCTTTAAAAATCAGAAATAAAAACACTGACTAAAGAAAAATTTTAAAAAACTAAAATAAAAATTACTGACTTTGTCTAGCAGAACCCAAATTTGTTAGCTTCAAGCAAATGTGTTAACTTCGAGCGATTCTGCTGCTCCTCCTTCCTGTAGAAGGCATCTCTCCTCTTCACCCACCTTAGAACCAGACTGAGGGTAGATTCATACACAGGCCTTGAAAGAAGGCAGCAGCCCCTCCAGCTTGGCATCACCGGAGAGACCTATGCACAGGCCCAGCTTACAATCAAGTGGTACTGTGTTTCCAGCTGGCTGCTGCTACTTACCCAAATATCCCAAGGGAATCTCAAGTGTTTGACTGGCAGAGCAGACTAGACATGATCCCAGCCACAATATCACCAAATATCATCAAAACTTCACACCACCACTAACAATCACATTTTACTGATCCTTTTGGTTTTGCCTCACACATTCTTTCTTCCCTTGTGCAGAGAGCACTGTCTAGTGTTTTGAGTGTTAGATCACCTACTCAGACTCACATCATAACATTAGATCTTAAGGGAGATAATCTATTCTCACACCCCCACCTTATAAACCTAGAAGTTAAGTGAGTTGCCTAAGGTCATACCAGCAGTTGAGAACAAAGTTGATTTCCTACTGGGGTCCCAAAATGCTAACAGTCACTGTGCTTTTTACTTTTTATTTGAATGTGGTATTAACAAAAACGACCAACGTTGGTGCATACATGTATCGGTTTGGCTGAATATACCTACGTGATTGCCCTATACCCTCTTACCTCTATGCTCTTGCTTATTAGACATTTTTGAAATGTCTTTCTTCTTCCATTAGAAGTGGCAAATCTAATGCATTCAAAGCCATTGTCTGTGACTCTTTTCCCCTCCAAACAACTTGTGTTTGCCCTGAAACTTTACTTTCAAAGTACTTTGTTCCTTCATTATATCATTCATCCATCAATAAACAACATACCTACCGATCTATCTACTAAGCACCCGGCTCAGCAAAGAGGGTGGAAGACATGGCTCCTGGCTCGCAGGAGGCCAAAAAGAGCTTCAAGGCAAAGCACACTGGATGAACATGGGCTGAAGGGTGCCAGAGAGCAGCTCGGCTAAGAGAATGCCCCACTAAGGATTTCCGGCTGTTGTTCTTGGCTCATGTTAGCTAAAATAATATCCAGAGTTGTGCACCTTCCCATCCATATTCCAGTTGCTAAGATTAAAATCCCACACATTTGCAAAACTGGAGACTAGCTAGGACAGGACTATAGGGCTGCAATGAAAATATCACAATTTCCTTTGGTCTTTCCTCAGCTAGGAATAAAGAGTTGCAAATTTTACTTTATTTCTTGTGAGGGGGAAAAAAAAGATGTTGCCAACTTTGGCCAACAGAAGACAAAAGCAAGCCAAAAGACGTCCTTATTACACTCTTGAGCACCACCCTCCTATTGCAGGGTGATGTGTCATCAGCACCTGAAGCCTCATTTCACCATCAACCCTGAAGTTTGGGAGAGCAGCGCCGGTTCCCAGACTTCAGTATGAGCAGTCACTGATGATTAAAGCAGAACTCCTTCGACCCTTGTCACTGATGGGGAACCAACCTGTTTCTCCTGTATTCTTTCCTGTATAACCAGAAATCTCGTCATCTCTGGGGGCAGGAACCCTCACCATTTATTCTACTTGCATTTACAGTCCCCTTCATATTTTAGCCAGAGTTTCTGCTTTAAGCATAGGCCTGAGTTCTTCCATAAAGGTAAAGTACAACTAGAAAGGTTTCTTAAGTACTTGGAACAGATTTCTGAGCAAAAAGGTAAATATTCTTTCTAAGAAAAAGTTAACAAGTTTGGGGTGATTTTGACCAGTGGTTCTCAAACCTGACTATGCATTTTCAAAATTACCTAAGAGATTTTTATACCTTGATTCCTGGGCTCTAACCTCAGAGATTCTGGTTCAGAGGTCCTGCAGCAACCCTGGAAGCTAGGGATTTAGGAGGTGATTCCCATGCACATGAGCATTGGAAGCTACTGGTTTCAACACAATTCTAAAAGATGAAAATAAAGTTAACTGCATGATCCTCAAATCTTCTTATTTCACCTTTCTCAAGTACTGAACTATCTTCTACTCAAGATAGTTCGTGAGTAGTTCTGCTCATACTGAATGCTGGGCAATTTATTTACTTGCTATGTTCCTTAGTTTTACAAAAAAGAAATGAAATCTAAAATTGAGAATGCTCTAGAAACCATTTATATGAGTCTAAAACATCAGAAGTTTCTATTCTGGTGACAACAGCCCAGGTTTGCTTTGCTGTCAAGATACACTCGAAATTGCAACAATTATTAAGCAGTTTCCATGTGCCAAGCACTTTCTAAATAACTTTTAAGTATTTGAACTCCAAGAACTTTATGTGGTAGGAATTATCATCACCCCCAATTTAAAGTAAAACTTTTCAAGTTCTCTCAATATGGCATTAAAGGCTATACCCAAACTGAGTTCCATTCCACCTATCCACCTTACTAACCAAGACACCAAGATTACCTTAAAAATCTCCCCATGTCTCCAAATACACTGGACCCACTCCCACCTCCATGACTTTCTTTTTTGGAGGGAACTCCCTGGAATGTCCTTTCCATTCTATAATCACAATTCCTCTCTGATATCAAGAACACAAACATTGATGTTAGACCTAAGTTCAAATCCTGGCTTAGCCATTTACTGCGTTCCCCTGAGCAAATTTCTTAAACTCCCAGAATCTGAAAAAGAGGTTTTAATTTATGTTTTTGACAGAAACTTATGTGTACCTACTACATAGAGGTACTATTCTAGGATTGAGGATACAATAATAAACAAACTAAATCCCGCTCTCACAGAATGTGCATTCTGGTGGAAGAAGTAATTTAATAAAGAGAAACAAATACATAACTTGTGAAGGGCAAGCACTATAATGGGACAGGGTAAGAAAGGCTGGATATGTGTAGGTGTGGGGATGGGCATTAACAAAAGGATGAGCTGGCTAAAGGAAGACCTGAAGGGATGGCTGAAGACGTGAGCCACACAGATAGACGTGAGGGTTAGGGACTGGATTTGGGAGCAAGCCTGGCCCATGCAAAGAATAGCAAGGTACAGGTTAGAAAGGCAACAGCCTCAGATCCTGGAGTGTTTGATGGGCCATCGGAAAGCTTTGACTTTCACTCTGGATGCTTCTGAGCAGAGGACTGAGATCCGACTTAGGTTTTAACAGCCACCCTGTCTGCTGTGATGAGGAAAGGCTCTAGGGAACAAAGGTTGGAAGAGGGATGAAGGTAAGGCCACTGCAATAATCCAGGCAAGAGAGGGTGATGGGGGCTTAGACCAGGAGGCAGCAGTGAAGACGGTGAGAAGTGGATGGCTTCCCGGTGGGAAGAATGAACTGGGAGCTTGCGCTGATGAACAGGATGAGCAGGAGAACAAGAAAAGCCCGTAACAGTCCAAGATTCTGGCCTAAGTAACTGGCAGGATGAAGCTGACCTTTATTAAGATGGAGAAGGCTGCAAGAGGAGCAGAGGTTTATGGTTAAACAGATCATGTTTGCAAAATGCTTATGAACATAAGGCCTGAGACACAGTAAGGACTTGATAAATACTAAGTTATTTTTGCTGTTGTTCTCACCATTCCAGGTCAGATCTTGAATCCTCCAGTTCACACTGATCACTCCTTACTGTAAACTCAGCTATGTGTTCAATTCATTTGGGCACATCATAAATACTGACTTATCTGCATTTTTGTGCAGTTTTCAATGGGGGTAGAGGGAATAAAAAATAAATTTAGCTTCCAAAATTGTTTACATGTTTCTTGAGGGCAGTAAGCATATCCCACAATACTTGTTAAAATGAACTGAAGTGTCCAGGAAACTGGAATTTGAATTTTAAAAAAAGATTCTGAGATTTAGCTGCTATAATGCCCAATCAGGACAAATACCCAGACTGACAGAAGAAAAACACAAAACAAAATGAAGATTTCATGTCCATGTTAAAAATTCTGGGTAGTATAGCAGGGTAATGAGATCCCTACTTTCACTGTAGGAGAAATACTAAAGAGGACTGTGGAACTAAAGTCCCTAGAAGAGAAAACAAGATGAGACTGGGTTCAAGACAAAAACCTGCCTTTTGGGTTCAATGTTCTATTCTGTCATTTGCTGTCTAGATTTTGAAATCCTGCTGGATTTTGAGTATGAGATTCCTAAAGTGACAGAAGCATGGGTCAAGGGTTCCCAAAGGCCTGTGAACCAGTGCCAGGCCAGTTACCAGAGATCTAGCTGATGAGTTTGTTAAGAACACAAATTCCTTAGCCACTCTCCTAGAAATCCTGACTCATGAGATTGGGTGTGGGCCCCCCAGACTGTTTTTAACAAGTTCCTCAGGTGTTTCTGGTGTTGATTCATCTTTGAGATCCTTGGAGTAGGAAATTAATTTGGGAAATATAGAACATTACACAGCATATGGCATGATTAACCCATTAATTCAGAAACAGTGCTAATGCTTGGGTTACCCTTTAAAGTCACTCCTGTACCCCCTTCCCTATTGCCCTATGACTATGTTCATTTAAGGCCACAGTTCTCCAAATGCTGAATCCCAGGTGGCCCAGGATTCGGCTGGGCACCAATCCCTACAGAAAGCTAGAGTGCAGCTACCGTTGGCCTGAAATTGGAGTCAGAGTCTAAGACAGGTAAACTGAACGAGAAAATGGAAACCAAATTTTAAGTCAGAGTAGGTGTCCTAGGGCCAGTGTTCAGTCTAAAATATAGAGACAATAGGTAGTGTTGGTTAAATCACAGAGAACGAAGTTGGTGCACATACAGATGTCCAGGTAGGCAGAAGGGCACAAAGAAAAGGACGTCCCACACATTCTGCTAGACCCTTGATATAAATACACAACGTCCACACAACTTCCACTTAAAGACAAGGAAATCTTGCTCATAGACACTTTAGAGACTCATTTAAAGTCACACAATGTGTTAAGCTGCAGAGCAAGAATCCAACAGCAAGTCTGCCTGGCTATATACAAATCTGTACTCGTGCCATCAAGGAAGATACATATATATAAGTATTAGACACAAATAAGTGGAAAGATATCCTGTTCATGGATTAGAAAATGTAATACTGTTAAGATGCATGTTCTATCCAAAGCAATCTACAGATTCAATGTAATGTCTATCATAATTCCAATGATATTTTTTGTGAAAATAGAAAAGTTTACCCTAAAATTCATATGGAATCTCAAGGGACCCCAATTAGCCAAAACAATCTTGAGAAAAGACAACAAAGTGAAGGGTCTCACACTTTCTGATTTCAAAATTTAATACAAAGCTATAGTAATCAAAACAGTATGGTACACGCATAAAGACAAACATATAGACCAATGAAACAGAATAGAGATCCCAGAAATAAGCCCTCACATATATTGTCAAATGATTTTCAACAAGAATGCCAAGACCATTCAATGGGGAAAGGTCAGTCTTCTCACAAATGGTAGTAGGAAAACTGAATATCCACATGCAAGAGAATGAAGTTGGACCCTTACCTAACACCATACACAAAAATTAACTCAAGTTACAGTGAGTTATGATAACACAACTGCACTCTAGCCCAGGCAACAGAGTAAGACCCTGTCTCAAAAAAAAAAAAAAAAAAATTAACTCAAAATAGATCAAAGACCTAAGCATAAGTACTAAAACCGTAAAACTGATAGAAAAAAGAGGGAGAAAGCTACATAACGATTTGGCAACTATTTCTTGAATACAACACCAAAAGCATGGGCAACAAAAAAAGATAATTGATAAAGTAGCCTTCGTCAACATTAAACACTTCTGTGCATCAAAGGACAGAGAATGAAGTGAAAAGGCAGCCCATGGAATGGACCAGGAGAAAGTATTTGTAAATTATGTATCAGATAAAGGGGGCGCTTAAACAGCACACCTTGTCCCGATGACCCCAGATGCGTGCATTAGGCTTGGATATCACCTCCACGCCGAGGTTCTGCTGGTCCCAGCAAGGCAGAGCCCTGTGGTGCCGTATCCCCGGGAACACTCGCCACTTCAGCATTTACACCCAGCCACTCAAGGAATCCTCCCAGTACCATTCTCCCCAGCAGATCCCAGTTCCTCGCAACTTCAAGCACTTCCCCTTTCTATCTAAACAGCGTATGAAAATAAATTAGTTGCATGGAGTATCCCTTAGGCTTTGACAAATGGAATAAATCAGTTGTAACTGGTAGCTTTATACTCACAATCTAAAATGGCAATTTATACTCATAAATATAATATGGTATGACAGGACAGAATTACTTCCACTGACATCAGGTTTTGATCGTACAGTAATGTGTAAGATCCATTTCCCAAACACCAAACTCCACACTGTAAGTTTGGTGTCCATTAGTACAAAGAAAAAGGAAGAGTTTAATAAATAGCTGACACAACAAGGAGCTAGGTGCCCAGTCAGCCAGAGAAAGTACACTAAAGCCTGGGAAACATCCACAACATATGTTTTTTTTTAAGCTGTCATGATTTAAAGTCTCTCTAAACATCTACTGTTTAATCTAATTTTCCCTCATGAATGTCTGGCTTCAGCTCAAATTGAATCAACATTTCCATTATAAATCTCTATTTTCACATTTTCCTGGTTTGATTGTAAAATGTCTTTAGTCTGAAATATGACACAAGCAGAAGCCTGAATTTTAATGCTCCTCATTGGCAAAATGGTTTTATTATAAAACCAAAATTGCAGTTTTCTGCAAGCCCACATGTCTAGAAATTAGTCTAAGCAAAATGAAAAAGAAAATTCTGTAGATAACTCTTCAGTTACAAATTTTATCCTAGGTTTTTTAAAAAAATATGTTTTTATTAATATAATAATTGCTACACATCTAAAGAAATCACATTTAACTCCGCATCTTGAGTATGGATCTGCACCATGAGCCTGTGTCCAAATGCTACTGAATGTCAATCATTACGTTCACATCAAATGTATTATACTTCATAGTAAGGAATTCTGTAGTGTATCATTAGATTTCTTTTAACAAGTTACTTTGTGATGTGTGCATTATAAATGTTGAAAAGCAACAAAAAACTGCTATTAGTAATTTTTATCAGGCATACTGATTTTATGCATATTAAAACAGAAACATAAATAAGCCAGGCTCCTCGTGAAAGAGATTTAATGTTCCATTAAAGTTATAAATGTTGGAGTCTCAAGTGACTTTCTCCTTAGGGACATGCTCTGTAACCAAAACGGAGAGAATTCTCTGAAACTCAATTCTGGCAGTGAACAGAGCAAAGGGCACTGGCAGCCTGGTTGGAGCTGCTGAGGAATCTGGTGAGAAGAGCTTTTGCTGCTAGGTCAGAGTCAAGGAGACCAAGGAAGAGGGACAGGCCTGAGATCTGAGAGGGCAGGAGCTGGAAAAGGGTGCAAACAAGTCAATGTTACCTAAAATCAGGTCATAGCACTCCAGCTTATGCTTCCAATATTTCCCGCCTCCCGCTAAATGGTTCTCTCCATTGGCAACACAGCCTCTTCTCAGAAACCAAGAAGCAAAATATTCTCACCAATGTCCTGTGTATGTAGATGGTGTTCACATACAAAACACCTTTAAGGAAAACTGGAGGGAATCTGATTTAAGGCCCAGGAGTTCACAGATGCTCAAGGCCATATTCTAGCTTAAGGGGCCCAAACAACTGCTCTCCTGGCTTCTTGAGCCACTGCTCATGAGGAACCACTATTCCTTTCGCCCTACTTCGCATGGTATGATACCAGCCATGCAAAGCCCAGAAACTGAGAGAAATCAAGCTACAAAATAAATAAGCCTTTTAGCTGAACTAAAAGATATCCCACAATACCACTAAATGTCCGTAAACAGACTGGTTAAAAAAAAGAGTTCTGCAAAAAAAATCTTGCTATGAATGATCCACTCTCCTCCCCTTTCCTCCCCTCTCTCTCTCTATCCCTCCCCGCTCCCTCCCTTCCTCCCCAGTAGCTGGGACTGCACACTCATTTTTTCTATTTTTAGTAGAGGCGAGTCTCACTCTTGCTCAGGCTGGTCACGAACTCCTGAGCCACCACGCCCAGCCAATTTCACTTTAAAAGTAATAAATAAAAATCCTCTGTCCCTCCAAAAACTTAAGACGACTGACAGAAGGAATAACTGAGGTGACATAGATTGAAGCATCCAAAACCACTATCTCTTGTGTCCAAATATTTGGGATGTCTAAAGGCTGAAGATGTTTTATCACAGAGAATGTGTTCTAATTCAGAATTATTCTATATATCATAATTACATTATGTATTAATTTGGTGGTGTCTTAACAATTTGTAAATATAGAATGTCCTATTTCTTCAATAATTCCTATTTTGATCAATAGAATTAAGAAATATTCATATGTGTACAAGTATATAACTAAACCAACAGCATAACAGCAAAACATCAGAGTTGCTTCAGAAGAACAATAATAGCAGTAAACTAGGTCCCACACTAAATATATACTAAAACCATGAAGCAACAAGGGATACTTCCTGATGTAGAAAAATTTTCAATTTTCTTAACTTACAAGTCCCTGAAAGTTTAATTTTATGTCCATCGTCCCTGTTTGGCAGGAGCGATGGCATAAAAAAGGCTAATAGCACAGGTGGGCTGTGGAGTCAGATGCTGAGGTCGGAACCATGCTCCACACTTACTGACTTTCTGTGACTTAGGCAAGTCACTTGACCTTCATGAGCCTCAAAGGTCTCATCTGTAAAACGGAAATAATCATAGGACCTACCTCACATGGACTGCTGTCGGGATTAAATGAGGTAAGGCAGGTAAGGCTTAGAACAGTGCTCCCCATGCACAACGTGTTCAACAGTTACTACTGTTCACTCATGATCCTTAAACCTGGAACCACATACTATTTCTACCTCTAAGTAAGATATTTTAAGCTTATCCATTACTTATTCACTGATTAAAGATATCCTGAAAGACAAAAATATTCTAGGCATAACCCTCTTTGTAATAAGTGTCATTTAAAGTTATCTGTGACAATCTCCCAGGAGAGTTCTCTACTCCACCGGCGACCAAATGCCAGGGGTCAAACCCTCATTAACACTGGTTAAATATGAACAACAACAGAGTCCCAGTGATTTCAAGGGTAGCAGCACAAAGCTCAAACTACCCCCATTTTTATTATACCAGGGGCCGGATCACTGGTCAGGCCCAGAGCATGGCAGGAATGGGGATCTTCTGCTGACATCGGCTCCACAGGCCACTGGTCTGTCCAGAGGAACAGGAAAGATTCAGTCACGTCAGGCAGGAGAAGAGGGGGTACGGGACAGACTACGAAGGTCTCTTAACCCTACAAACACCCACTTCCCTTCTCAAACACACAGGGCAGTAACTGACCCTCAGTAGGGGCCATGTCTCCAGAATGAGCCATATTGAAAGAATGCCTAGTGTCACTGCACTATCTGATTCTTGCAAAGCATCTTTCTATATGAGGGCACTCATTATGCAAGGCACCAACTCCCTTTCCACAAAGCCACCACACATTACTTTCCATGAAAACCTTTTTAACACTGGTACTCAAATAGCATCAAGTAAAACTGCAGATCTAATCTTGCTGGTTTCAAACTATCCAAGGAGAAACAGTATAGAGGACGCTGCCAGCCTTAAGAGCTTTTATTTTGCTAATTTCTACTTTGTACCATCTTAAAATCCCCTATGCTTAATGTTTGGTTATCACACACAAAGTGTATATATACATATACATACACACAAGTGCATGCACACACATTTAACTGAGAAAATAAGAAAAACTGTTTCAATCCCTTTGTGGCCACTGAAGGTCCATTTTGAGGAGAGAGCTCAAATTTTCCCCAGGCTCACAGCACCGGTCTGTCAAGAATGTGACAGTGGGTGGGCTGACTCACAACTAAGGAGAAAGACAAAATTTGACCTCAGCATCTAAATCTGCAAGTGTATATAGTATCATGTTCTTTTTCCTATTTTTGTTACCTATTCAGACCAGCTGACGAGCATTCCAGAGATACAAGTTTTATCTATCTCATTTTCTATGCATCCTAAACCTGTTTTGATTGCTGGAGGAGGGACTAGTCACATGTCCTGTTTATGTCAGCACAGAACGAAAATCCTCTCCTCAGAGTCTCCTTGTCAAATGAGAAAAGAAAAAAACTTTTATCTGAGGAATGCGAGCCCTTTTAAATTATCAGGCCCAGAGAGACATTAAAATGAGACAGCAATCAGATCCTACTCTTCCCTTTAAGCTATGCATCAGTCTCCTGAAACTGCTTGCTGTTGTCAAGAGCAGCTATTAATCTAATAATGCCGTACCTGACACTATAACCCACACCCCATAGCTTAACACATGGCCTATCACTAATGCATGTTATTTCTGTAAACCAATGAGAAGTCCTGCCAAACAATTGTGTATCAGCCCACTCCCTGTCTCCCTTTTTTGTCTTTAAAAACTTGCTTGTAACAACGGCCAAACAGAGCGCATATCCAAGGTCATGTGGGTCTTGAGTCTCCTGGGCAGCTGTCTTCACTTTGGCTCAAATAAATCCTGTAAATTGTATTTTGTTCCTCAGCCTCTTCCTTTTAGCTTGACACAAGCCAACAGCAAATCTGTTTTATTACAATCACCAGTCTGCAATCTCCAGCCCTCCATCAGGTTAACCATACACATCCCTGTAAGTAAACTAGCGGAACTCCTCCAGTTAACCCAAGGCCAGATGAAACCCTTGGGTTAGGGTCTTATCTAGAGTTTCTTGGTAACTAGCTGACTCCTCAGGTAAGGCCTTGAGGTATTCAAGTGAATCTGAGTCCTTCCCAGTACTTCCAAATATAAGAAGTCTAAAGGGTAACTCAAAGGTCAAGCCAGAAAATTCAAAATCACTTTATCATCTTCATTTGACCAATAGAAATTAAGTAGTTTCCTTAAAGTCAAACAGCCCTGGAAATCATTTGGATTTCTTCACGGATGGGAGAAGACTTAGAAGAAATTTCCTATTCTGCATCTTTTCCTTCTATCCTGCACTCCCTCTTGTAGATCTGGGCCCATCATCTTAGAAATTCAGTGCACAGCACTGCACCAATAAGAACAAAGGTGGAGATTTTAAAGGCAAGGATCTCATTTTGTTTGCACAGGAATAGCAGAAAGGACTGCTGCAGAGCAGTTCTTCTCTCACTTTGCACGCGCCCCCCTCCCCCACCCATCCCCAACCCCCACCTTACAGAATCAGCCTTAGCTGCTGCCTCAGCACCTGGCTAGGATCCAGCCTGCACTCTGGGGCCTGCCTTTGTCCACCAGGAGCCGAAGCATGGCACGCTTACATCAGAAGGCCCCAGTGACCTGTCAACCTTTTAACTTAATTTTACCAGTTTTCATTATTCATTCGTACATCTGTGTAGACTGGAAGGCCAAAACAAAAACGGGAGGTCTATGTCTAACTTGTCCCTGTGGGATGGAGAAGGCCACATGGTGCACAGCGCCAAAACCTTCGTGGCATGTTGAAGAGTGTCTGGCTCTCAATTCTAAGTTAAAAGTTCAAACAGAATGCACCACGCTGAAAGCAAGATAGTAACGAAATGGCACCTTCAGACTGGAGTCAGCATTTCACTGAGCCAGCCTCTGCCATCACGGCCTCATGGCACACCTTCCTTTGCTTGGGCTCCCTGTCATCTGTGTCCCCCATTGCCCACTCTCTCTCAGTGAGGGAGGCGGCCCACAGGCAGAGGGCACTCGCATCAGCTGGGGAAACAAGAAGACAAAGGCCAGCTAGGGGTGTCTCTTGCAATTCCATAAGTCACAGGGGGAGAGGAAGGAAAGGGCAAAGGACAAGCAACTGGGGAAAAAACAGAAAAATGTAAGAGAGAAACTGGGCATTGAGAAAAATAAGAGAAATTAGGCAAAGGCGAGAGGGAGAGCAAAAGGAAAAGATGTGGATCCAGTTGGTGGGGTATGGTTATAAAATTTTTAATTTGACCAGATTTTTAAATTATCATTATTATTAATATTATCATCATCATTAGCAACAGTCAACGAAAACATCAGGTACCTTGCCATTAACATTCACAGAGCACCCGCTGTAAACTGATCATTACACCAAGTTCTTGGTGTAATCTCTGGGATACTCTTAGGAGTATCTTGCCACTTACTAATAATTTATTATTTTCAACAAGAAAATAGCTCTAGAGCCTCCTAGATAAATGTAACAAAAGCACATTTGAAAATAAGGAAAACATAAAACGTTTAACAGTAGGTTCTATGTGTGCCCTGCATTCTAACACCCAAGTGCAAATAAGTTTTTAACAAATGTGATAGATAATTGATATTTCCCCCCAAAACTCCAGGTTTAATGACACTGAACAAGTCCTAAATTCTTTTCTTGCCAATATCTGCATCTCTGAGTTAAGTAAATCAGCATTTTGGTTCTTGTACAATAAGTTCACTAAAACTTGGACTTCATGCCTCCTCAACTTTATCTGCTCATTTGATGCTTTTTATTGATATTTTAACAAAAAGAAATAATGAAAGAAAATCACATTAACACTTTCAGAAACCCAGTTTTCACTACGCCCTCACAAACAAGCTGTCTCCAGGAACATTCTTCACAAAAACTAGAGCACACTTCTATGATCTGGGAGGCAAGGACTGGCTTGATCCTATAGATAAATAAAAAGTAATTTAGAAAGGGGCATTGAGGCAGGCAAAGAATGTTAATTCTTGGGCTGAGCCTTAACTCTCTCTCTCTCTTATTTTAAAAATACCTATCTAAACCCCAAGAGAAGACACAAATATTTTTATTCCTTTTTTTGTACCAGATTACGTCTGATATATAAAAATGTCCTCTGAATATTTAGCATTTGTGGGTAATGATGTAATAATTTAAAGTTATCAGTATGATAAATATAAATAGCATTGGACCGCTACCACTTACTTATGTAACCTTGGTAAAGTCTCTCTGGTCTATATAGTTATTTCTCTACTGCCTGAAAAAGGCATATTTCATTTACTTTAAATAATCCTCGATAAAATTATTTCAAGGATATCCAATATAAATAAACATACTGAGGTTATCTAATATAATCTCTTGCCTATAGGCGGAGCTGCATCTATGCTATGCTTAAATATGTGGGCATTTTATCTATCAGGAATTATTTCTAGTAGGTCTAATCATGCTGATTTAATGTATGCAAAGTGCATCTTGAAAGAAGTTCTCTCATATACAATGTGTAATTACTTTATGATAAAGTTCTAAAATGCATTTAATCCCAGTCTAAAGACAAGGTACCAGAATGACCTTCATTAACATCTGATCACGTCCAGTCCTTTAAAACCTTCAAAAATCTTCAGTTTCCCTCTGCACAGAATAAAATGCAAATTTCCCAGCCTAGTAATCAGGCCCCTCAACAACCTGACTCCAAACCACCCTACTTCCCACTGTCTAAAAGGCCAAGGGACTAAGTTAAAGGAACTAAGTTAAAGGAACTTAGGCCAAATCCCAAAGAGTGATTGACAGAAAAAGAAAATGCCCTTACCTCAGGTCTGCTACAGGGTAGGCACCAGCAAGGTGCTTGCATTTACACTATCTCATTTAATTCTGACAGAATGGGTCTCCCCACTTCACCTCCAGGAATCAGCTGCGTCCCATGAGGAACTGCACATTTCTTTTACTCATATATACTCCTCCCTAAGTGTCTGCAAATAGCCCAAGGCTATGAATGGAACTTGCCTTGTTTGTACACACTGGTAGTTGCACATGACAAAAATCAGGCTTTGCCACCTACTAATTCCCTCAGACTCAGAAAAACGGCTGCATTTTCCAAGAATCTTCCAGAAGCTATTTTCAGTAAATTTTGTAAATTTGCACTTCTCCATGAGGCTCAATCTGTACTAGAAGGGTCTCTCACTGTATAGTATATCTCTGTATATCACCAACCAACCAGTCACTGTCTTCCAAAGGACAGCCTGGGACTGTGCTGCTATGCAAATAGAAGGAAGAGACAGAGCAAAGCCTTAATATCCTTACTATAATTTCACCCTGGGTCTGTGTCATTAGCAATAGAAGAATGTATCCTACACAAACACAGTTTGAATGATTTACCAAAAGATTTTCTGTCATGCTGCAAAAGAATCAATACAGTTGACCCTGAAACAACACGGATTTGAACTGTGTAGGTCCACTTACATGCAGGTTTTTTTTCAATACGTTACACTGAGTGTCCCAGGCTCTCTCTCCTGCCTCCCTTTCCACCGCCACCTCCTGTGCCTCTGCCACCCCTGAGATGCAAGACCCACCCCTCCTCTTCCTCAGCCTAGTCAACATGAAGACCTTTAGGATGATCCATTTTCATTTAATTAGTAAATCTATTTTCTCTTCCTTATGATTTTCCTAATAACATTATCTTTTCTCTAGTTTGCTTTACGAATACAGTATGTAATATATATAATATACGAAATATGTGCGTAATCAACTGTTTATATTATCAGAAGGCTTCTGGTCAACAGTAGGCTATTAGTAGTCAAGTTTTGGGGGAGTCAAAAGTTGTATGTGGATTTTCAACTGTGTAGGAGAAAGGTGGCACCCCCCTAACCCTTGTGTTGTTCTAGGGCCAACTGCATATACTTCAGAAAGATTAAAATTTCTAAAATTACCATTAATATTTTCACAACAAATGTTTTAAGTATGGGCATACATGAAATATAAATATATAAATATGGATATACACAAAAGCATATGATGTATTTATGTAAACCCCTCCAACACAAACCTTTTCTGTTTTTTCTGATATAAAAATTAAATTTTTATCCTCTTATATATGAAATAGGCATTGAACTATTTTCATATTCTGGGAAATCTTGGGACATAGGAAATGTATTACATGACTTAATGACTACAAAGACTTTCTAATATAAAATTGCTTGAATGGCAATAATGATCTTTACCTCTCAAAAAGAGTATCTTCCCTAGCATACTTGGCATAAGGTTGGCAAAGTAATTAAGAAATGTACCAGAGGAAAAGAAGAAAATAATGCAAAGGTCCACTTAGAATGCCTCTGCCCTGTGATCACCTATTTCACTAGCAAATAAAAGTTACCTAAGGCCCAATACAGCCAAACTTTCTTACACAAAAAGAAAAATAAGGACCACAGTGCCTAAAACTTTATCATTATGTTCTTATCTCAATCAAAAGCCTCCTCACCCTTTCTCTAAGGCAGGGTCTTTGTATATGGGCATGAAACCTACTATACCCTGAACCAAGCATATGAATTCTTTTTAAAGCAGTTCACAGGATTCATACATTTGTAAACAGGTCAGGCCCAGCAACACAACTGTTTGCTCATTTTCATACCTTTTGTTCCTAAGAAAAAAAATCAGCCACATGTAGATTATCACAGAAGCACCAAAGCAGCCAATCACATATTAAAATAAGATATTTCTATTTGCGAGAATGTTAAAAAAGATTTACAAGAAACATGACAGCAACTTTTATGCCCAATGATTTTTACCAGACTACTCAGCAATTTGGTAAGCATAAACTCTTGCACAAAGTTCCCTATAATTAAACACTGAAAACGTGCAACACAATTTTCACAGGGACTTATACTTGGCCCATAAACAATCTACATTTGGTGACTATCTGATTTCTAATTTATTATACCCACTACTTGTTTTTAATATCTGATTTAAAACTTTGAATTAAAGCACTTATATCAAATATTTAATAGGCCTCTGTGTTGGAGTCCAAGCGCCCTGGAAAAACCACAGTTGGTTTTGTTTTTCATTATAAAAGTAATCCACTTACCTTATAGAACTATAAGAAAAATAAGTACATAATTATACATAATATTATGACCCTTATAGAAGCTGTGATTTTAATCTAATTTTTCTAACTTCTTGTCCTTGGATTGTTTTCCCTACTAAAAAACTTTAAGATTCATGGCCTTTTCCTGATAAAACATGGTAATTATTTTCAAAAAATACAAACGTCCAAATAGAAGAAAAACTTTTCTTAAGTATTATTAACAGTTTGATATATGTAGCCTTCTAGTTTTAATTCTAATTCACATACAATTATCTAAATGTTTATAATTTAGCAGTAATGGAATTATACGATTCTATATATAATGATCTACTAATATTTTTTTCAATTACCGTATCAATGACTTCTTTCCCTATCAATAAATAAAAATCTATATTACTCCTTTAAATAAGTCAATAGTTAGCTTCCTTTAAGAGTTAAAGATATAGATGCAGAATTGCTAGACAATGGAACATAAATTATTTACAGACTGAGAAATTTCTTTCCTTCTCAGAATTTCTGGTGTCACTGATATGCCCACAATCAGCAACCATGCTGTTATACTAAAAACTATAACTTGTTAGTAGTTCACAGACTACAAAAACAAAAAAGCCATTTTTATCTTCTAGTGCACCTGAAGTCCTGTCTAAATCTTGAGACTGAAGGAAACTAGAATGATTTAATACATAAATTGTAGTAGGCTGATCTGAAAACTGGAAAAGAACATTCTACATTTCCCAGGCTCTCAGCAGCCAGCTAGGTACGCAACATATTCTTATCTGTGCATGTAAAGATGACCCTTTACCTCAAAAAATACCTCTCCTGTTGTCTACTGCCTTCCGCGAGAGAAGGGAAAGAAAACTTTAAAAGACCACTATTCTCAGAGTTCCACACTATTGACTTACCATTTTTTATCTACTTTTACAAAAAGGTTTTTATGGCCTACCCCTCCTTAGTAAGAGTCAATACACTTTATGAAGCTCCCATTCTGTCTAGTAAAAGATATAATGGGAAGACTCTGCCCACCCAGGCAATCGATGACACCGAATGACAGTATACATGGTACCAGACAATAAGGCACTTGACTCTGAGGAGATGCTCCGTGTGATCAGACATTCTCTAACATACTCTGCATGGGGAAACTCAACACAGTCCCACAAAAATCACACAAAGTAGTACACTAATGAACACAGTTCATTCGTCCCACTTGTTTACTGAATGTCTGTGCCGGTTCAGGAACTGTGTGGGTCGGTGGGCATTTTGGAAGACAAAAGCTCAGTTCCTGAAAGCAAGTCTAGTAAAGTAAAGAGATAGGCAAATAATTAAGACAGGTTGATAGAGATATTATGAAAGAGATAACTGCATAATGCTATGAAAGCATGAAGAACAAAATAGCCAACCATCAGGGAGGGGCTGGTCAGGAAGGTTTCTCAGAAGAAATGAATTCTAAGTTAGATCCTAAAGGATGAGTAGGAGATCTGCCAGGTGGGGAGGAGGGGGAAAGGCATCCCAGGTAGCAGGAGCAGCTGGCAAAATTAAAGCATGACAGAGCACCAGCAAATCATAGAATGTAAGTAAGTTATAATATGCATAACACATCTCTGAGAGGTACACAAGAAATTAGTAACACTGGATGCTGTAAGGAAGTAGATGCTAGAGCAGAGGGTGGGGAGAAAACTGTTCACTAGCTATGCTTTTGGACCATGGGAATATATATTTCTCTAAATAAATAAAATCATAAATAAATAATAAAAATAACTTGCCCCCTGCCCCACCACCAAAAAAACTCCAGAATTTTGTATGCAGCACACACAGCTGGAATAAATGACAGGAGACTAGTATCTACAGGTCTTTCTCAAATCAAGTCTTGGCAACCCTGGGATATAGGACTGTAACCCTCACAGGATGAAAAAGCCCTTTCTGGGCAAGATGGTCTCTGTGTAACAATCAGGCAATCCCTAGGGACAGAATCAGAGGTCTCATTCTAGTCACGTGTGTTTCCAGAAACACAGTTCTCATGGCTTTCACAGTGTGCTCCAGGGACAACTTTTGGTGGGGGGGTGGGGGGGAGGGGGCACAGAAACGTGATAAACAATAAAAACTTTGGAAACTACCAATCTAGAAAAGAACACCAGCATCAACATCATACAGGTCCCATGTTGTTCAGGACTTTCTGAGACCTCTACAGTGTTTAATGAAACAGTTCCTATTGAGAGGTGATGAACCAAAGTTACCCCGTATTCAGTTTTCCAGAATAAACAAAATCTGGTAAAGATCCCTCACCTGCCAAGCGTGGATGATGTGAATGCAGTGACAAAGGCACAAGCCACGCTGCTCACAGTGGCTAGTTTAACATCTGTGCTGTGCAAAGGTGACCTCCTGATACACAACAGCCCAGACTATGGCCTGACATGCTATTGGTTGTTGCAAAGTATGATTCCTATTCTTCTCATACACTAATCTCAAGAGCAAGCAGAAAGCCAATTTTCTATAGAAATAATTACATAAGCCACTTTTTACAGACAAGCTCTTTTATACAGTAATTAGTTGAGCAAAAGAAAAATAAATACTAGTGTGAATATTGCTGTAGTAATCATGAATACGCTGCAGACAGATACCCAGTCCCCAAGGGTTCTGGTAGACTCTATAAACCGCAGATTAGAGAACTGTATGGCTTTATTCTGTAGCTCCGTGGCTACCTTATTAAGTGAGCGTCACAAGATTAAGGCTCTGTAGGATAAGCAAACACAGCTGAAGAGCCACCCCTACTCCCCAGGGAATATTCTCAGACTACAAACAACCTCATTCACCATGTCAATTTGCTTCCTACCTCCATACACCCTTTCCTCAATTCATAATTAGTCTGAAACCCAGAATATCTTTATTGTTTGGTATTTACCTTCTCACAATATTAAGACTCATAGAAGGCAAAACATTTGTTTCATTAACCCCAAATAATGATAGTTCCCTAAATATACTTCATTCATTTACTCTTGCAACAAATATATACTGAAGCGCCTACTTGAAGGCAGGTAGCCAGCCCAGCACTGCAGGAGTATCCGAAAAGTGGGACACAGCCAGGCCTCCCACGGTCTGGGGATAGTGTGAATGACACATTCCAACAGGATCCAAACTCCCCTGAACAGACGGGGCACAGATCAACCATCAGGACAGGGCAGAACACAGCACAGAGGGCTGGCACTGATCCAGGCAGGGGAAGCAGCATGTGCAAAGGCACGAAGTGAGAGCCTGAAAGATCTAGTGCAGGGACAAGGCAGGAAAGGGAGTGGCGGATGAGGTGCAGGACTGCGAAGAAGAGCTCCAGCCTCTAGAGAGACCAAGGCCCCATGCACAGCCAGAGGCTTGAATAAAACTGACAAAGGGGTGCTTCAATAAAGAAGGCACAAAACAGACAGAGAAGCTTCCTTTTACTGGTCAGGGTTTGCACGCCAAAAGGGACTCGGCGTCTTGGTGCTGAGCTGCACTGCCAGCACCCTTCCGTCCACACGGCTCAAGCAAGGTCCTCCCCTCATCCGAGGTGAAAGAACAGCCAGCAAAGCCCTCCCCTGCTGCCTCCATTCCAGCCTACCTGGCAGACCTCATGTCCTCCTCCCTTCAGCAGACACAGGACCTTCTCCCCCAGCCCCTTTCTTTCTCTTAAGGCTTGACTATGAGATATTTCTAGTCTTACACCACCATCCTTTTCAACATGCTTTTTACTCTTCTAAGTGGCTTTCTCTAATTATTCCCCTAAGAAGAGATCTAAAAGCCAAATTGTTATGATTGTAGAAGAAGTATATAGAATTAAAGCTGACCAGCTGATCACTTTAGAGTGTAAGCACTTGGTAGGGGAGAAGGCAAGTAGTTATGAGAAAACTCTTAGGAATTGTTAAAAAATATATGCTAAATGACTAAAATAGGTTACTTCATGTTGACGGAGCTTGCATTATGTGGGAAATTTACATAAATGGGACATGTTTTTCCTAATAATTACAAATAAGTGAGGCACATACCACTATTTGCCTAAAATTCTGGGGGACTGAGGAGCCTGGAGCACTAATAAGGCAGGAAAATCTAAGTTTTTTTAAACTGAAAATCTGCTGATGCAACTGACATTTCAAGTTTCAACATAAAAAAACAACGGGCAATACTATTTTTCTTCTTAATCATTTTTATTTTGTTTCTTTATGTCCCTAGCTTACCATAACACTGCTGCCTTAGATTATAGTAACTAGTAGGGAGAAAGACTCTAAATCATTCTGAAGCCCAGTCACACACAGGCAGAGATTCTTAATAAATACAGTGTGATGGCGATAACTGTGACAGGGAATTTCTTTTTCATTCCTGTGCAGAAATGGAGAATAGCTGTTCACATGACTGAAAAGGGATTATACTCTTAACTCTCCATAAAATGGAATTCAGAATTTTTCTAAACTGCAACTACCCACTCCTACTTTGGACTTTTTTTCTTGTTGCATGAAATATTTATTAATAATGCCACCTCATCAATTTACCAAATGGCATCTTGCTGTATTCAAAGGAGAGTGTTCATTACTCAAAAGACCATCTGTCTAAGAGCTCAACAGAAGGTTTAAATAATCACGATCTAGTGAAGGATGTATGATTGCATTATATCAAGTCAAATATTTACATTTCTCAGTATTTAAAATATGAACGTTCTTATGCAGCCACCCACCACAAACCAGACTTAATTACTATGCCTTTTTTTCTATTTTAACCCATCTATGTAAAAATTTCAATACAAGGATAGCTTTAACTTAAGCAAATAGCATTGCCAGCTATGAGAGTCTGTGCAGCCACCTTCATTTATTCAAGAAGTAATTCTGACAGCAGCAATATTTTCAACCAGAAAAGCAGATAAACAGCATTATACAAATCAGAAGAACATTTGGAATAACAGCTGATTCTGTCCTTCAGAACATTAATAATTGTGGCTGTTGTTGTTACAATCAAAATTAGTATAGCAGGAGCAGCAGCATCAATCTCATTTAAAAGTATCCAACACCACTACTGTCTTCATAATGCAGACAACACAACCAAGGCTGGCAACTCGTTTTTACAGGGGAAGGTGATAATTAGCAAGAAAACTCAACAGGTGCATAGGCTAAAACAGAAACGCTAAAAACCTCTTCTGAAATTATTAATTAAAATGCTCACGACTATTAAAATACCCAAGAATATTTTAAGCAGAAAAAAGGAAGAAGGGCAACATGGAGAGGTATTGTTAAATGGACTCACTAGGTACTGTTTTAAAGCAGCCAGTGCAATTGAGAAACAATGAAAAAAAAAAAAAAGCAAAACAGTGGATTACGAATGAGGAAAGACTGACCACAAGTGAAAATAGCAAGGGCCTCGGAGAGAAAAACAGCCTGAATGAGAATTCTCCTCTCTCCGCTTATTAGCTAGGTGGCCTTGGACAAATTACCATACATTTATAAATTGGCTTCCTTATCTGCAGAGAAGTAATAAAGGATATGGTAGGATTGGTGACAAGATTTACTGAGATGATATAATGGATGTTTGGGATCTACTAGGCACTTCAAAAAAAAAAAATGAAAACAAAACCAGAAAACATTAGTTTATGCCCTTCTTACTCCCTAGAATAAGTTCTGTTTTATTATATGACCCAGAACCAATTCTTTCTCCATCTATCGAAAACAGGGGGAGGCCAGGTATGGTGGCTCACGTCTGTAATCCTAGCACTCTGGGAGGCCCAGGCAGGAGGATCACTTTAGGTCAGGAGTTCGAGACCGGCCTGAGCAAGAGCAAGACCCCGTTTCTACTAAAAATAGAAAAAATTAGCCGGGCGTGGTGATGTGTGCCTGTAGTCCCAGCTACTCGGGAGGCTGAGGGAGGAAGATCACTTGAGCTCAGGACTTTCAGGGTGCAGTGAGCTGCGATGATACCACTGCACTCTACCCGGGTGACAGAGCAAGACTCTGTCTCAGAGGAAAAAAAAAACAAGGGGGGGGGGTAGACTGGAAACACTACCTATACAAGGTTCCTCGCAACTTCAATGTCCGAGGACTCTAAGGAACACTGGGTGCCAGCAGGCTTACTCCTCCATGCTTACTGGAGGAGACTGATAAAAAACTCATTAATAACTAATTGACAGGCCAGGTGTGGTGGCTCAGGCCTGTAATCCTAGCACTCTGGGAGGCTGAGGTGGGCGGATCATTTGGGCTCAGGAGTTCGAGACCAGCCTGAGCAAGAGCGAGACCCCCCCCCCGCCCCCGTCTCTACTAAAAATAGAAAGGAATTAATCGGATAACTAAAAATATATAGAAAAAATTAGCCGGGCATGGTGGTGCATGCCTGTAGTCCCAGCTACTCGGGAGGCTGAGGCAGTAGGATCGCTTGAGCCCAGGAGTTTGAGGTTGCTGTGAGATAGGCTGATGCCATGGCAATCTAGCCTAGGCAAGAGAGTGATACTCTGTCTCAATCAATCAATGAGGATGGGTTGTATTTGAAAAGTAAATAAATATGAAAAGCAACATGACCAAACTGACAGGTAGTACTCCCAACAGGAGTGGTGAGAATCTCGAGGAAGGACAGAGGCTCCAGCGACAGAGGTGAGAAGGGGTCTGGGAAGATGTTTTACTCTCCCTTCAGAGAGAAGACGCTGCCCGTAGCCCCACGGAGGAGCCCTGGAGGACCGTGCTAGAGCAAATGATTCCACTTCCAGTGAACAGTAAAAGCTATAAAGCTAAAGCCAGAGAGAGCTGTTTAGCTAAGGAGTTGAGCCTTACAAACCAAGCCAAGGAATTTTAACCTTACCATGAAAACGATAGGTTTTTAAGTAAGTTAGAAAGTGTTAGATTTATATAAAGTATTTAGACTTTAGTCAGTGTCTAACAAAGATTAAGCAGTGATTAAATGTCAGCTTTTATGAATATTAACAACATGCTTATGTACTGTATTTACACAGCATCGTGTTTTTCTTGACCCTTTTTGGTATAAAGTTGAAACCACGAGATTGGTGGCTCTTTCTGACTTACATAATTGGTGATGTGCCTAAGACAAACTTAGTAATCAATCAGTATTTTTTGAATGAAAGAATATATAAATGCATGGATTATCATAGCAAACATGGTATGAGGGGAAGAGAGAGGACATGGAGTGAACAGCAGATTCCTGTATTTTCACTTGTGGTCAGGCTCATCTCCTCATTCCCAATGCACTGTTTTTGTTTCATTGTTCCTCAATTGCACTCACTGCTCTGAACCAGAACCTAGTACCACTCAAACTGACACTATGGTGCAATGCCTTGTCTCCTGCCCCAGCTACTGTGGGAAGTGGCCAGACTGACAGAGGGGAAGGAGCCAACCCAGGATTTAGATAGAGGAGTTGCTTGACTGTCTGCTCTATTTATACTCTTCCTCTTCTGAGCATCTATTTAGTATTTTCCTCTCCTTATAAAATATATATCTAAGTCCTCTTCCACTATAAAACTCACTTTAAACATAGAATTTTTCTACAGTTTGTGAATATTTCTTATCTCCATTATCAGAAAATAAATTCCAAGAGTATAAACACAGATTTATATTCGTTATAGATCTAGAGCCATGAATAAGTGACCAATAAACATTTTCTGGTAACGAACAGATAAGCCATCAACGAAATCAAAATTCTAGTAACTCATTCAAGTGTTGATTAATTCAAGCATTGATTAAGCGTTTACCAGTTGCCAAGTCCCCAAGATAGGTGATGAAAAATGCCTAAGGCATGAGCCCTGACTTCAGGAAGTTTATAATCTACTGCAGGAGGCAAGATTAACATACCAATCTTTCCACAACATTAGTTTCACAATTTCAACTCCAAGAAAATTTTTCCACCAGAATAACTATTAAGAATCAAAATAGATACAATAGATTTTAAATTTCTATCTTGATCTCCTGCCTGTCCTTCTGAGAGATGAATGTTAACAAGCAGTAGAATTAAACACAGTCATCAGAGGAAACCAGAAGAGAAGGACAATGAGGGAATAATCCAATTCGTAAGTCAGATATAGCACATCAGTGGCTGGACTGTCTGAAACGTCAACAGCAGGACAGAGATGTCCACAACATGGTTAAGTGGCTGTGCTATAAGAAGAGATTATGAAATAAAATATTTACGTTTAAAGTCCTATTTTTAAAAACTTACTTTATCCAGCCTCTCAAATACCAAAGCCTTCAACAGGAAAAGTCTTTCCACAATGCTACCCTAAAAATAGTTCCCTTTATTCTTTCTCAGGGTACTATTTAGATTTCCCTTCAGTTTGCTTTTGTAGGAACACTGGTGTCATAAAGAATAAAGCAATTACTTATTTTAACTGGCGCATGATATTTATGTAATGCACACATATCTTGACACTACCGCACACGTGCGGATGTTTTCTTTCTAGAAATGTGATCTGCATCAGCCTTGTTTAGTGCGCACCCTGGCCTTGCAGCTGTTGTGCTGGCGAGTTGGGTGTTGTTCCCAGGCATTCCATGGAGTTTCTTGGTTTAATTTTATCTAACAGACTAAAAAAGATTCGATTATTTTTATTAAAATAACAATAAGGAAATAACTTCCAACAGTGAATTTCTAAGTGAAAGAATCTGCCCATCATACATTTGTGTAGCAAAATTAAATGTCCCTTTCTCTCTATTAAATATTTGGCTTGCTTCCTTAAAATACCTGTCCATGGGGAGAAAAAGCAAATACGTTAAACCAAAAATTGAGTTTACATATTTCTGTACATTAATTATTCAATTTTGGCAGAGGCTTTTACTTTAAAATCAGTTACAACAAACATCTGAAAAACTTCTAGACTCTAAATCACATCACTAATCTCAGCAGTACTGAGAAAAAAAGTGATATTTCTTTGAACAAATGAAACCACCAAACATATTCATATTTCAGTTGCTACTCTCATACCCAGAAATAAACATAAAAGTGTTTCAAACTCCACAATTCACCTCCATAGTAATCTGAAGCCACAGTGGGAAAGCAGGTACTTACAGAGCCAATTCTGAAGGTAATTCTACTCATAACGCTACCCCTTTGCCTCCCTAAAGCCAACCTGAAGCAACAAAACCCCACTCTGATCTTTAACACCTCCAGCCTGAATGAGGAGTCAGATTCCCCAAAGCCCACTCAGAACTCCTGAAGACAGACTAACCAAAGGCCATAGAATGAACATCCTAAAACTGCTCCACCATATACAGGCTCTCACCAAAGTATTACAAAGTCCAAGACGAAGCAGACAGCTGATATATATATATATATATATATATATGCCACCTTTTTCAACCCCTCTAATAAAGCCTCCTCAGGCCAAATGTAATCTAATAATTAGCATATGTAAGGGTAAAGGTCTAGACCATGACATCAGCTTCACAGAAAAATCAGCAGATTCAAAAAAAGAACGAAGTCGCCTACTCAGTCTCTGGAAATTCCAAATAAAGGAAAGGATGAAAGGACATAACAGTGGGAGATAGAGGACTCTACATTCTAAGTCTTAGAAAGCACACAAAAATTTTCTAAACAAAACCATTCTATGAATTCTCCATTATAGAAAAAGATCTATCCATCACAAAGGTATTAAGCTCACAAGGGTATTAACTAAAACGTTGCTTTCCTAGCAACCTTGACATTCAATAATGTCCTTGAATAACATTTTGAAGTAATGATGAGCCAAAGTTAACCCAGAAGATTGTCAACAGTTCAAGGATCACCTCAACTTGGTGAGAGACACTGAACAGCTAACACAGGATTCCTTAAAGATGACATTATAGCCAAAGATAACATGAGTGTACACAGTCTGAAATATCTGCAGCAGGAACTCAGAATCCACCGAGCTGTTTAAAGAAGTTTAATGTGTAGACTGTGATAAAAGTTTACATCAAATATGCTGAAATAAAAAAAAAAAAAGTTTACATCTCTGCCTGTCACAAAACTTAGAGGAATGAACTAAACTCAACTGAGTTCTGCTGGCAGCCCTAACCCCTCCAATTTCCCCAACATTTATTGAATCTGTGGGCATGCCAGGTTTTTTATTGTTGCTGCTGCTGTTGCTTAAGTTAAAGGTAACCAAATAAACTAATCTCAATTACATTTCTAAAAGAAAGATTGAACCCCAAATTTCTTCCCTCCCTTTAGTAACAAAGTACGGCCACAGTGCAGTTTAACATACCAGGTGATAAATTCTACAAATGTGCTTAATGCTTCGTAGACACTGATGGAAATGGAATCCCTGCAATTTAGAAGGCAGTTATCAATGAATGGCACATAAACTCCATTCAGATATGGAGAAACCAGATAGGTAAGTGTGTTGTCTGGGAAAAGCTAACAGAGACAGAAACAAGATAAAGGCAAAAGAAATTATGTGTCTTCAGGAGCGGGTTTCAATTGTACTTGAGAATCTTTGAACCTTTGCTTTGTAAAACAAGGCATCTTATCTTCCCTTATACAAACACTTAAAAAAAAAAAAAAAATGAATAGCTCCGAGGTAGTGAGCACCGGGGTCAGACCTCAGTCTGTAAAAAAACAGATAAGACAATTTTTACCCAGAAAAAGTTAAACACTTCTCTGAAAGCTCATTTCATTTCACTCAATTGTTTAGACTCAGATATCAAAATTTCAATGACTATAGGACAGATGCAATCAGTTGGGCCAAGAGAGATATAGGCCAGTGCTTATTACAGCTCTGGGAAGGCAGTCAAGAATGGAGAGAGAAGCCATGCAGAAGAAATCCCACACCCAACAAAGGTGAATTTTCTCCTGTGCTCCATGAGCAAATGAGGATTAGCAAAAACTTATGAGGGCAGCTCAGTAAAATACTAAACTAGAAGGAAATGAATGGCTAACACTGCATGGTGCCTGTCCAATCCATTGTAGGGGATAGTGAAAATGTTTATGGAGCTGGTCTCATTTCTACCACACAATTCAGCAGGTGTGTAGGACAAATGGGAGGATTTAACACACATAAACAGGCTAGGGCTCCATTTAAGGCATTCTCTTCTACCTAAGAAACACCATGATGTAGTCATCAGTATTCCTATTAAACATAAGATAAAGGGCTCAAAGATTCAGGTAGATATTCAAAGTAGAAGCCACATACAGTAGGGATGGGCATTTAATTGTAGTCAAGGGTCTACAAAAATCTCCTTGTATGTTTCTTTCTATGCCTGTCATTTACCCTCCTAACACCAACACATAACAGGCCCTACCAACCAATGACTTTGCCCAGTCTTTCCATTTCCCACCATTGAGTTTCCTCCCCCACCCTTGTTAGTCACAACTGCAGGCACTATGAACATTCCAATATTCCAAAAGAGTATTTCCTCTCTAGCTGCTATGCCTTCCATGTGTTCTCACTGCCTCTGGGAAGCCGTAGCTTTTGTCCTCTTCTGTGTTCTGGCAGACGTGACCCAACATTACCATTACTTATTTACATGCTTGTCTATCCCACTAGACTGAGAATCTAGAAATCAAAGAAATCCATTCAATGCTGTATTCTCCTGCCTAACAAGATAACAAGCACAGTGAAGATACAAAAAATTGTCATCTAAATGAAATATTGCCAGCAAGTACTGAAGAGTGCCAATAGGCCAAACGCTGTGTACCAGTATGACACTGACTGTTACATCATCAGTCAATAGATAAGTCATGAATTTAAAACATTTAGGAACAATATTTTTATATAAATCATTACTCCACATCAACAAAGTAATGTTGGTAGAGAGAGTAAGCCAAAACAAAGAAACAGCCTTACTGGAAAAAGTGACAAATCTTAACTGCATTGTTCAAACAGAACCCTACCTGGAAAGCCAGTTGCCACGGGTTCTATCCCATGCAGTGAAACCTCCCCAGAGAGCTCGGAAATAAGGAGAAAAGCTCACCCACTGAGATTTAAACTTTTAAAGAGCAAGAAGCTTCAAGGCCTGTAAGATTTGTCAAATGTGCCAATCAACCTTCAGACCTCTGCCTACCTTCAGGGAGAGAATATGTGGCTGAGAAGAGGTCTGCACTCAGGTTCCCATGATGGGCATATTTGTTTTTACAACTTACTAATAAGCAGGCATTCTTATTACATACTCTGGTTAGTAAGTTTGGGTAATGTAGACTAGATAAGTCTGAGAGACAGATCCATTCTCAGTGCATTGAAAAAAAAATCATTTTTTTTCTGAATGCCAGAGAACGAATATCACTCATAAAAGTCTTCAGGAAGAGTTAGCTGGAGTTTCTGCTAGCTGATGCACCATCCTAAACCTTCATACTTATGCATGTTTTCTTTAAATTTCTACACTGTGCGGATCAAGTTTTTACGAGGGTAAATCACTTTTGGTCAACAGCAGTTTTTACCAAACAGATAACAATTTACTCAGGAAGACTAACTATCCCAGTATAAAACTATCCTCTCACCTCTCAGGGTAGAAATGTCATGGAAACAGTTTGGTTTCACCAGTACTACTGCTTTTGTAGGGCTGAGGCAAAAATTTAATTTACAAAATCCAGCTGAAGGCTACCATGATACAAAATTCACCTAATGTGTTAATTTCGCCCTCTAGGGTCCTCATGCCACTGATGGGTGGGTGATCTCAATTATGTAAAATAAAAGAATATCTGAATTTACCCACGCAATCCCAGACATCAGCACTCTGAGCCCAGCAGGGAGCCAGAGCTCAGCTTCCTTCCTCCTGCCAGCCCATGAAATAGCAAGGATTATCCTAGAAATCTGCCAGCCTAAGTAAATATTTTCACTATGCAGAGCTCAATCACAGGGTACCCACATCCTATTTAATCACCTTTTTCTTCCACATCTTCAAACAGAAGGGATGTTTCCAACATGAACAAATAATAATATAAACTCAATCAGCTCCAGCTAGATCCAGCATGTACCGAGTGCTTTAGGGTCTGCAGCCACAGGCACCAAACCTGGAAACTGCACGGGCAATAAGGGCAAATCCCCTTTGCCCAGGTTTGTGTTCCTGAAAAGAATTGTGTCAGCTTCTGTAAAATAAATACATTAAATGTACTAAAAGAAAAATACTGTCTATAAAAACCATGAAATGAGTTGTGCAATGTTAAAATGCTTTAAAAAAAGGCACACCAAAATGTATATATTAGTATATTGACAACTATATAGTATAAGAACATACAGACATGTCTATTGTAGAAAAATGATGAATTCTCCAAAATTTTGTTTTTATCATTGGGTGCTGGCATTTAGGGAGATTTTATTTCCTTCTTTCTATCCAAATATTGTATATGGAATACATATTACTTTTAATGGGGTTGCCCCTATAAAGCAAAGCAGCCCTTAGTTATAAATATAAATATCCCTCAATTTATCAGTAAATGAAGATGTGTATATTACTTTAAATCAGTAAATTGCTCTATTGTTAGAGTGAGCTACGATGCTTGTAGTAAAGGCTAATTCAATGTATATATAAGTTGACTATCTGTTCATCCAGAAAATAAAATTCTGTGATTCAGGGACAGTAATACCTACACATCAGTCAATCAGTATGGAAACAAATTTCCTTCCTGTTGGTTCCTCCCAATTCATTCTTTATGTTTGATCCCTGCCTAATCTGTTGTCTTTATTATACACAGAACTGCTGGACTTTCAAGGCCCAAAAAGAATTAACTCAAAACAGAAATAGCCCCTTAGCCAGTCTTTTACTGACAGCAAAGAACTTAGTTTGTGTTTAAAAAAAAAAGTTCCCTCTGTGGTGCTGGTGGTAGCGCGGCAGCCAGCAATCCCATTTTCCTGTCCGTCATACTATTAGGACAGAACAGCTTACCATCTCCCACCCCAAACCACACGCTTGAACTCCTTCCCCAGCTGTCAGCACTAAGCCCACAAGTTAGTAAGAAATCAGTAATCCAGTTGTTTGCAATTTATTTAGCCAAATACTATCATTTGAAGGAAGTTGCTATGCCCTGTTGCTCATATGCCCCATTGGTCTTTTTTTAATTCAGAGTCATCTTTTTCAGATCATCTGCTCATCAAGTTGAGTCTTTATTTTAGCTTCCTTTAAAAGGGCATAATTCCTCAGATAGAGGAAGGTTTCCCAATGATCGTTTAGTCCTCCTAGGAAGGAAGGTGTTGCCTATGGTCACCTTGGCCAGCAGGGAGGACCTCCAGGGGTCACCTGCTTCCCCTGCATGTGCAAGGCAGGTGCAGCAGCACTGAGGGGGGAGGCAGGCCCAGGCACAGCCAGAGGCCTCAACCTTCAGGAGGCTAAATGGCCAGACCAGGAACACAGCAGTCCCAAGGCTCTGAGCCTTGCAGTAACAAGTTCTATTATAACATCAGCCAGAAATGGAAGCTTCTGTGTGGATTTAATTTCTCACAGGGGAAGAGAATCACGAGAAGTACCACTGCTAGAAAAATACCAAGATATAAAACTTGGATAATAAAGAAATATAAATTATCCTACCAAAGATACTGGATTTTAAAGTCCATAGTTTTATGAACAGGAAAAAAAGTAAACAAAACACAGCAGTACTCTGAGCTAGAATTTTAATAGACACAAAAGGAGCCCTTTTTAAAGCATTAAGCTGTCATTCAAATATTAAGAACCTACCATGTTCCAAACAAACATATTAGGACTCCTACACATTTGTTCACATGTATAATATAAAGAGTCATTTGGTTTCAACAGTCCCACTGTTTACCAGTTCCCTAGGAGTATACTGTAATCTCTATGACAACTGATTAAAGATAAAGTCAGTCAAATCATATGAATTTCTGGACCTTTCTGATGATACAAATGACTACAACAGCCTTCTTGATTCTCTTCCCAACTCTTTATCAGTATATACCCTGGTAAAAGAAAGCAAGGTTTCAGATACATTTGCAGAAGTCAGCTTTTGATTATTTTAAATGGATGTGCAAATAAGTATCTGTCACTATGTGATCAGACTAAGGACTACATTTTGGACATGCATGGGCCAAATTCTGACTGGCCCCTGATATGTACCTGCTTTGTCTAACAAAACTTGCTCATAAACCCATCAGATGCACAGCTAACCAGGGCACTCATTCGACACAAACATGAGGCCAAGACAATGGCAAAATAATACAATTCACAGTAATTCTTTCAATATACTCATTACCTTTTAGCTTGGAGCTAGATGGGTGAATACACAGATCCTATGTTCATCCTTTGTCCCTCTCTGTCACAGGGAAACACCCCCCAACCCCGTTCCGTAACAGGAAATGGAAAACTAATGAACAAAACAGCCATTTGCCCGTGTCCAGGATAAATAGCTAAATTAACTCATTGGTCTTTTCTGTGGTATCTATACTCAGAAAAAAAAAAAAAAATCTTTGACTAGCAGGTCATCCAGTGAAACCCTGGGTAAGTTACTTATCATTGCCAGGCTCTGACTATCCCAGTCATTCACTGGTCTACACAGACAGTTACATCAGAATGATCTTGATAGAAATTGCACTTTCTAGCCCTTGTCTTATACCCACTGAATCAAAATCCGGGGGCGGGAGAGAGGGGCACACAGGGCAGCGTGTGGAGTCAGCCTGGGAATGGATATGTTTGGCAAAGCCCTCAGGTGACTCTTGATACGCACATTTGGAATTACTAAACCCTTTCCAGGGCTAGAAGTGAAGGGGAGGCCACAAAGCCAGCCACCTGAAGCATCCCACTGTACAAGCTTCTCTGAGAGACCCTGAGAAGAAATATGGCATTAGTGTGGATTAGTTGCCCAAATAACCAACAAATCTCCAAGGAGTTTTGGAGGGTAGAGGACTTTGGAGAAGTTCCGATGAGAAATGGGGGAAACGGCCCAAACGCACTTAGGAAAACCAAAATACTCCCCTTTACAAGACTGCCTAGGCTGTCCTTACAGAGTGGCAAAGATCTCAACAGCACATTTCAAATGCCAAGGAGACTCATACACTTGTAGCACCACAGAAAGGAGTTAAATACCGTCAGTATTAAATCATGAAAGTTGTCAAAGATAACTTAGAGTCTATCCCCTCGTTAAGCACTGCTAAAGAAAAATCTTTACTTCGCTAATTGCCTGGATGAAAATTAGTTTGGGAATGATCTGCATAAAGAAACATGCTTTAAAAAGTCAAAGCTATGCAGTAATCCTAATACACTGCCTACTATAGCATTTTAATGGAGGGAGATACAATAAAGGAAGAAAAGAATCATAAATAATAACCAATCTATTATGTGGACACATTAAAGGCATCATATTATTTCATAATGAGAGATGTGTTTTTCCATTGCAAGTGCTAGTAACCTAATACTTCTTCATCCTAACGTACTGATGCATATTTCTGAGAATGGATTAGAAACCAGCAAGATCTGGTTGCCATTTTAAAAACATATGTAAAATAACAAGCATTTAGTACTGGCTTTCTCTGTTTAATCCACTTGAAAATCAGACCTGGACAAGGGGATCCCCTCAGCAGAGCAAAACACATCATTAGACAGAGAGCAGAGACAAGAAAATGCTTCACATGTTCACTTTTTTCCCTCAGCACCACTAACTGTGCATATTTTAGCACATTTTAAAAGGAAAAGGAGAAGAAGTAAGAATTAGCAACCTAACAAACACCTGCGAAGTTGTGTCTGGAGAACCGGGGCATGGAAGGAGAGCTGTGTAGACATCTGGCATCACCTGTCAGACTGCCAAACCACTGTATTTTTAAGCTATTCAGACGCTTTCTAAAGAAGAAACAATAAAAATCCTACATGCCTGAACCGTGAGGGGGGAGAGCCTACTTGTAACTCAGCCCTTGTCAGACAGAATACAGCAGCCTCAAAAGGTTCAATAGCCTTTTTATAAACCTATTGTGTGGTGTAGTGCCTAAAAATAGTATGGTTCAGCAAGCAGATCATACCAAGGAATAATCCCTACATACTAAACTACTAAACAATAGACAAAGGAATGGAAAAGAAGGCCAGAATGTATTCCCAGTCTGCACCTAAGCTCCTGTGGTCACCTCCCTACCTGGATTCCTCCTTCCTTACTTTGAACACAGCAAACCAATTTAGCCCTTATAGCCTATAGAGGAAAATAGAAGGGGGAGGGAGGGGGAAGAGGAAGATGGCAGAGGACTGAGCCACACATTTCCACGGTGTTCACTGTCACTTTTAAGAGACCCTTTCCCACCCCCCCCAATTAAACAGATATGAAGGTGATGATTACATTACAATTATTGAATACATCTTTCAAGTTTCCCTTACACTAAAGTAGGATTCTCAATCTTCACTGCATATCAGAATCACCCTGGGAACTTTAGAAAAATATAAATGTCAGAAATTCAGTTTTTAATTCTGTTTTTAAATATCAAGCATTGGTATTTTTAGAAGTTGCTTGAGTGGGCAGCTAGGGCTTACAACCACTGCTTAAAACAACAACTTTTAGACCAAGTCAGGTCAACTGTCCAGGCCAGGGAGGCAGGCAACAAAAACTAGTAGGGAGGCGGTTAGCACGAGGAACTAAGCCTGCAAACAATGGGCCAGCAAGAGGCCAGGAACACTACCCTTCTAGAGACCAAGTCACAACAGGCACCTACAAGAAACAGATAAGATCATAAGAAAGTGAAAAGTTAGAAGCTAAATTTTAACACTCCTTAATCCCCGATTTTAATTTAGCATTCACTTCTCCTATTCTCAATGTATTTATTAAAAAAAAGAGATTCTTATCCTGGATTTTTATTGTGGGGACAGGACAAGGCCAAGATGGGAGAAGTAATGAATAATAAGCATTTTGCCAACAGAGTTTAGTCAATTTTTCAAGTAAAAGAAAATAAATAAAACAGCTAGATCAGTTATAACAAGTATTGCCTCAGTGAATTTTGATTAACAACTTTAGATAAATTGCCCAAGGTTACATTAAGTTAATAATCAGACGTGTGTGGCAAACCATGCTGTTGTCCAATTATGAAATTGAGGTTCTTTGGGGCTCTCTTTCACTAAATCACATTGTTTCCACAAAGCCCATTTGCCAGAATATTTTTTCTGCAAATACACGGGAGCCAACACATGCTCATGGCTAAAAGCCTGGCACGAGAATCTACTTCTTCAGACCAAAGTTCCAGCTCTGCCACTTTCTGTGCAACCGGACAAACTCCTTAAAGCATCTGCAGAGTAGGGAAGACAATACTAGGAGTGGCTTCATACTAAAGGAAAGAACACCTGCAAAGTGCTTACAAGACTTGGGGCAGAAAGTACTCAATAAATTCAAGCTATTATTATTACCACATTGAGTATAAGAAAGAAGAAGCTGAGCTTAGAAACTTGTTCCCATTTGTAGTAGGAAATTCAATATAAAAATTTATCACATTTTACTGTACTTATAGATTCTCTACTCCTTTCTCCCTCTAAATAAACAAACTTTTTAAATGGGTGACTGCTAGGGCCTTTATTTCTACCGTCTCAAGGTGCGCAGGGCACAAAATGAGTGAGGGTGCTACACCTTCCTAGACCACAGAAATGTATGAAGCAGAAGGAGTGTCTGAGTTTGGAATAACTCTCAAAAAGGGACGGCTCCTCGGTCTCTATCAGACACACTGCTCTCATCAAAGGAAAAACAGTTACTTTATGAAAAAATCAAAACCTTAACACTATCCATTGTTTCTCATTGAATGTTTCCTTTATAAAACCACTGATACTTCCTCCAAAGAGAAACGTTTAATAAAAACAAACACAGGAAAGAAAACAAACTATATTGATATTTAACTTATAAAATTACAATGTGTTTTGTGAAAAAGCTCTGCTGGATTTCAGATTCATGAACTATGAATGGTATTAGCAGCTTTTCACTAAGGGAATATACAAAATTGTCTTTATAATATGGTACTACAAATGCTTTCCAAATAATGACTCCGTAGAAGACTTGCATAAAATTTGACACTGCATTTTAAACATCTGTAGTGATAAGTCCTAATATACTGGCTTTCTAGTAGTCCCACACTCCTTCCAGAGGATCATGCAGAATTATCATTTTAACTGTTTGATCGCCACTTAAGTTGGAGTTTCAGCAAACCAGGAAAGGATCAGCACTCACAGCACTTGGGGGCCAGTGTGTGTTGAGAAGCTGATATTCAGGCCATGAAATGGATCAACCATTCCTTTAAGTATGAGAACACTGAAGTTTTAGGAGGATTTTATTTGGTTTTATACAATATTAGTGTATGCTTATCTTTCTGCATGACCAATACACGAATATACTGATGATATCAGTATAACTGTACAAATTCTTCTTTTAGGTTCTTCTCACAACTGACCACAGAAAATAAGATACTGAAATACCTATAAAATAAAACTGAAGGATGACTTGGTCTCCTGCTGACGTCACTGCCACAAAGTGAGGGCCGGGAATCTGACCTCTCCTGCTTCAAAACAGATTACCTACGTGACCCTGAGCAAATCACTGAGCCTCCTTGGGCCTTGGTGTCCTTATTTATTTATTTTTTTTCAATGCTCATACATAACATCTTATTTATTTATTTTTTGTCAAAATATTAAGGGGGTACAGATGTTTCCGGTTACATGGAGTGCTTCTGCAACGTTTGTGTCAACGGCTGTAAGCGTGCCTGTTACCCAAATAGTGTTCGTTGTACCTTTTAGGTAGGTTTTTGCCCCTTCCCTCCTCCCCCCACCGCACCTCCACTTGATTTCCCCTGAGTTTTACTTTCCTCTGTGCACATATATATGTGCTCATCAGTTAGTTCCAATTTAATAGCGAGTACTGTAAGTGTTTGTTTTTCCATTCTTGAGATACTTCACTTAGGATAATGGTCTCCAGTTCCATCCAAATGGTTGCAAAAGATGTTAATTCATCCCTTTTTATGGCAGAGCAATACTATATGGTATACATATACCACATTTTGTTAATCTGCTCACGAATTGATGGGCAGTGTCCTTATTTTTTTTTTAATGGAAATAATAATACCTACTTTAAAGCACTATTGAATGATTAAATGAGATAGGTAAAGTACTAAAATATTATCTGACACACAGTAAAAAGAAAATAAGGCTGTAATAATTAGAAGAGGAAATGGCCTACAAATATATTTCTAATGAGAGCAAGTACACATACTTGCCACATTCAATCATAAAGTGCCTCCTTGTGTGATCAAGTTGATCAGGGTTACATTTTGGGAAAACTTAATTTGTAATATAACAGAGATAAGGCACACTGTCATTTATTCAACTAGCTAGAACCTAATGGTAAGAACGGAAATTGGAAAAAGAGAAGGGAAAGAAAGGAATTACCAGTTATTAAGTATAATATACCTTACCTTGCCAATGAAGAAAAGAAATCCCAAGTATAAAGCAGTTTCTTTTTAGCATGATTCAGTCCATGAGAAACCAGAGTACTGAACGGTGATACTCTAAAATATATATTTGGTCTTCAACCCCATTTCGTGGTATACAACTCCTAATATCCTTAAAATCTCCACTGATACCTTTTTTTTATGCTAATGAGTTGACTGATGCCTGGCAGGCAGCCCCTAGGTAGCTTCAGGATGAGGGCTGGTCACCAGAAAAGACCAAGGCATGATTAGAGAATTGGGACTTTCAACCCACCCCCAAACTCTGGGGAGGGGAGAAGGGATGAAGGTTAAGTTGATCACCAACAGTCAGTGATTTAATCAATCATGCCTATGTAATGAAGCCCCCATAAAAACTGAAAAGGACAGTTCAGGAAGTTTCTGGATAGCTGAGCACGTGGAGGTTCCTGGAGGGTGGCATGCCTGGGAGGGCATGCAAGCTCCGCGCCCCTTCCCACATTCCTTGCACTATGAATCTCTTCATCTATGTCCAAAGAAACTACTAAACTTGTTTCCCTGAACTTTGTGAGCCACTCTAGCCAATTACTCAAGCCCAAGGAGGGGACTGTGGGAATAATTTATAGCCAGTTGATCAGAAGCACAGGGAAAACAACCTGGATCTTGAGATTGGCATCTGAAGTGGGGGTTTGGAGGAGGTGGACAGTCTTAGGGACCGAGCCCTCAACGTGTGGGACCTAACCGGATCCCAAGGTAGATGGTGTCAGAATTGAATTAGAGGACACCCAAGCTGGTGTCTGCTGCAGAACTGATTGCTTGCTTGGTGTGGGGGGGAAACTCCCACACATCATCAGATCACAAAAGTCTTCTGTGTTGATTGTTGCGCTGCGAGAACAGAGGAAAAACAGTCTGTGTTTTTCCACTCTCATGGACCTATCAAATTAAAGGCCAAATCCTACTCTGTTCATGTAATGGGTTCAAGGTGCTACAGTAAAAAGAGACAGGGCTCCAGGCCATGGGAGAAGGAGCCTAAGGAACAGTAGGGCTGCCCCAGGTACACAGAGGGTGGTGGCCCATGAGCTGGATTTCTACTCAGGCTTCCCTAGGCCCTCAACGACCTCGTCAAATCTTATAGCCCATGAAGCCATACTCAAATGTACCACATCATCACTTTCTACACATCTTTTTGACTTTGAATGGAGTACACCAAAATTTACACGTCTAAATGTTTTCATGTATCCATTCAAACCTGTGTATTATGTGCGTTCAACATGCCAGGCACCCTGGAGGACACACAGATCCACGGTCATCTCAGTTGATTAGCATTCCCCCTGTATTCCATGATTATAGCAATGAATGTTTTAACAGAGCTATTTGTGTATATTTGTTTCTCCCCCACTCCATTATTAGCTCTTGAAGGGGAAGAGCTGCCTTTTCATCATTCCCCCTCCCCCCAGCACCTAACAGTGCCCCACTTACAGAAATTATCCAATAAATATTTACTGAACTAAATCACTGTCAAGTGTGCATGGAAGAGGAGAGCTCACGGTCTCCTTCCCCTCAGGTCTTAAGATTTTAGGACCATCTGCTTGAGGTGGCTGCACCTTTCTAAGTCTGGCTGATAGTGCAGTATGCAATGAAATGTTTTGAAACATAATCTGGAAAGTGTTTGTGTTAACCCACCCTGAGATTCCATGAGTATAAGCAGCAAGAAATGGACTTTCGCAGATGTGAGATCATCCAAATGTTTTATATACAGGTGAATGCACATCCCAATGGCCAAACACCAAATGAAGGAGCAAACACCAGAACAGTCGGCTTATTCTCAACATCCTGATTCCAGCAAGAAACGGCACACATCTGCTCTAAGCAGGCAACCAACATCCAGCCCACTGCTGTTCCCTCCATAGAAATCTACCAACTGTGTTTCTTCGGAAACTTGGGAGGACAATGAGAAACTGAGTTTGAGAACATTTTTAAAAAAGATGAAGATAAATTATGGCGCCTCTAAAAAGTCCATTAGAGTCCCAGAACTCTACTGGCCTTATGAAATTGATCATTAAAGGGAAAAGGACAGGATTGAAGGAAAGCTTAGCACCCTCTCGCCAATATTTATTTTGATTCCAAAAAGGTAGAAGGTTGAAGATAATGCTAAAGCAGAGAGGAGGAACAAGATATTCCAGGCACCAAACAGCACCTTTCTGATAAGAAAAAGGCCTAAGGAATTAAAAATTCTTACTAGAAATCTGAGAGCTGAAATACAGACAACTATAACACTATAGTACCAGCTATTCATCTTTATAAGGACAAGAATTTGGAGCTCAGCCCAATTTTTCTTAGTCACTCCTAATGATAGTAATTCAATTTCTCCCACAGAACAAGTCTCCTAATACTCTGATAAACATATTTCTAAGCCTTTAAAATGGTCAAATGAGTAGGTCCTAACTTCACCGATGGGAAAATGAGGGCATTGAAAGGTAAAATCATCTATGAAGGATTATGCAACAAGTCAGCAATTAAATCAGTATATCAGCTCCTCAGTTCTAACACTATTACAAAATTTGTACACTGTAAACAATGTACTCCTTATACATAAATTTATGGGAGAATAAAGGCTGTTACAAAAGTCAAAATAAAAGAACCAAAGCAACTGAACTTCACTCATTTTTTTTTTTTTTTTTTTT
>NW_012152618.1:6325049-6339771 GCF_000956105.1 Propithecus coquereli | reverse complement strand
CTTGAGCCCAGGAGTTTGAGGTTGCTGTGAGCTAAGCTGATGCCACGGCACTCCAGCCAGGGCAACACAGTGAGACTCTGTCTCAAAAAAAATAAAATAAAATAAAATAAAGATGCCTAACCTCAGTAGTAATTTTTTAGAACATAAAAATTAAAACAATGAAGTATTTTTTAACATGAAAATCACGAAATGCAAATACTGAGATTACTCACTATTGGCAAAGACTCGGCTTATTTACTCATAAGTCACTGAAAGAGTGACTTTGAGACACAATCTTTCTGAAGGGCAACCTAGCAACATCCATCCAAATTCTAATTGGGCATACTCTTTCATCCAGGAATTCCGTTCCTAGGAATTCAACTTAAGGAAGTGATTGTGTAAGTGTAAATATAGACATTTACACTGACAAGCACCTACCTGTCCTTCAACAGGGATTAAATAAATTATAGTATATCCACACAATGACAACCCATATGATATTAAAAAAAAAAAAAGGCGTAAGTAAGAACTACCTAAATGTTGACAAGGAAAAGATGCCTACAATATATTGGTAAGTGAAAATAAAGCAAATGTACAACATATCTGTGGTTAAAATAGTACATACTGAATTATTTCATTTTTTAAAAAGTATACATGTAGACTTAAAAGAAGTGTGTCAGTAGAGATTGCCTTTGAGGGGTGTGACTACAGGAGGAATTTATGTTCTAGTTTATACATTTCTGTGTTGTCTGAACTGAATATACTTACAAATTTAAAAGCTAAAGAATATAATTTTTGACAAAATGTAGTATGCCTCAAATTGTGAGCATGTTATCACAAAAGTTTATACCATAGCATATACCATAATATTCTCAGAACTTCACTCATCAAAATCACTCATAAGGAAATTAATCTGGAGACCATGTCCTCTTAGGTGTGCCTCTACACAATCGTGACTAGGGAAAATCCAGGAGGTGTTAAGTCCAGGGAGCAGCTATTTTCCCATGGTATTCAAAAGCACAGTAAAGACCAGAGTGGGGGTCACCAGCTGTGTCCAGGTGGCATGAGGTGTCCCTCAGCTGGCCAGCAGGCTAGTAAC
Source organism: Propithecus coquereli (assembly GCF_000956105.1). Taxonomy (NCBI): domain Eukaryota; kingdom Metazoa; phylum Chordata; class Mammalia; order Primates; family Indriidae; genus Propithecus; species Propithecus coquereli. The sequence continues at coordinate 6,338,693 of NW_012152618.1, read as the reverse complement.
AGAATGAACTCATTCTTTAAAGGAAACCAAAAAACTGGGAGGGACCAGGACAGCTGTACCAAGGAAGGGTCTTTCCTTAAAACAAACCTAGGTAGCACCTCCTGTTTCCGGTGCTGAAGATGTTAATTACCCTCCTCTAGTTTTATTTCCACATCAGAATTTACTCAGGCTATACTGTTTTCATTAGCACTTCAGCCAAGTGTTTAGATGCACATTAAGAGGGAACACAGTCTTTTCAGACAGTCTTTTCCCACTATTGTTTCCTCAAATCCCCTCTTCTCTCTCCTGCAAGGACCTTCACAATGTCACCATTCAACATATGTGTACTTATGTATTCATGATTTGCAATAAGGAAACATGTGATGGATATCCACTCCTACTCCAGTGGTATTTTGCTGCTGTTTAAATGCTTATCCTCAAATCAAATGCTTGCTTTTTAAAGGCAAGCTCTCTGGCCACAGACTTCGAAATGCACCAACATACATAAAAGACAAAGGCTGTGGAAATAAAGATGATCAGGACGCACAGTAGCTAAATGCAGGGCCTGGCCCTAGACCAGATCCTGTCTGGAGGGGGAATGACACTCTAAAGGACACTTGGGGTCAAATGACAAACTTGGAATACAGATAATAGATCACGTTTAAGTAATGAATCAATATTAAATGATCTGAACTTGATAACTGAACTATTGTTACCTAAGCAAAAAGCTCTAGTCTTCGGAAATACACACTGAAGTCCTTACAGGTAAAAGGTCAGGATGTATGTAACTTGAAAACCGTGTGTGTGAGTGTGTGCATGCACGTGTGCACACACTGTACAGACAGAGACAGAGAGAAAGATGGGAGTCCATGTTTGACAATTCAAGGCCCTATGAATAAAGTGCTGGGGGTAGTTACTTCTGACAGGGCTCCTCCACAGACCCATCTTCTTTCCTGCTGTTACAGAAAATGCAGTATTTGCGAATAAACACAAGTAAAAAAGCAGCTGTGGCTTTATTCTGTGGCTGAAGAAGGTTTAGGTGACAGTCCTCTCGCCCCATCTGGTCCCTCTGTCAACTTTCTCACAACAGCCCCTCTCAGTGTATATCCAGGGCACATCCTACATCGGGAGCAGCCTTTGGGCAGCCCTTTATCACCAATACACTCATGTCTTGTCCCTCTAATCTAACAGACACTCCATGTAGATATGTACAAACCAATTATATTTTACATATATATATATTTTTTAAGAGATGGGGTCTAAGTTGCCCAGGCTGGCCTCGAACCCCTGGGCTCAAGCAATCCTCCTGCCTTGACCCCCTGAATAGTGGGATTACAGGTGTGAGCCACTGAGCCCAGCCAGCATACCCTTTTAAGCGCCTTAAGGGACTTCACAGGAACTTGTGAGTGGCTTCTTCTGAAGCCCCCAAACTAGGCAATTCCAAGTTCAAATGGGCTTTCTTAAGTCAATGCTCATGCATTATTTGCTGTGGAGGAGTGAAAATACCAAAACATTCAATCTATCAGCCAAGGGAAATAATCTTCAAAAAAAAAATTAATAGGCCACATAAACTCAATTTAAAAATCAAAATGACTGTCTGGAGTGAGGATGAATGTGCTGCCCCAGCCTTGTTGGCAGGCTTACCTGAGGGGGTTAGACAGTGGGCTCCTGCTCACTCACAGCCTGGGCGATAACCTACAAAAGAAGAACGAGATCCCGTTCAGACTCCCAGAAAAACTCTTGGTCAGCAGTTTTCAAAATGTGGTCTGAGTCCCCAGGACCTATCCTGGGGTCCACGAGGTCAACACCATTTTCACAATAATACCAAGGCATTATTTACCTTTTCCACTTTCCTCCTTTCACCAATGTACAATGGAGTTTTCCAAAGGTTGAGGAATATGCAATAGTGCAAAAGACTGAATGCAGATGCAGGTGAGAGAATCCAGCTGTCTTCTCTTAAGCCAGACATTAACTTGCAAACGTATAAAGCAATGCCACTCTGCTAATTTTTTTGTTTTGGAAAACAGTTATTTTCATAAAATATGCTACTGTAATCAAAAGCTCTTTGGGATCTCAATAATTTTAAGAGTGTCAAGGGGACCCAAAGACCAGAAGTTTAGAGAACTGCTGCTCCAGGTACCTATTTTCATACTAAATTCTGTTAAACTGCATCTGCTTTTAATGATAACAGCAATGGTGAATATTAGGTATTCATCACTATGTACTAGATACACTACTAAATATATATATGTTACTTCCAAACTCACAACCACTTTAAAAAGAAAACAAAAAAAAATCAGCCTTTTTCACCTCCCTGAATGAGGAAACTGGTGCTTAAGAGCTTAGTTACTCTCGCTCCAGGTGAATCAGCAAGTACAGGATTTGAACTCAAGTCGGCCTAACTCCTATGATCATGCTGTTTTCAACGACCATTTTTTAAAACAGTAAACACAGGAATTTCTAAACTAGAGTGAAGTGCCCTGGGGCCCACACTCCTACTCGACATTGCATGGACTCAAAACGCAACAATGTAGAATACACAAGTTGGACAAAACTATATGAACATAGGTTTATAAAGATAATGTGGCTCTCTAAATCCTACAAGATCCAGCACTCTGCTTCCTACAAAAGACAAGACGGTTGCCGTAATAACAGGCAGCAGAGTCTCTCAGTCATGGCCTCCAACTTTTAGAAGGCTAACATGGCATCAAGTGCCCTACAAAATGGATGAGTCCTAAGCCTGAGCTTACTGAAGAGCAGACACAGGAAATCCTGGAAGCTTTCAATCTCTTGGATGCTGATGGAACTGGGACTATGCACGTTAAGGAACTTAACGGGGCAATGAGGGCCCTGGGCTTTGAACACAGGAGAGAAGAAATCAAGATAATAAGTGAAATTGATAAGGAAGGAACAGGAAAAATGAATTTTAATGACTTTTTTACTATGATGACTCAGAAAATGTCTGATACCAAAGAAGAAATCCTGAAAGCTTTCAAGCTCTTTGATGATGATGAAACTGGGAAGATATTGTTCAAAAATCTGAACCACATGGCCAAGGAGTTGGGTGAGAACTGATGAGGAGCTGCAGGAAATGACTGATGCTGCTGATTGAGACGGAGAGGTCAATGAACAAGAGTTCCCACACATCATGAAGAAGACCAGCCTCTATTAAGGTTAGTGTCTTCTTTTCTAATGAAAGCTCTTGTAACTAGATTTAGTGCCTTCCATTGTGTGAAATCTGGCTTTTGGGAACACAAACTATTTTTCTCCCCCAACCTCCCTGTATAACTTTAGTAGTGATCTTAAAGTTTTCTTTGGTATTAAAGTCCTTTGTAAGATGACTTGCTGATTACTTTAATTCTCAAAAGCAGAACAAGAGCACATTAAAGTGGGGAAAAGGGTCTTAGAACTTTGATCACCTGCCATTTTGGCTTGCATTGCTTCATTCTTGCATTGCATTCCCACGCATATGCAAACACAGAAGGACTTCTTAAGCAAGTACATGTTGTACCCATGTCACCTCAAGCAGTGGTCATTCTACAATGGTTCCAGTTTTTAGCAGAAACCTGAGTGCAATTTTCTTTCTTATAAAACCCAGTTAACTCTTGCAACTGTCATTTGGATGTGTATTAATGCTATTTGTTTTGTCTTAAAAATAAAACATTCTCTAGTTTTTTGGGGGGAAAAAAGACAAAACATATCCCAATAAGCAGGGCGCCCCAAGACAGCCCCAGTCTTTACTTATTATCCCAGCACAGTACTAACAGCATCCCTTTGACTTTGAAAGCTGATAAACAATAAGGTCACCTACCAAGATGGCTACAACAACTGGTCTTAGTTTTAGAAAGCTACCTTTTGCAGTCTGTCTCTATTTTTATGAAACACTAAAACAGTCGATGAAAAGTTACCAGTATTCCTTCAATTGTGGCTGAATTTAAGATTTCATGCAGGGGTAAGGGCAGGGAGAAAAATACTCACAACTTTTGCAGCTAATATAGCCAATCCTGAGCTTAAAAATATAAAGCATAGTAGGTTGGGTTCCCCCCAAAAAATTAAACAAAGGATTACCATATGGTCTAACAATTCTACTTCTGAGTTTATACTCAAAACAATTGAAAGCAGGATATCAAAGAGATATTTGTATACCTATGTTCATAACAGCACTATTCAACAGAGTGAAAAGGTGGAAACAACCCAAGTGCCCAATGATGAACAAATGCAAACAAAATGTGGTAAATATATACAATCGCATATGATTCAGCCTTAAAAGGGAAGGAATTTCTGACACATGCTACAACATGGATGAATGCTGAAGACATCATGCTAAGTGAAATAAGCCAGTCACAAAAGGGTCAAATATTGTATGATACCACTTATATGAAGTACATAGATCAGTCAAATTTATAGAGTCAGAAAGTACAATGGTGGTTGCCAGAGATTCAGGAGAGGAGAAATGGGGTTACAGTTTAATACATACAGTTTCATTTTTCAAGATGAAGGGTTCTGGAGATGGATGGTGTTGATGATAGCACAACAATATGAATCTACTTAACACCACTGAACTGCATATTTTACCACAATAAAAACAAAATAAAACCCAATTTTTTATTTTAAAAAAATTCCTAGCATTAATTAGAAAAAAACACATTATTGGTCATCTGTATCATAGTTTGAATCTTCACTTGTTTATTAAACCCAACTAAGCATTCATCCACCCATGCCTCCACCAAGCGGTCCACTCAGCAAATGTTTACTGATGACCTCCTAGTTATCAGCTACCAGGAACAGCAGGTACATGTATGCATGCAACAGACAATTTCTGCCACGGAGAACGTACATCAGGGAATCCAGACATAGTACGAGATATAAGGCATGCCTTACTTTATTCTACGTCGCTTTATTGAGCTTTGCAAATATTGTGTTTTTGTTTTTGTTTTTGTTTTTTAAAACAAATTGAAGGTTCGTGGCAACCCTGCATCAAGTCAGTCTATCAGGGCCATTTTTCCAACAGCATGTGCTTTCTGTCTCTGTGTCACTTTTTAGAAATTCTCATAATATTGTAGACCTTTTCATTATAATTATATTTGTTACAGTCACCTGTGTTCAATGATCTTTGATGTAGCTATTATTTTGGGGTACCATGAACCACACCCATATAAGATGGCCAACTTAATCAATAAATGTTGTGTTCTGACTGCTCCACCAACCAGCCCTTTCCCCATCTCTTTCCCTTCTCAGACCTCCTTATTGCCTAAGACAACAATACTGAAAATTAGGGCCAATTAAATCCTACAAGGACCTGTAAGTGTTCAAGCCAAAGGAAGAGTTGCATGTCGTTCACTTGAAATGAAAAGCTAGAAATGACTAAGCTTTAGAAAGGCATGTCAATAGCCGAGACAGGCTGAAAGCTAGGCCTCTTGTACCAGTTATCCAAGTTGTAAAGGCAAAGGAAAAGTTCTTGAAGGAGATTAAAAGTGCTACTCCAGTGAACACATGAATACAAAGTAAAACAGCCTTACTGCTGATCTGGAGAAGGTTTCAGTGGTCTGGATAGAAGATCAACCCAGACACAACATTCCCTAAAGTCAAAGCATAATCGAGAGCATTCCCTAAAGTCAAAGCATAATCGAGAGCAAGGCCCTAACTCTCTTCAATTCTATGAAGGCTGAGAGAGATGAGAAAGCTGCAGAAGAAAAGTTTGAAGCTAGCAGAGGTTGGTTCGTGAGGTTTAAGGAAAGAAGCCATCTCCATAACATAAAAGTACAAGGAGAATTAAAAAATGCTGACGTAGAAGCTGCAGGAAGTTATCCACTAAATCTAACTAAGATCACTGATGAACTAAAGAACAGATTCACAACATAGATAAAATAGTTTTCTATTGGAAAAAGATGCCATCTAGGACTTTCATAGCTAGGGAGAAAAAGTCAAAGCCTGGCTTCAAAGCTTCAAAAGACAAGTTGACTCTCTTGTTAAAGGTTAATGCAGCTGGTGACTTAAAGTTGAAGTCAATGCTCATTTACCATTCCAAAAGTTCTAGGGCCCTTAAGAATTACCTTAAATCTACTCTGCCTGTGCTCTATCAATAGAACAACAAAGCCTGGATGACAGCACATCTGCTTATAGCATGTTTTACTGACTATTTTAAGCCCACTGTTAAGACCTACTGCTCAGATAAAAAGATCCTTTCAAAATGTTACTGTTCATTGACAATGCACCTGGTCACCTCAGAGCTCTGATGGAGACATACAAGAAGATTACTGTTGTTTTCATGCCTACTAACACCACATCCACTTTGCAGCCCATGGATCAAGGAGTATTTTTGACTTTCAAGTCTTATTATTTAAGGAATACATGTCACAAGGCTACAGCTGTCATAGACAGCAATTTCTCTCATGGATCCAGGCAAAGTCAATTGAAACCTTTTGAAAAGGATTCACCTTCATCATTCTAGATGCCATTGAGAACATGCAGGATTCATGGGAGGAGGTCAAAATACCAAAGTGAACAGGAGTTTGAAAGAAGTTGACTCCGACCCTCATGGATGACTTTGAGGGGTTCAAGACTTCAATGGCGGAAGTAACTGCAGGTGTGGTGGCAATAGCAAGAGAACTAGAATTAGCAGTGAAGCCTGAAGATGTGACTGAATTGCTGCAATCTCATGATAAAACTTGAACAGATGAGGAGTTACATCTTATAGATGAGCAAGCAAAGAGAGTAGTTTCTTGAGAAACTCTATTCCGGGTGAAGATGCTCTGAACATTGCTGAAATTATAACAAAGGATTTAGAATATTACATAAACTTAGTTGATAAAGCAGTGGCACGGTTTGAGAGGATTGACTCCAATTTTGAAAGAAGTTTTACTGTGGGTCAAATGCTTACCAAACAGCATCACATACTACAGAGAAATCTTTTGTAAAAGGATGAGTCAATCGACTTAGCAAACTTCATTATTGTCTTATTTTAAGAAATCGTCACAGCTACCTTAACCTTCAGCTACCACCACCATGATCAGTCAACTGCCATCAACACCAAGGAAAGACCCTCCAACAGCAAAAAGATTACGGCTCACTGTAGGCTCAGATGATCACTAGCAATTTTTAGCAATAAGGTATTTCTTAATGAAGGTTTGCGCATTTTTCAGACATAATGCCATTGCACACTTAGACTACAGTATAATGTAAACATAACTTTAATATGCACTAGGAAACTAAAAAATCTGTGTGATTGGCTTTATTGAGATATTCGTTTCATTGCAGTGGTCTGGAACTGAACCCGCAAATCTTGGAGGTATTTCTGTACTAAAAAGCAACCTCGGGAAGCCTTTGTAAGAGATATTATTGCACTATAAATGATAAATATTTCTTGCAAAAAGAAAAAAAAAAGCATGATCTTCTACAATTAAAAAAACTCAACTCGGCCGGTCACGGTGGCTCACGCCTGTAATCCCAGCACTCTGGGAGGCCCAGGCGGGTGGATTGTTTGAGCTCAGGAGTTCGAAACCAGCCTGAGCAAGAGCGAGATCCCGTCTCTACTAAAAATGGAAAGAAATGAATCAGACAACTAAACATATATAGAAAAAATTAGCCGGGCATGGTGGCGCATGCCTGTAATCCGAGCTACTCGGGAGGCTGAGGCAGTAGGATCACTTGAGCCCAGGAGTTTGAGGTTGCTGTGAGCTAGGCTGACGCCAAGGCACTCACTCTAGCCCGGGGAAAACAGTGAGACTCTGTCTCCAAAAAAAAAAAAAAAAAAACTCAAATCCTTTGAGGCTTCACTGTTTTTTAAAATTTGGGATCCATTTTTTTCCTCTAAGGAAGTTTTCTGTTCCCTAAATTTTTCATACTGATACATTATGAAACCCTCAACTTTACAAAATAAGTCTTTAAAAATCCTGATTAAACAGCTCTGTGTTTTGTGACTAAATATTTTGTTTCATGTCTCTTCTTTAAGGGAGACACTTTAAATTACGTCGTAATCTCTCCAACACAATGAATGCACTCTGTAAAAGGCACTTTTCCTTCCTTTGATACAGCAAACATCCTGTAAACAATTAATGCTCCACTCTTTTAACTGACTGCTTTTGTTTACTGACAGGAAAGGAAAGCACAAATTCTCTACATAGCAACAGGGACTCCAGAGTTTTGCTTCATTTCCTACTGAGCAGGTGGTTTACATGAGGCACCTGGCTATTGCATTTTACCTTGTTTTGGCTTTAGAGAGAAAAAATAAATGAGCTTTCAGCAGAGCAAAGTCTTCTCAGGCCACAGAACCTGGGGCTGGGAGGTAGGATGCAGAGTGGAAGGGAGGAAGGCTCTCCCTGCTCCCTGCTGCGTGGCTGAGAGGAGGTTCCTCACACTTCAACAGGAAGCTCTGTGTGAAAATCAGATTTGTAGATGCACAGGTCTGGCCCTTTGTTCTTACCAGCAGGTTCCTCAGCTGTTTTCCCAGCAAAAGAAGGTTCTGAGAAAGTGAAGTCAAACATTTTCTTTCCACTGAGATGAATAAAAATATTCCAGCAAGCTCTGTTTCTCCACCGATTATCAGGATGAGTTTGCTAGTATTTAGAGAAAGCCAGCACCAAAGAAAGGCTGTATTTTGTTTTTGTTTGTTGTTGTATTTGTTTTGTAGCCCCACACCACCACACCTCAGAGCTTCCTATAAGCCCTACAACACTCTGCTTTTGTGTCTAGATTCTAGACTCCAGCCAGGTCTGGTTCATGACCGCATACCCAGCACTAAGCACCTTGCTCTGTACTTAGTTAGAAAGCATACAGTAAATATTTTCCAAAAGATGAGAAGGAAGGAGGAAGAAGTCAGGGAGAGAGAAATCAGTGAAAAGGAAGGAAACAGGAAGAAGGTGGGGGCGGGGGGGCAGTGACTGGTTCTCCCTAGAGGCTAAAAGCCTCTGGAGAACAAGAACACAGGAGATAGCACAGTACACGGCATTTACCACAGACAGGGTAAGCAAGAGTCTGCTAAGAGAAAGAACACAGCCATTTCCATAAGGGAATCCCACAGAATTGGTTGAACTATATGAAACCACAAATGTTCTGCTATCTTTGATATAAGAGAAACAGCAATCTCATGCAATCCCACCTAGTATCTGATCCTCCTCAGTGAGCTTACTTCTTCCACGCCTGTCTCTATCATCACTTACTTTGCTACAATGCCGGCCTTACCCCTCTCTTTTTGTGCCCAAACAGCCTACTGCCACATGAATGACACACAGCACCTCTAATTCAACGTGCAGAAGACAGAGTCCACATCCTTCCTGACAGAACTCCTCCTCCGCCCATGTTCCCTACCTGGGCTGACAGCTCCATTCTCCTCTCACCTTCCCTCCTGTGCTGCTACACACCATGGCAGCTGCAGCTTCTGTCTGCCCCACATCCCTTCCCAACACCCGCTTCTGGTTTGTGTAAGGAGCCATCCTGCCCTTGACATAGTGCTCCTCCCCTGGGCCGCTCAGGGCATATCATTTCCCTAGCTTGGGGACTAGTTCAGGGATGTGCACAGACCAAGGCACAGTCATCTACAGTCTACTCTAGGGTGGCATCAAGTACTTGGGAAGTTCAGTTCTGCCAAAGATGCTAAGCGGGTGTGGGCTGCGGCTGCTGGCCACCATCCGGTTGATCACACAGGGAGGGTTGATGTGCAAAGGTCAAAGCAGGGAAGGCAGGGCCAGGAGAGAGAGAGGTCCTGTGACAGATTTAGCCCACGGATCTGACAATGCCTGAAGCATCCACCCCGAGACATCCCAGTTACTTGTGCAATATCTTTCTTTTTCTGCTTAAGTTACTCTAAGTTGGGGTTCTGTTATTCACAATCAACAATCCAGACAGATGTATCTATTCAAAACTATGCCATGCATAACTTAAATCTCAAAATAGCCTTCAAATATTTCCATAATACGGCCCAAGTACCTTTCTAATTCTACTTCTCTACCCGACAGAAAATGCATTCAATGACCTTTCCCAAATAAACATGCCCTAATGTTTTCTGCCTCTGTTCCTTTTATCAAGATGTTCCCATTACCCAAAATACCCAGCATCCTTCACAGCCTCAAAGCCCTCTACTCTTCCATAAACTTTCTCAGACATTTCCAGGGGAAAAAATTGTTAAAAACTTCCTAGACAGAAAGTGTCTCTTCCTCTCTACTGCTCTCCTTGGACATTACTTGTACCTTTTGTTGTAACATTTTTCTGCCAGTCTCTGATGTCATTTCTTTATAGGTGCGTCTGCTACCTTCAGCTGTGAGTTAATGGGCAGAAGCCTTAGGCAAAAAAGGAAATAAATAGTTGGCAAAGGTGCAGCCCCCCAGGCTTCGTGTGCCCTACCGCCTCGCCTGCACTGCTGCCCAGGAGTGGACGCAGGGCGGCCGGCTCTGCTCCTCGGCACCCAATCTCCACTCTTGGTGAGGCACCAGGCTGCGCCCCTCCTGGAGGAGGAGGAAGAGGGAGAAGAGGAAGGAGGCGAGAGGAGGAGTTGCCAGAGAGGAGAGGAAAGGACAAGTCATGCGGCAGTCGCGACGGCGCTGGGCGAGGAAGCCGAGCAGAGCCCCCAGAAACTGGCTCCAAAGGGTAAATGAAGCTGGAAAAATACATAGATGCAGCATCACAGCCTCTCCAGATGTTTGGGGATAATATTCCAGAGAGAGGTTGATCCCCTTGGATTAGGTAACTAGTCGTAATGAAGAAAACGAGTCTTAAAACCTTCTGGAAATCTTTTAACTTGCACAAAAAAAGTAAAGAAGAAACTGGTTTCATGGTAGTACAACCACAATCACTAGTCAGTAACTGTGGAAAAGATGATTCCTTATTTGGTAGCTGCTATGGCAAAGATATGGCCAGCTGTGATATCAACAGTGAAGATGAAAAAAGTAGCAAACCAGATCAAAGTGAAAGCCTGATGGGTACGTTAAAAAGGAGGCTTTCTGTGAAACAGAAGCCAAAGGCCATTGCGCCCTCTGGGAGCTCTGCTGGTGAGGACATCTTCTCGTGCTCCTCAGCACCGACAGTGTTTAAACATGTGACAGTTCAGAGGCCAACACGGTCCGCTTCCCTCCAGTCACCACTATAGTCCCACACCTTGGCCTCTTTGGCCTACAAACTCTGAGGAGATGTGCATGAAAATGGAGATGAGAGTCAAAGCCTTGGTTCACTCTTGCAGTCTGAGTCCCACACTGAATGGTGTTTGGAAAGAGTTTCACGACCCTCAGTCTGAGACTGCGTGCCGGGTGCAGACTAATTCACAGAAGAGTTCAGCTTCTCAGAATGGAGACTTGCATCTCCACCTGGATGAACATGTGCCTGCAGTGAATGGACTTCCGTCACAGGACTACATTCAGTGTACCGTGTCTTCAGATGATAGAATGTATCCTCTGGAAGGATCGCGTAGCTATTGTCTGGAGAGTTCTCTCATGGAAGTGTCCCATGGAAGTGGGAGGGCGCCCTTTCCCTGAAGATGAGAATGAGGTAGACCAGGACCTAGTCATGGCCCCAGAGATCTTTGTGGAGCAGCCTGTGAATGGCTCGTTGATTGGCACCACGTTACAGATCCCCAGAGCGGGTCACGATGATGTTCCTCCACTCTTACCATGGCTACCTCCAATGCAGAATAATCAAATCCAAAGGAAATCTGGTGGACTCAGAGGCACAATGTCTATGTGCCTGAAAGTATGTGCTGCCATCTGAATTTTGATCCTAACTCTGCTCCTGGGGTTGCAAGAGTTTATAACACGGTGCAAAGTAATGGTCCCATGGTTATGACAAGCCTTACAGAGGAGCTGAAAAAACCTGTAAAACAAGGATGCTACTGGGGACCAGTCATATGCTGGGAGGCCGAGGGAAAGCTAGCAAATGTGCCAGATGGTTCTTTTCCTGTTCAGGACAGTTCTCATGACCATCATCTTTTAAGCTTGAGTTTTTGCTCCCATGGTAAAACACTTCATACTATACTGGCATAACATATAAAGACCTACGGAACTAGAACTATTAATATTATCAAAGAAATATTAGATGATCATAAAAATTTAGTTGGCAAAATGAATAATCACAAGCAGGAAAGCTTCCTGCATTCGAAAAATATTTGCTGCTGCTGCCATAATTAATTCAATGTCTTTATCCTTTTTCTAGAAATTTATTACATTAATTCTTTCCTGAATTTTTACAAGTAAATAACTAAATTACTGTGACTATTGGGATGGCCTTAACTTGGTACAGGAAATTCTCTGGCTCTTTCAGTATCTCCCACAAACAAGATAAATGAGGAAGACTACTTGGGATCCAACACATCCCTGCTAAATTAAAGCTATTATTAAAAAGCTTTAAATACTCCACAATGACCACAAAGTCTAAACTGTCGGCCAAGGCAACCAGGCCACTGGCAATCTCTCCAATCTATTTTTCCAGCTCCTTGTCCTGCTTCTCTTGTTCTCACACCCAAACAGTGGTTCTTCCAACTTGCCTAGGTAGAGGGTGGAGCAGCAAAAAATCATCATGTTGCTTGGGAACATCTGCCTCTTCCATCCAATTTGTAAAGCATTATAAATAATGGTATCATTTTAGTATGGGAATCAGGAACAATTTTATTAGCAGAAGGATGTATGTTAGGAAGTAATATGCATCACCACAGGGGGGGAAAAAGATGTAAAACTTGGCATGCATAGCTAATACATGCTTTTCCATCATTTGCTAGTTTGCTTTATCAATCTGCTTGTAGACAAGCAAAACATTAAAAATGAGAAAATATCAGTGAGTAACGTAGTGGTTTATACTTATTATTTTTAAGAGTTGAACACTGATCCAACCCCCAGGACTACCCATGATGAGAACCATAGTGTCCTACATTCTCTATATAGGTCTACCAAGGTTTTAATTTGATGTTACAATGCTATAGGCATTTTAAGACTGGGAAATTCTCTATTATAAACCTGAAATAGTAATCATTAAATCAATGAAAAAAGGAGAGAATAAAACATACTTGTGAAATCCAAGAATATTCTCTATTTTAAGGACAGGTACTAATAGCAACCATAAGAAACTAAGGAAGTTTAAATTCACATAAATAACTAATGTATCCCTAAAAGGTAAAAATGCCTCCAGCTAATCTTTGCTAATAATGATCTCTGTTTTCTGACACTGAAAGGTATTGGGGCTCAGAAAGTAATACTCCAAAATAAAGGCCTTAGAAGCAAAAGACTCTCTGACCTTCTCCTGCCCTCCTGCCTCTGGCCATTCTCCCCTGAAGTTAGCCATAGAAACTAAAATCCCTCTCCCCCAAAGTGGCTCATAGAAACCAGAGGCCCTCTTCCCCAAAGTCAACCATAAAACCTAAAAATATTACTCTAACTTCTCCACCCCTCTCCCAGCTTTCTGTGTAAAAACTGACCATAAAGAAATTCTCTGAAATTGTTTGATTGTAGTCATAAGACCCCCATTCCAGAGAAGGTCCTGCCCCATACCCAGCGGAAGGGATGCATCCTCAGAGAGTCCAAGAAGAATCTAGACAGACAGGCCTTGCTGGGCTTCTCCATTCAGTGTATTGACACTTGATCATACCCTTTTTGTCCCATATTTCTACACAGCTGTCCATACTTTGTTGAACCCAAGCATAAAAATGGACAGTTTCTCCTGTATATTTGGGTCTTTATTCTGAAGGCTCCC
>NW_012152618.1:6323019-6324179 GCF_000956105.1 Propithecus coquereli | reverse complement strand
GAGGTGCAGTTTTTGTATAAGTGTGGGAGGGGGGAGAAAGAGACCACAACCAAAGGTTAAGAATTTGATCAAAAAATAATTTTCTTCTCTAATATTCTCTTCTCCTTTTCTCCCTTCCTATTTTTCTCATCTCTGAAACTACTTCCCATTCTAAAAAAGAAGTCAACGGTGTATACCTGAAGCTGTGTGCACAGATAAAAAGAGTAAAGAAGCACAACAATGAAACAACACAAAGAGAACAAAGGAGGAAGAAAGTCAACCCTGGAAGACTCATTCTCCACAAGGTCTCCTTAATCTTACAAACCTATCAAGGAAGATGAGCAGAGTGGAGAGGCTGCTACAAGTGCTGATTCTGAACATGCAAATCAAACGGCTGATATATATTATAGCAATGATGGAACGTAAAGATGCAGTTTTGGTAATAATACACCTACCGACTTGTAAACACTCCAGAAATGCTTGCTGAACTGAATTAAATATTTCACAGCTTGAAGTAGGAAAAACTGTGATGAGCAAGACTAGAAAAGGTGGTACCTCTAATCTGTAAAAATAACAACAGCAATAAAAAGAAAACTATGTAGGGAACAGAGTTGGAATATTTCAAAACAAAAGGCTAACACCAAAAGAAGATAATATTTAGCTTGGCTTCATCAGCTAACCCAGAAAAATCCCACATGAAACCAAACACAAGACTCAGTTCCTACTCCCAGCTCTGTTTGCTCCGTATGGTGACAGGGTCTGGGCAGGGGTTTTGCTACAGTTCTGCCCACTGTACTCTGATATTTTCTCAATGATCACGTGGGTCCTCTGTGTTACAGAGAACTCAATTAAAAAGGTATTCACAAATAGAATGTCTGGGTTTCACTCATCCACATCTTCAGTAGCAGATGTCCAATAATGTACTTATTAATATTTTATCAGAAGCTGTCATTTTATCGGACAAGTCCATCATCACCACAGTGCCTGTATGATCAGGGGTTCCTAACAGAAAGAGCATTTGAAGGGCACCTGGCCTCATCTCAACAGGCTCCAAAGACCTACTCCAACCTGAGTGCTCCAAGTCCACAGGAAGAGCCCCTCATATAATCACATGGAATGAGAAAACTGAAGAGAAAAATAAAATGGCTCAAAATAGCGACTCACAAGTAATCGGCTATCCC
>NW_012152618.1:6222127-6322216 GCF_000956105.1 Propithecus coquereli | reverse complement strand
AAAAAAAAAAAAAAAAAAACATTGGTCAGCTTTTAAACTAATAATGGTAAAGGTTGAAGCTATTATTTTTGGAGTGTGTCTACACAGCTGGTGTCATGGACCCTGATGGTAATAGGAAACAGACATCCAAGGGCTAGGAAAAAAGATGATGATGGTATCACAGGAAGGTGGAATGGAGAGGCTGTGTAGCTATATTTCACAACTTTATCACTTTTATAATAAGAAAAAATTACCTTAATCTGTATTCACTAACACAAAATCAATTTGATTTTTTAAAAAACACTGAATTTATGCATCCATTATGCTCAACCTAATTACTCAATATACTACATATATTTACTGAGTAATGTACCAGGCACTAAATCCATGTTCATGGTACAGGAGCTGACATCCCCAGTGAAGTTCCACACTCCAGTAACCCTCTTACACATCCATCATACATGCCCCCACATGTCTATCATATACACATTAGGCATCTGCCCCATTTCTGTAATACCAAATTAATACAAATCAAGTCTAGTTTCAGTTTCATTTAGCACCTTTCCCATGTCTTAAACCAATGGTTCTCGAAAAGTGTGAACCATGGGTCCCCCGGGTCCCCGAGGCTCTTCAACTGGATCTGTGATGTCAAATACAATTCTAGATGTTATTTGCTTTTTTTGCTGCATCAACAGTAAGCAACAGTATGTAAAAATGTTGGTACCTTAGCACAAAGGAAAGAAGTAACCCCCAACTGTACTAGTTGTCATCCTACCACACAACTGCAGTTAAATAAGAAGCCGTCTTGTTTACTGCCCTTGATGGAGAAGTCAAAATTAATTTCATTAAATCCCGACCTTTGAGCATGCACTTTTTATCACTCTGTGTGGTGAAAGTGGAAGCCCTCCCGAAGCATACTGATGGTTGTCACAAAGGACAGCACCTGTGGGATGGACCTAGGAGGTGAGTGAGCCTCTTTCATTCAGGGAATAGCACCCTTCACTTGAAACAGGGGGTATAAAAACATTGGTTATTCAGACAAGGCATTTTAAGGAAAAGGAACAAAACAGGTGAGCTTGTTTTAGGAAAACAACAAGATAATAATAGCTTTTATGCAATAATCAAGACTTTCTGAGAACTTATAATACCCACTGTGATCCTGACAACTTCTCTACTTCAGACTCATCTGATTGGTGGCATGATTTTTTGATATTGCAGAGTGAAATGTATTGACATTTGGGAGATTTTCCAAGTGGCCAATGCAGGATATTCAAAATAATACATGGAACACAGTTTTAAAAGTTCATAGATATGGTTTCTAGATCTACATCTCAACCAACCTTTAAGTGCTACCACTCTGTCTAGTATACCATCAAAGAAGGGCCACGATTATCTGAAAGAAAATTAAAACACCCTTCCCTTTTCAGCCACAATCTGTGTGAGGCTGGATTTTCTTTGGTTGGATAGCAACCGAAGTAACATATCGCAACAGACTGAATGCAGATGTAAAGATGAGAACCCAGCTGTCTTCTAATAAGCCAGATATTAAAGATATATGCAAAAAATAATAAAGCATACTTTTCAAGTTTTGTTTTGGAAAATAGTTATTTTTCATGAAAGTATTATTTAACATATAGTAGGTATATTATTTTAAATTTAATAATGATTTTTAAAATCTCTTGATTTTTTGTTGTTAATATAAATATTGATAGAACCCATATGAACAAAAGCTCTTGGGAGTCCTCAGTAATTCCAAGAGTATAACAAAAGACCTAGGACTAAAACATTTGAGAAGCACTATGTGAAAGAAACCTTCAGGTGGCAACTCCTACAGGGAAACATGGGGGTGGATTTATGGAAAAGAATTTGAGTAAGCTAAAATTTCCTAATCATCAGATGACAATGCAAAAAGCAGTACCAATTTAATACATTAAGCCAAATACATATTCATGGAGGTTTCTCTTTAGGGTCAAATGATTAAACTATTTAAACATTTGGATCTCCATCAATCTCCTATAAATTTCCCAAATGACTAGTCTTGTCTAACACTACAGTAACACAGTATGTAAATTCACCCAATTAGCTGATACTTGTGTATTCTCCCAAATCCACTAACATTCACTGCATTGTCTTTTGCCACCACTGGCTGAGAGACTTCTCGCTGAATTATTGATTTTCTGCCAATTAATTACCATAGTGAGATTCAGTTGGGCTTATCTTTGCAGAAAAAAATTTTTTTTCCAGTCTCACTGGAAAAATCTGTTGGGGAATCAAAATAATTGGAAACCTAAGGGTAAGATATTGAATTCTAAAAATACCCTTGGCATACCTTACAAATAACTCAGACACTTAAATGGGCAAAGACCTATTTGCTACTGGATTCCAGACTTTGGTGTTTGGAATCACTTGGATCTTCCCTCAATTCTCTGTCAACAACTTTATTACACAAATCTTAGGATAAATCTATTTTACTGATTCCAGAGGAAAACTGATAAGCACATTCATGTATTTGCTCTTGTTTAGAAAAGTAGCACGTTTCAGGTGTAAGTACTGTAAAAAAGAAAAAAAAAATTCTCATTATCTACAGTAAAGCATATGCATTTCAGAAAAAGAAAAATAGTTTCTAATTCCTGAAACAATACTTGCACAGCTAAATGGACACTTCCTGCGGCACAGCTCAGAAATCACCTACCCTAGGATGAAGGCTCACAGCAGAACGGGAAATTCATCTCTCTATCTCGAGCAAAGGCTTCCTCTGACGGCCTCCAGAGCCCAGCTGAGTGTACCTGCAATCCCACAACGCAAGCCCAGCCCTTGGCCTGGAATTCCATACCTTCTACCCTCTTCCCCACCAGGGAAGCAAGATCCCCAGATACCTTATGGGAGCACGCCACTGGACAGGTGGTCCTTTTCTTCCCATCCCCACACTCTCTCACCTCCACCTCCAGGGACCTACCAAGCAGGCTAATCAAAGCCTCTCAATAGTTTATCTCAAGAAAATCTATAATGACAACTCTTGATTTCTCTACAAGGTGCGTGTCACCAATTGAGCAGTGAGATTCAATAAGGCTCAATTTATTGTTGTACACAACTTTAGCCTGCAAAAGTAAACAAATTAAACCAAAGCTTAATAAACTTTAAGGCAAAAGAAGAAACTTAACTCACTGATAGCATCAACAAGATTGCTGGAAGAAGGAAGTGAGTTTGAGTTCACACACATTCCTTTCTGGAAAGAGGAAGGTGTAGAGAAAAAACATAGTGGACTTGATGTTAGATGCTAAATCAGACCCCAGCAGCTCTTCCACTTCTCTGGGCCCTATCGTTTTCCTGAAGGGGAACCTGGCTTAGAGAGCACGTGGCACTAGGCCTTGCCCTCGCAAGCTGCCACGCACAACTCAGTCCCACTGCTGGCTTCCCCTAGTATCTACGCCACCACAAAAAAGAAAAAAATAGTCCTGCAGTGAAAGAGTATGAGGTCTTCCAAGTAATGGCAAAAAGTCACAGTATCAAACAGTGAATTCATTACCATGCACTAGACAAAGGAAACTGGACAGAGAAGTAACGCTATAAGAGAGAACTGAAACCTCATCAACTCAAAATACAGACAATACAAACAGGAAGGACTGCCCTGTGTAAGTTTCCTCCATATAGTTTACAACAAACAAAAGGTATTAAATCTCAATCAAGTTGAAGTTCTGGTAAAAGGAAAGACTGGTAAATCAGAACCTGGTTTATTTCAAAGTGTGAGTCTATCTTCTGGAATGCAGACAACACAGGGGAGAACTGCAGAGTGCTCACCGTCTGTCTCTGCCTCCCTGACGTCCAGCACCCTATCTGAAGGCATCAGCCCAAATGGGAACTATGAGAAAACAGACAAAAGTGTTTGAATGGAAAGACTTAGTAAAACAAAACTTAGTAACTGTGCCTATTAAAAAAATATTTCACACGAGATTCTCTACTTCCTTGACCAAACTGGAAACTAATTCAGCTGAAAAAGCTAAAAACATATGCATACACCCAGGAGTACTGAAATTTTCCACACTGGTCAGCAGGGGATCGGAATCAATCCTGTAAGGTTTCCTACTGATGAGCACCATGCAGCCTGCTGCTGCACTTGCTCTGCACCAGGCGGGCCTGGCTCCTCCCTTGGGTCTGCCCTGGGATGGACAACAGAAAGTCAGAAAAATGTGGTACCTTAAGACAAGGAGAGGGGAAAATGTGCCTCACCCTTGAGCCAATAAACTCCTGACCAAGCAGTCAGTGAACAGAGGATATTCCACTTCACAATACAGCTTCTCCTAAAAGGAACTAAAGTCATTTCTCATGTTTTAATTTTTAATTTACTAGAACATGCTAAGAACCTCACTTAAAAAAATAAAAACAGTTGAAATGGCAACAGTCTAAGCCTCTAAGTGCTGCCTGTCATGAAGGGCCACTCCCATGGGTGCTTGCGGTGTGAACGAGCCCTTGTATCCCTTTTTCCCCACTCGTCACTGACAGAAAGGGACAACCAGAATGAGGAAAAGAAGGAAAAGATGACTGAATTATCTGTCCTAATTTACTACTGAAAATAAACTAGCAGTGAAAAGGGAGGAAAAGAATATAAAATCATCAGTTCTTACACACACACTTACTTGGAGGCTGTCTGAGAGCAAAAGGAATATTTAGCACAGACATTTGCAGACACTTACTGTCAGAATTAAAATGGGAAGCTGCATAGATAGAAGTCACTGAATAATTAGCAGCCAAGACAATTTTGCTCTGCTATCTGCCAGATACAATTACTTTCACTCCATCTCCAAAGGTAAACACATCTAAACTGGTATAGCTGAATGGGACCACCTGCCACTTGGTTTTCAAAGGTTCTTAATTTGGGATACAATTGTAGCCACCTAAAATGTTCATATCTAAAAATAAAAGTATTCCATTATAAATTAAGTCTGCTGGTCTTAAATCTAAATAACTCTGGTTATATGTGAAAATAAAATAAAAGCTGATTTATCATATCATCTATACACTCCTGGCCCTCAGGCATTACAAGATAAGCTTTCTGAATCAGAGAAAGGAATGTTTATTGTTAACCAAAACTTTGTTAAACTGATAAGTTTTCTAGAACTAAAAAAAAAAAAAAAACCTTTCCAACCTTGCCTTAAAAGCAGGGGTCCCCAACCTATGGTGAGTTGTGTAATTATTTCTTTATATATTACAATGTAATAATAGAAATAAAGTGCACAATAAATGTCATCCCCAAATCATCCTCACCCTCCCCGGTCTGTGGAAAAATTGTCTTCCATGAAAACGGTCCCTGGTGCCAAAAAGGTTGGGGATGTTGCCTTAAAGAAGCTTAGAAAACCAGCAACAAGGCTAATTTCTTAATATAAAATAAAAATGAGGACTGACATTTCCAGCTTCAGTTTATCCTTTCTATATGTTCACAGAAAAAGAAAAATGAAAAAAAAAAAGTGAAAATGCCTTTCTCCTCTTAAATCCTGTATTTCACACTCTTCTGCTGTACAAGTAGAAAAATACAAGAGAGGGAAATTAGTTGCAAGTAATGAAGAGAATCAGTTCCCTGTAATTCCTGACCTCAGGAGACTCAGTTTTAATAGCAGCCCAGCCACTAGACACACCCAGGTAAATCCAAATTTTTCCCTGGCTGGACACACCCAGGTAAACCCCAATTACTTAAGGAACTCAGACAGCAGCTGCAAAATGACTCTGAAGACACATCTGTTCAGGGGCTGCATAAATTATTACACCTTATATCACATTTAGAACAAACACAAAAACAACACATTTAAGAAAAATGAGGTTATATTTTTCTCTAAAAGTCCTAAGTCAAATATTCTACTCTCCCATAGAGATATCTTTAAAATGTTAAAATGAGTTATCTGGTCAAATGCCTGTTTAACAAACTAATGAGAGTAATAAAGATGGGTCATGTTTTCCTGAGTCTTTTCTGTGGCCAGGGACAGTGGCCTGGGATGAGCAACCCGTACCGCAGGCATAGGCTGTGTGCTCTCAGCTTCTGTGCTAACACAAACTCCATTTTTCCACATATTCCTGATTATAAGCAGGATATTAATTAGGGGGGTTCCTTTTAAGACCTGACCTAGAGATTACATTTTAAGAAATGTAGCTCTGCAGAATATGGAATTCTGAAATCAATCTTAGATTTACTGTCTGTAGGGTGCTTTTCCTAAAATGATTTCTTACAGTTTCATTAAAATAATTAGAGAGAAACTGTTTATCTACAAAATGTTGCCAGGCATCTTGGAAGTTAACAGAGTGGCAAGGATTTCCCCACAAGTTGTCAAAAGTAAAAGAAAAGATACAAATTCTCAGCAACACACTAAACAGCATAAAAATATTCCATTTTTTAAAATCACGTCAAATAAGCAATATTCACAGAGAGGGAATAGGTCTCCCCAAACAGACCACCCTCCCCTAAGGGACCTCTATTCTCTGTGGACACATCACAGGCACCTTGCGTGAGTAGGCACAGTCCAGCTTGTCTGAATGGTCAATGCCAACCCTAACAAGGGCTCCTCAAAGCCACAAGGGCAAGTTCAGGCCCCTCAGTCAGCCCACCTCAACCGACTCCTGCCCTCCTGAGCAAGGGGTGCAACCTCTGACCCTCTGGTAATCTCTGGCCTCCTGCCTCAACAAGCCTGACCTCAGCCCCCGATTACTTCTCAAAACCCCACCCTGGCCACGTACTCACCTCTCCCCTTCAATCTTTTGATGACCTCACTCCATCTGCCCAATCCCAACTAGAACAGACTTGCAGAGCATGACTCCTACTCCTCTTAACTGATAACATAAAAGTGAATGTAAAACAAGAACAAAAGGAAAGCGTTACCACCAGAGGGGAAAAGGAGAGGGCAACAGAGCTGTTGAGGGCCAGGAGCAGGCTGTGGGGAGAACGAGAGTGAATAAAGATCAACAGCTGGTGCTGAGGAGAGCTAAAAACACCGAGAAAAGTTGAGTCAGAGGAGCTGGTGTCAAAGACGAGCACAAAGGAGAGGCATTAGCTGACACCAAGCAGAGCCGGGGCAAGGATTCTTGCTTTAACCTCATTTTATGCTCCTGATCATGCATTGTCGTCACTCTGTGTGGAGCAGCTGTGCCCATGTAACTTATTTCTACAGGTACCATTCTCACTCTCTTCCTGGGAGAAACACCCTGGGACCAGTGCTTAAGGGAGCCAAGTTCAATGCTCCTTTGCCCAGCCTTGTTCTCACTATTCCCTTTAAGGTTTTAGAAAAAGCAATAGCTCCACTCTTCCCAGTGAAGTTTTCCCAGTCCAACAACTCTAAATAGCCCTTGTCTCCTGAATTTAATATGTTTGTTTTTAGATCTGGTTAGAACCTCTCCTGAAATAATCTAAACCATTTAACTTTTTTGTAAATTCAAGCCCCTAAAAGCAGGAAGAGTGTGTCAATAAACCACAGTGGTGAAAAGAAAGGAGAGCAGGGCACCCAGATCCCACCTGCAGGTGATCTTGAAGCACAGTGAGGGTGAGCCCTCAGGTCTTGGACGGGCCCACGGTTCTCGGCTGAGGCTGCATATTAGCATCACCTGAAGGACTTCTGTAACTCCCACACCCAGGCTGCACCCATTCCAATTAAACCAGAATCTCTGCGGTGGGGCCCAGGCATCGGTATTTTCTTCAAATGCCACCAGTGATTCTAATGCGCAGCCAGGTTTAAGAAGACTCCACAGAAACCCTAGCAAAGGTGCTCATTCTGAGGGACAGGAGCAGCTCCGTAACAGTGGCTAGCTAGTTCCTGGCGAGTGCTTACACTGCCCTTCCCAGGCATTACCTCGTTACAACTTTGCATCTGCCCCTTCACTTCGTGTAAGTGCTCCTGCTAGGTAGAAGTCACTGGTCCACCGGCTAGTGAGGTCTGGAACTCAGCATCTACCTGGTCCCTACCCCTCTCTTTCATACAAAGAATACTTACCATCACCACCACCACCCCTGGCTCATCTGATTATTGGCACAAAGCCTCAGGGCAACAAAGAAGGCTTTACTCTAACAAACTAGCTATGAATTAAATTAATCCACAAAAGAGAAAAATGTAAAAAGTCTGGGTCCCTAACTACAAGTGAAGATCTAGCAAAGGGCAGGAAGCACACACACCACCCTTTGTGCTGGACTGTCATTGCTGCCACTGAAGGCTTCTGACTCCTTTCAGCTGTCACCTTCCTCACAAAGGAGAGAAGGCCCAGGGACTGGACACATTCCCCCAGCACTCTCATCTCATTCCAGCAGCTCGAACTCTGCTCTGGGTCTGCAAAGTCATCTTTTGTGCTCCCCCCAGAATAGAGGTTTTCGGAGTCCTGACTTTCAAATAAACTGTTTAAACTTTCAAAGAGTAGGCAGAGGGGGAGAGCAGGGTACGTTTAGGTAAAACCTGCACTGTGAATGACCATTTTCTTCCGAAAACCTAACTTTAAGGGATATTTGAAATTTGAGCTTTTATTCCTTTAAAAATTTCAAAGGAATAAAAATCTGGTTTCATTAAGAATAGACAGAATCATTCAAATTCTCGTACAGATGATCTAATGGGCACCAAAACCCTAGGAAATCGAATCTTAACCAAACCAAAATAAATGAAAATACTGTTTTCCACAATGGCTGACAATTACCCTAGAGTTCGACGGTCCATAGAGTTCATTGGAAAGAAGTGAGTGACTTCCCTTGCTGTTTCCAAAACTGTTCAGATTCACTAATGATGCCTCTGGAATGCTACCTTTGTGAAGAAAGGTTAACAGCAGGTTTTAAGCTAGGGATGGGGGTGAGGGTGGTGCCTAGACACAAAGGAAAGGGAGGAGAAGACAAAGAAAGCTCTACCTTAAAACCAACCAGGATTCCGGCACGTCAAGAGGCTAGTCTTGAAGTGGTTCTACTGATGCCCACTTCAGGTTTACCCTGAACACAGTGCATAGCCTGAGCTCACTGCTCACTCTCTCAAACCCATTTTCCCTCGTGAAATAGCACCAAACAGAGCACTGCTCTGGAAGAGTCTTGCGACACTCACATGGCTACAAGAAAACTGTCCTACATGTTTCCTGTATGTGAAATGAATTCTAAACACAGAATTACTGCTGAAATTAACTCTAAATGAGAGCTCAAAGCACACCAGAATTGGGACCCAAATCACAAACAAGGAAGGACCCTAACATAATTCTTTGGTCACTGAATTTATTCATGCTATGATAAAACACTTAGAATTGGTTTTAAAGAAAATAAACTTGACAAAAAAAGATTAAACAAGAAATATTTCAACAAATATATTCTAAAATACCAATGTTCATTTACAGGAAGAGTAAGGTCTTTCACTACTTGAATTCAACAAATCATCTATTAAATTTCCACATAATTACCTTTTTGTAGAAGCAACAGCTTATCATTATCAATATGAAACAATCACTAAAGAGAAGAGTTTTTAAGAAGCCTACTGTTAGTGAGAAATGCTTCTTGCCCATTTCTACCCATGAGGGGCTCAAGAAGTTAACTCTGGGATCCTTTCACTCCTGAGAAGGTGGCATGACTTAGCTGATCAGAAAATGGCTCCTTTCTGGTCACCTTCTGCTCCAGGCCCAGGCCCCCATGTGGGTAAATGGCCTAATCCTGAGACTCTGTTAGCAGGACCATTTGCTTTGCACAAGAAAATCTGCCCTCCAATTTTGCCTCTATCAATAATAAATGATTATTTGGGCCTCTACTTTCACTTTCTTTATAGTTTTTAACATTGGCAAAGCTAGGGCAGGAAAAGAGAGTGCTACTTACTGAGCATCCTAGAGACCCCAACATCTGTGAATGGGTAACAGCATCAATATTACTTCCACCTAACATGGAGTCTGTGAATGCAGCCAAAATTAAAATGTGGCATCAATACCCACCCCCCACAATTAGAATACCTGAGTTTATACCAGTATTGGTTTATCTGAAAGTTGGCCATTGAAATGTATTAGAAATGCTTGCAATTTAAAAGAAATACACATTCATTCCACAAAAATATGCTGCCTATTATGTATTGAAATGTACTGGAAATCAAGGCTCTAAATGGTAAATAAGACAGTCACTTGGTCCCTGATCCCAAAAAGCATGCAGCCTGGCAGGGAAGGGGTGATTCAATAGGCAGACAGAGTGAGGTGTTATATTAGTAAGTGCCTGGTGAGAAGATGTGGGTGCCCTCCCAGGGGATGGGGCTGAGTCCAGAACCACTGAAGTATGAGCAGAGCTGGTCAAGCAAGCGTAGAGTGGAAGGGGCTGGAAGTGCATGTAGGCCGGGCAGCAGCCCCCAGGAAAAAACAATCCAGAGGTCTGGAGGAAAAGGCGCAAGGTGAGGATAGTGGAATGGCAGAGGCCAGGTGACTACAGCCTCTATAGTGGGACTCAGGGACCTGAACTTCCATCTAAAGAAGTAACAAGATTTGATCCAGCAGTCAGAAGACTCACCCAGGCCACCACTGTCATGCTCCAGGCGAGGGAGGCTGACCTTGGCCTTGTAATGACAGTGGAGGCTTCAGCAATTTCAGAGGCAGAATCAGAACCCCAAAGGGGAATTCCTTTAAGACGGGCTGAGTCTGAGGCATCTGAAAGAACACTTTCACAATGCAAAGAAACACCTCACTATTAAAATCTGTTCTATGCATTAAGATCTTTATAGCTCATGTTTCTTAAAGTAAGGCACACCTGCATGTGAGCTACGGACTGCATGGAAAACTAACAAGGCTTGCCAATAATTGTGCCTTCATTCTCAGCCTGGCTATGGTCTCTTAATTTTCATTATCTGGCTTCCAAACACAGGCTTGATCTGTTTAGTCAATATTCTTTGAAAGACGGCTTGTAGCCAACTCAAAAACACCTGTTGTCCTTTCATTCATCCATCGAGTATTAGAAATATAAAGATGTAACATACAGTGTCTTATTCTGTTCAAGCTGCTACAACAAAATACCATAAACTATTTATGGTATTGTTGCTTATAAACAACAGAATCTCACAGTTCTGGAGGGCTGAGAGTCCAAGATAAAGACATCAGCACATTCAGTGTGTGGTGAGAGTCCATACCTCTGGTTCACAAAATGGCAGCTTCTTGCTGTTCCCTCACATGGTAGAAGGAGTCTCCTCTTCTCCTAGGCCTCTTTTACAGGGACATTTATCCAATTCATGAGGGCTGGGTAGCTTATAAACAACAGAATCTCACAGTTCTGGAGGGCTGAGAGTCCAAGATAAAGCCATCAGCACATTCAGTGTGTGGTGAGAGTCCATTCCTCTGGTTCACAAAATGGCAGCTTCTTGCTGTTCTCTCACATGGTAGAAAGAGTCTCCTCTTCTCCTAGGCCTCTTTTACAGGGACATTTATCCAATTCATGAGGGCTCAGCCCTCATGACCTAATCACCTCCCAAAGGTCCCGCCTACTAATACCATCACCTTGAGGGTGAAGACTTCTTCAACATATGAATTTTGGGGCAACAAAAATATTCAGATCATAGTATGTGGAGACTGATGAGCCAGACTACAATGAATAAGACAAACACCCAGGTGCAGCTCAACTCTAGCGAAACAAGCCTGTTACCTAAGTGACAGACCTCTCTCACCAAAAAAAAAAAAAAAAAAAAAAAAACCCAAAGACTTCCAAATGCTGGAATTTTTAGCCGGTACATTTAAATGTAATTCAGCAGTTGCTTTATGGAGCAATTTCCTTGACGACCAAAATCCATTAGATTCAATAGCATTACTTCCCTTAGCAAATAATGAGCATGCACTAGGTGAACAGCACCTAGCTACACGCTTTAAACCTTGTCATGTGCCAGAATGAGGGTGGGGGTTCTGGATTCAGATTAAACACTCTGAATGAATAAATAACACAGCGGCTCCTGCAGATACCGTCCGTTCTGCCTAGGCAAGTAACAGCTTAATGAGTCTGACAGTGGAGCCTAATCCGAAGGCTTGTTCCCAACACATGTATTCCCTCACCCTAAGTGCACCACTTGGCAGGGCATCCAGGGCAGCAAAATGCTGACGGCTCTTCAGCGAAGCTCTGCCAGTAAAAACTGTGGCCAAGGGCAAATTTTTACCTCTTGCAGGAAGTTGTATCATCTTCTGTGCACTAATAGATCAAAATGCGTCACCAATTCCAGGGGAAGCCCACAAGTCCATACTGTGAGTGTGTGCCCCTGTGTGCCCACCCTGTGTGGCTCACCAGCTGTGATGGCCTTGGAGCTTTAGTGAGTGGCTGCACACTGGGGCAGAACTCCCCCTGAGATCAGAGAGGATCCATCACTCTTCTGGGTCCCCTGCTGCAACATTGGGCAGAGCTGTATAAAACAAATTTATGCCAACAGCTTCGTAGCAAGACTTGAGCCTCACACTAAAATAACTACAATCACAACACTGCAAGGCTGGAGGACTGCTACAACACAATCTTAGTCTGCTCTGTGGAAGTATATGCTCAAAAGTAGTCAACACACCATTCATTAATCATGTATCTACCTAGGCATCTCCTGTCCAAGATAAGAAGCACCTTCCTGAAAGTGTGTTACTCTCAGACTTAACAGATGAAAAATTTAGCAACTAATGCACGAGGGAGCAGAAAGCAACACTTGGGCTTTGCTTGCATGTATGTGGGGCTCCTGCCAGAACTGTGGGCCACTAATCCATGCTGGAGTTTACCCCCTTCCCCGAGTGGCACCCTTAGCCCTGAACTGGCCGTGAAGGCAAGACGTGGGGCGTTATTGAGTGCTTTCTAGGGATGCTTGAGAACTTTAAGCTCAGCTCCAGAAGGAGCTATAAGCATGCCAGCCACTTTGCGTTTTCAAAGTAAGGGGCAGTGTTGGTGATTGTGCTGTGCTGTAGTAAGCAGAATTAGAAAACACATTCTGAAAACAAGAATTATTAAATCAACTTTTTTTCCCAGTTACCCTCCCCAATAAGTTATAGCCAAAATCGACACTCCCTTTATATTTTAATCAAGTATTTCTATTTGGTTACTTCAAGCTTCCAAGGGCCAGAGTGTCCCATCTGGGCAAAGCCTTACCCCCTGTAAAGTGGGAGTTGAGTGTGAAGGGACGAGAGAACCAGGTTGTCGGGTGACTAAGAAACTGCTGTTGTCTGAAACAGGCTTTTTTGTTTTGTTTTTTGCCCAAGTGTTTCTGTTTATATAATTTCCTGAAAGAGACGATAACCTAAATTAAAGAGCGTGTCTGCTGGATGGCACAATGTGGTCTATTTGTGAACTAGCCATGTAATGGTCACCATGTGGCCTACTTCTGAAGTGAGCAGGAGGCTAACCCCAAGCACCCCCACCCCTCAGGTCCAGAGCAGGAGGTGGCAGTCACTCCATGAAGACTCATGTGGAAGCCTCAGGGCACATAATCAACAGCCAGGCAGCCAGCACAGTCACATTGTCACCATCCTACAAAATGGATTAAACAATGCTTGATAAAATCATGCAGGCCTCTATAAACACAGTTACTGTTTGTCATGACAAAAATGCTTTCACTCCTCCGAAAGGTATGATGTCAGTCCCTGCTTCCTGCAGCCAGAGGTAACTCACACAAACTGACAGGCAACAGCAGGCATCAACAGCAGCCCCAACGGCACTTCTAGGGGAGAGCAGGGGACCAGCTGGGGAGGCTGTGCCCAGGTAAAACAGGGAGGCAGGCCTTTCCAGCCAGCACCAGGCCAGGTGCCGGGACACAGACAGGATGAAGATCACTCTGTCCTAGAGCTGCAGTCGTCCAAATGAGCACCTAACTGTGAAGACCTGAAGACTCCCTGGGAGCCTCTGTGCATAGTTCAAGAAGAGCTACTAGCTGAAGGACTGTTTAAGTAATCAACTTCCAGATCCTCACCTTCCCTTTGAAACTCTTCCAGAAATGGATGGGCATTCCTGTCTTTCCAACCGTTTCTCTCTCCCTGAAATCTTACTATGGTGCATTATTCCAAGGTTTAAAAACTTCTGGGGCACCAAACAAGAAATAATTCAAAACTTATTATCAGATTATCTTCTTTAATGATTTATCGTGCCCCCTTGAATCCACATGGTTTCCACCTTTTATGTCTCTTAAACGTATTTCTGCTATAGGTGAAACTTGGCGTATTTGGGATGTTCTGGACTCAGAAAAACCAAAGAAATACAGGTTAATGACATAGATTCTCTTAAATATACCTAAAATCCCCCCCATGCTAAAAATGTTCAAGCCAATTACAGAAACCTCAGAGATAACACTTTCACTTGTATTTTTTATAAGTATATTTTTCAACCATGTAAATAAAATCAATTCTCTCAAATTATACTGTGAAAGATGTATTCTAAGTCAATTTCATCATATTTTCACCTTATAAGATGCTTAATATTTCCTACTTCCTATTAACAAAAATTCTTTAAATTCCAGAGAAGAGAATGTGGGATGTCACCTTAAAATCATGTGAAGGAGTACGTAGTTTTTACAAATTATTTCAGAGGGTGCAAAGACAAAAACCTTTGAAGACCAGGCCCTTGAGAACCTACCTCCAATGGAGGAGGCAGCCTAGCAAACAAAAGCTGCAAGGCGAGGAGGAAATATCATTACCAGAAGTAACAAAGCACAGGTAAGTCTGAAGAGGAGGAGGAGGGCCTTACAAACAGAGATGAGCTTGTGCTCAGGGACAGAAGCGACATAGCTCACCTAGACAGAGGGCAAGAAGCAGGAGCCTCCCAGCCTCGAGACCAGCAAGAGCCGAGGGGGAGGAGGGAGGTTCTGAGGACCTCTGGGCTATGCTGACAGGTAAAGATTTTATTCAAGCACCTTCAGAAGATTTTAAGCAGGGGCACGTCATAACTGGATCACTGTTCCCATGTAGAAAATGCTGGCAGAAATATGAAGGTTGAAATGGACAGAGTGAGCAACTGGATGCAGAGAGATTAGCTAGTAGATGGTTGTATCTACAGCACCTTCTGCAGTGATGAAAATGTTCCATCTGCGCTGCCAGATGTGGCAGTCACATGTGGCCACTGAGCACTTAAAAACATGGCAAGTGAGAATGAGAAACTGAATATTTTTATTTAATTTTAATTAATTTAAATTTAAATGCCTGCATGCAGTTGTTGGCTACTGTATTGGACACACAGGCTAGAAAGTAGAAAGCTATTTCAAAGTTCAAAGAAGAATGATATGTCCCAAAGTAAGGTGGGAGCAGGGGAGATGAAAAAGAGATTCAAGAGTCATTTCTGATGCAGAATTGGCAGATGCTGGTGACCAACTGGACGTATGTGAATTAGAATTGGCAGATGCTGGTGACCAACTGGATATATGTGAGTTAAGGAGGACACCGAGCTTTGTCTAACTGGGTATATTAGATTGACAGTGACAGCACAGTACTAAGATGAAGAGATTTGTGGGGGAAGATAATAGATCCAAAATGGACTCATTTACTGTGAAATGTATCAAGACTATCCAAGGAAGATGACTAGAATGCGACTGGAAAAGGTCAGACAGGTGAAGTCATCACAGAGATAATGAAAGAATCCATTTAGGAAGGTATGATTGATCACCTGGATGGTGAAGACCACTGGAACCCCAATATTTAAAAGATAGTCAGAGGCAGAGAGGCCAGCAAAGGCAGATGAGAAATGACCAGGGGTGAGAAGAGGAGTGAGTTGTGCCACAGAAGCCGAGGAGAGAGAGGCAGAGGTGTTTAAACAGGGGGGTGTTCATCATCGTCAAAAGGAATGGAAAGTCACAGAGGAAGGGGTCTGTGGGAAGCCACAGGATTGGCAAGGTTGGGACCCACAGAGTAGAAAGGGCAGGTCAGAGGACAAGGGATATGGGCTGAGGACATGTGTGTGGCAACAACAGCAGGGACCTGAGGGATGGAAATGCTGGTGGGTGCTGGGATAGCAGTAAGGAGGTCTTCTCACTCCAGACCCTGAGATCCACCAATATAGGTGACATCTGGATCCACATGGCACCCTCAGGCCTTGCTCAGCCTCATAACTATACCACAAGTCTTTATCAAGATCCTATATTGTTCTAGGCCCTAATGGATACTACCAGAAAGGTTCAAGTGACCTATTCCTGAACACTAAGTAAAAGGGTATCCCACAGAAACAGACCTTTTGAAATACAAAAGTGAAGTGAGCAGGGAGTTTGACAGGAATGGACATCATACATACTCAAACCACAACTGTCACCTACAGGCTATCTCTTTCAGCACCTGTTGAATGGTACTTTTCACACAAATCAACATGATTCTATTAATTATATAAAAGTGGAAGGATACAACACACCCACAGATTCTTGCTTATTACAGTTTAAGAATTCAAAGGATTCCAGCAGGTTGTCAAGTATGAGGGAACCTCCCCTCCAAGAATCTAAGCCAACTTTCTTCAAATCAACTTTGTGTTTTGATTCTCACTAATGAGAGGAATATTAACCCTTGAATACAATTTTTATATTTTGACTTTCAAAAACTGTTCACTCATTAAAATTTATTCAGCTTTTATAGGCAGTTGCATTCATTTCCTTTCCAACTATCCCCTCTCACTGTGCTCTAGTGTGGGCATATAAGTCATGCAGCACAAACTAGATACTCAATAATGCACATGAGGAACGTAATTACAGATTATTAAGCGCCTACTATGTGCCAGGTACTATGTGAAGCACTTTTATAAGCATGATCAGAATCTTGCAACAATCTTTCACAATAGGTGTTTCAATCCCCATTGAGAGATGTGGAAATTGAGGCTGAACTTGCCTAAGGTGGTACAGAGCTCAGATTCAAACCTTGGGTTACCACAGCTCCCAAACCATGGTAGGTACTCAAAAGATATGCTGAATAAAAATTACTCCAAACTTCACATTTATTCCACTAAAATTTTGCTGATTTGTGAAATATAATTTTTTATAATTATAATAAAAATGAAAAAAAATATGGGATTTCCGATTCTCCAACAATATACTATTTTTACACACATCATATATGCACTGCCTGTCCCCAAAATCAGATAAAGTTGCTGCTTTCTGATCCATCAGACGATGCTATTCTAACCACTTATCTGTGCCTGAGACGTATGATGCTAATAAGTTCGAGTAATTTTAAGTGCATTAACAATGAATATATTTTATAGGCATCTTTTGTAACAGCAAGAGAATGGACTTCATAATCTATTAATACTTTTCATCTACTATCATTACAATGTGATAGATACCAAAAATTGACTTTAGAGTTGCTATTCAAACATAATTCTTAAATCACGCTTTCATAAGTCATGTAGACTAATTCACAGAGAGACAATTAGCCTTTGACACTGCATTTAATTTAATAAGCCATTTCAGAATTTTAATAGAAGCATTAACAGGCGTGAAAGAGGAATGAACTATTTTTTTGAGACCTTATAACTTACAAATTAGCTAATTTTTATTTTTAATGTAAATGTCAAAAAGCATAGTATCAAAGGGCTGGCAATTATACTGCTAAAAAGACATGGAAGTTATCTGGGTCAAGGTATCTCTGCTTTCAAAGATAAGCAGAGAGCTTTAACAGTAATTTTTAAAGTAAATGCCAAAATCTCTTAACTTAATTCTTATAGCAACTCAGAAAGATGTCCCTGTTGTTCAGGAAGGGTACCTGTGAGGATTAAATAAAATAATGTATGTATATAAAAGTCATTCAGTGCCTTACCAATAAATTACATTATTAATAGTAAAATATAAATATTCTGAAATTAAATTTCAATGCCTTTAAATTATACATATATATGTATTTCTTCCTATGTTACAAGTTTAAATGAAAGGAGGTAGTAAGGAAGTTAAAAAATGTAATAAACTAACATACAAGATCAGAAGATAATTTTCAAAGGAGATCTGCCTACATGAGAGTAAACTTTGATCATAGATGCTTTTATGGTAAAAAAAAAAAAAAAACATGTACCAAAAATATATTTATCAGACATCTATGTCTAATAAC
This sequence comes from Propithecus coquereli, assembly GCF_000956105.1. Taxonomy (NCBI): domain Eukaryota; kingdom Metazoa; phylum Chordata; class Mammalia; order Primates; family Indriidae; genus Propithecus; species Propithecus coquereli. The sequence continues at coordinate 6,304,270 of NW_012152618.1, read as the reverse complement.
ATTTGCTAATTACTTGCCTTGAAAATGTCTGTTAAATATATTTAAAAGAATAAAACAAGGAAGATTATATAACAAAAGAAAATAAATCCTAACTATACTGAACCAGGAAAGTATATTGACACAGACTAATCATTTTTAACATACATATAACTCAGTAATTCATTTTTTTTTTTTGAGACAGAGTCTCACTCTGTTGCCCTGGCTAGAGCGTCAGCCTAGCTCACAGCAACCTCAAACTCCTGGGCTCAAGTGATCCTACTGCCTCAGCCTCCCCAGTAGCTGGGACTACAGGCATGCGACACCACACTCAGCTAATTTTTTCTATATATTTTTTAGTTGTTCAGCTAATTTCTTTCTATTTTTTTTTTGGTAGAGACAGGGTCTCACTCTTGCTCAGGCTGGTCTCGAACTCCTGAGCTCAAACTATCCTCCCGCCTCGGCCTCCCAGAGTGCTAGGATTACAGGCGTGAGCCACCACGCCTGGCCTAATTCAGTAATTCATGAGCTAAAATACTTAAATAGCATATTTTTCCTGTTATATGTTCATTTTAGAAAAACTGGAAAAAATGTAAAAAGAAAACGCTAATTACACATAACACAACCACAAGTAACCATTGCAAATTTTTTAATGTATCCTTGTTCCATTAATACATATGCATATTTACTGCTTAGCAAGAAAATTTTTTCACTTAATATTCTGTAAACATTTTCCCATGTCATTAAATAGCCTTATAAAACAAGATATTTAATTGATTTAAATTATTTGATCCTATGGAGTATCATCATTTAGTATCTTACTGCCAATATTTTTCCACTTTTTCATATTACAGCTAATATTACATTAAGCATCCTTATACATAAATCTTTTTGACCACTTGTGATTATTTCATTGGGGTAAATTCTATACCCTAAATCCTCATACAATTATTAACCTTCTACTTTACTAAAAGTTGCACTGGGTGTACCCTACAAAACATGGAAAGCTATGCTTGGAGTATAGAGCATTAAAGAAAACTGTCCCTTCTCTCTTCCTCTATTAATTTTTCACCCAGTGCCATGGAAGGGCTGTTTTGTTCAAAATCTGCAGGCACACGTGTAGGGTTACCTGCTGATGTTCCCTTCTGTAACCCATTCTCCATCTGTCCCCTCTTGAAGGGAATGGACAGAGAAATCTTTCACATATAGCCACATGCAAGGGAACAAATATCCAATGGGGGACTGCTGCAGAGGACAGATCACCTGCAAAGGCAGTGATGACTCTGAAATAACAGAAAACAAATTAATAGGTTGGAATTCACAGGCTTGTGCCCTCTTTTCAATGCTATCTCTTCCTCTATCCTTTTAGCACAAGCTCAACCACTTATATGGCCCTCTCTCATTTAAAATAGAAAATCATTTTAGCATTTTGGTGTTATCAGGTGACTCAGTAAAGGTTTTTCTGCTGCTGTACACCCATATCTCTCTGCACATACTACACACACGAGGTGGTCCATGAAAAGCAGGGAGGCAGAGGCACAGAGGCCAGAAATATACCCCAAAGCTGCGGTCCCCAATCCACTGGTCTGTGGCCTGTTAGGGACCAGGGCACAGAGCTCTGCTGCCCTCTCTGCACCCAGCCCACAAATCCACCCCACCCCTGTCTATGGGAAAATTGTCTTCCATGAAATTCAGGAATGGGGGAGCACACAGCAGGAGGTGAGTGGCAGGTGAGCTAGCAAAGCTTCATCTGTATTTATAGCCGCTCCCCATTGCTCCCCTGCAACCCACCCTGGCAGATGTGGAAAACTGTCTTCCATTAAACCAATTCCTGGTGCCAAAAAGGTTGGAGACCACTGCCCCAAAGGAAAGCAGATCAGAGGCCAAGTGCTAAGCAGGCTCACCCAGAGAGAGGGACTATGAGATTCCATTATTCCATTTTAAGTTCTCCACCCCAAAATAAATCTTTCAAAGAATTCCCAATCCACTGGCTACTTACTCTCAATAGGCCTGTCATCATAAAGTCAAACACAAACCTAACACTAACCCCAAACACCCTTCCTTTATAAAAGGAGCATCTGTTAAAAAGTAACCCCTTTTCTAATAGTTTGTGTTCCACAATTTTTTTTTTTATTTCTCTGAAAAGTAACTCAGGATAATTACCCACATCAAACTACCCATAGACCAGTTTTGATGTTGTTAAACTTGTATGGTGAGTCACATGACTAATTATGATCATCAGGACAGTATTACCACTGTGACTTTATAGTTAGTTGTCAACTGTAATACAAAAGTGTACAAACTCCAGAATCCATTTTGTTCAAAGACAAATTAACTATTACTTTACAGAATGAAGAGTTGGACCTAATCACCAATGACAGATCAAAGATAAATTCTGAAATACAGTGTCATTAGCTTACTTTTTGGATAAAAGTTTAAAGCGAACATATTGAACTTGCTGAAACTGCTTTAAAATCACTTCTTCCATTTCCATCAACATACTTCTGTAAGAGGGTCTTTCTATTATGAATACTACTAAAGCAAAACAGAGAAGTTATTTAGATACCTATTATCCCCTGAAATAATGTTATCAGTTCAACCCTGAGTAGATAAATTACCAAACAAGAAGGGAAGGAAGTTCACCTATCACATTAAATACTGATATACATGGTATTTGTTCAAAATTTGTTATTAGAATTTAATATGGAGATTGATCTCTTACTCATAACTTCTATTTGGTTACAACTGCAGAACAACAAAAAGTTATGAGAATAATTGTGACTGACTTTATAAATCTCTGATATGCATACTTTCAGGGAACAAATACAATTATTTAAATGCTTTTCTTTTCTTCCTATGTAATGTTTACTGTCACTATATCTAAAGAAATGGAATTTGATGTCTGTTAAATCTAATAATAAAAATTGGAGCTTTCTAATTTTGTAATGTATATTTCTGTTTCTTTAATAATTACTACTCAGAAGTACCAATCTGTGAGGGATTGGAAATGAAAGAAACTCAAGTTCCTTCAGTCCTCTGCCACAGAGACACACTGTGCTGGGTGACGTGGATGGGAACAAGACGCTGGATGAGACCCGAACTCACATGGAGGAACACGGAGGAACTCCCCTGCCAGTGCAGGGTGTGGCAAGGGCCCGGCCGCCGCGGTGCTGGACACCACGCTTCTGGGGCTAATGTAAGAAACAAAATCTCAGTGCTACGGAAGATATATGGAAGTAAACAAAGACTCACTTATTTCTGTGTTTTTTTGTTGTTTTTTTTTTAAGTAACATACATAATTCTGAGATATTGATAAATAGCAAAATATTTATATGCTTTCCACTATCTGTTTCCAAGTCTTAAAAACAAGTAAACAAGCAAACGAGCACACCCCCTCACACACACAACATCAACGGCAACACACCCTGGCATCTGGGCCCAACACCAGGCCTTTAGAGAAGCTTACAGTTCATCTTCTTCAGCGTGGGGAGGAGGCACCTTGCCAACATCTGCCTCTGAGTGGGAACGCATCCGAACCCAGGGCCGGGGTCTGATGGCACATGAAGTAGAACAAGGGTAGTACAACAGGGAGTAGCTTTAACTTACATTTCTATAATAAAATGGGCTAAAGAGAGAAATCCATCTGCACTAACAATAGCCCCAAAGCCCTGAGGGCCACCAAGGCTCTCTGACCTTTAGCACATGCATCAGCTTTTCCTCCAGAATGGGTGGAAAGGTAAGCAGTGGACTTCGAAATGTCTCTACCCAAAAGGTATTATTGAAAATATTAATATTTTTACAAGACCCTTTACACCTAATTTTTAAAAAGCATCCTGATAGTAATGCTATAGAAGGCCCAAAGAGAAGAAAAAGGAAAGTTACAGGTGGTCTCTAGCAAACCACTCACTTTTATTATGGAATCGAGGAGACCATCTCCAGGTGTTAACCATGCTCTACACATCCTCCGCAGGTGTCCAACATGGAACTGTCTTCCAACAATTCTGGAAATTACCAGGAATCTCAACACTCAGAAGAATAGTGCAAGAATTAAAAGAAGGCGTGAACAAAATACAGATACTACCATAAAGACAACATTAGAAGGATCTAGTTTTTAGAAACTTAACTTCCACTTAAGTTATAATTCAAGAACAAAAAGGATATAATGTCAAAAAATGTTTTGATGTAGGTCAAATTAGTTCATATCAATTTAGGGAGCATAAAATATGCTCTTTCAGGTGCTATGTGCTTTTTAAACCCACAGAACACACCCAGTATCTGAGCAACAGGAAGCCAAGATGGTTTTGAACACAAAAATGTAAGAATCGCCCACAGGATTAGAGGCACAGCCCAGCAGGTCTTTATTCTAAGTCCAACAATAACAGAACACTTAGTGGGAGGGCGCTGTGTAAAAACCACTTCTCTGAGGATTATTAGTATATTTGCAATTTCTTTGGCATCTCCTCCCACTCTTCCCATGAAGACATGAACTCTGAGAAACCTTCACCCTCTTATAGAAGCGCTCTCTTTCTTCTTTGAGTTAAACTATCTGACCACGAAACTACCCTTGGTACCACGCAAAATACAGGCCCACGCTCCACGCAGGGGCTGCCGGATGCTTCATGTAACAACGTAAGCAGAAAAAGATAAAGGGTTTTGGCTGATGGAATAGTGAATTATAAGGGTAGAGGCCTACATAAATGTTTACCCATTAATGGGAAGTCAAAGCACACATATTCTAGAGGCATGTTAATGTGGAATTTAATCAGACACCATAAATCACCAGGCCAGTCTTCCTCACTTATACAAAAGTTTAATATTTCAGTTAAGATAAAGTAGAAACACCATCCTCAGAATTTATATACACTTGATCCAGCTGATTAAGTCCCACACTGCTCTTTTGTTCACTACAAACAAAAAGATGTAAAAAATTCCCGAACTGCCACAGCATGAGTTGAAAACACACCATCTGCAGCTGCTTAGCCGCAGCTACTGCCCCCAAATCAAACGGAAGGCTCAAGAAATGCTCAGCTGTGTTCTTACTGCTCAGGAGGTTCCCTGAATCCTCCCATGCTTAAATTATTGGCAAAAATTAGCAAAATCAGCATAATCCATCTATAATATACCCTGAGCAGACAGCAGCAATGGAAAGGAAAAGAATGTTAACTTTCAGATTATCAAAATGCCATAATGTTCCTGTTAACATAAAAACCATTCAGTCTTTCCATCCTATAAAAAAACTTCATGTGTCATTTATTTCAACTAGGAGTTTTTTCTCCCCCTTCTAATTTGATAGTGGAAAGTGACAAATGCAACCCTGTCACTAAGTTTTCCTTCTTTTGTAGATCTTTAGGAACATGAACACTCCGACCTCCAAGAGAAAAGAAAATTTCAGCCCAAAGCTGGATACAAGCCCTTAACTTAGAGCAAATGACCATAAATCTCTTCTCTCAAGCATTCTGCGAGAAATAAGCTCATGTTCATTGTACACTGTGGATGTTATGAGGTGACCCTCTGGAAGGAATATTTATGTCTGGTATTGCCAAAATTACTAGACACACCCTTGGAAACTCACAGGATAACTCTAGAGAACACAAAACTAAAGGAGCCAGGAATAGAGGCCATGCTCCATCTCTACACCCTGACACCGTGGTGTGTTAACATGGCACTTGCTCTCCTTTAGCCTTCACACAGACTCAGAATCTACTCCACATGGTCTCCAAAGCCTACAGTGGATCAGAACTGGCGCTTCAAGACAGCCTTTCAAGGTGCTAGCCAACAGTCTGCTCAAGGTCCTTCCAGGCTAAAGCAGCATAATGTGAGCTCATTATAGGGGGGCAATCACACGCACAACTGCATCCTTACTATTTGCCCCTGACCCCGTCCCAGCTCTTCTCAGAGCAGGAGATGGTGCCTGGACTCCAATGGAACTTGCTCTGAATGGCAGGAAAGCCAGAGGGCCCTGCAGTCATTCGAAAAGTTTTTGTTCCCAAGAAACCCTCTGGCTCCTGAATAAATGATGACCATTATTCCATTCATCAATTGTCTCTTAAGCCTTCTATTATGAGTCTGAATTTTAAACAGCGTCTAGGTCTTTTATCACATCCCCTGATCCATGTCCCCAGTAACATTTCTTTCAAAGTTACAGAATCTGTCTGCAATCTCATTATTATTAGACTTTAGCCTCCCTTCCTCCACCCAGAACTAAACTGCCTTCAATGGTACAAAAAACAAAACCAAAAACTACTTTGAGAAATATTATTAGAAAATCTACTGTATTTCCATAGGGAAAGCACCACGAGGGCAACACCCTATCTGCCTTACTCACCACCATTGCATGAGTCCCTAGAACCGTGCCTGGTACAAAAGAACATCCAGTAAGTATCTGACGAATGAATGAACACATCCAAGTGCCCGCTATAAGACAAGAAACTTTTCTCAACAAATCTTCTCTGTAATACAATGAGGCAGATCGAACTTTCTCCATTTACAGGTGCAGAAACTTAGTCTTTTCAAGAGGAAGCAGCTATGAGCCCCACAGCCATGGAAAAGGCCCCTCAGTCTCAGCACGTCTGTGATCTACTCAAAATATCTTGGGCAGCCCACAACGAGGGGCCCAAGATCACAAGGACCTTTATTCTGCAATAGAGAGGCAGGTACCAGGGAAGCCCCAAACACAGAGTTCTAATATCCAGCATCAAGCAAAGCACCATAAAACCCACTGGGCAAAGCAAAACCAAACAACTGGCAATGCTAATTCACAGGACTAAAATGGAAACCCATTGACGGCCCAGCATTCCCTGAGGTTAGGTCAGGTCACAAAAATCTCCAGAAGAATGAGAGCAAAGTGATATAAACCCTTCTGGGCCAGCACTTTAGACAACCCACCTCCTGGGTGCCCCTTCCCTCTTCAGCAAGCCTGAGTGCAGACCAGTCAGTGCAGTGAGGTGTGGTGAGGCCAACGCCCTAAAGTAGAGAAACAAGATGGAAGGCAGCTGGGTCCACGGGTATCAGGTGGAGGAGAGCAGCCCACCTGCCCAGACCTCAGGCTGTCCCACAAGAAAGTCATCAGCTTCTTTCTTGCCTAACACTGCATTTTGGAGTAGCTTTCAGAGCAGGTAGAGCTACCCTAACCAATATGGTCCTAAAAAAAAATCTTCCTATAGTGACAGCACGCTGTATGCTGTATATGCAAAACAGTCATTAACCCAGTACAGCTGAAGAAAACTTTTTTTTTTTTTTTTTAGACAAAGTATCACTCCACCACCCCAGGGAAAGTGCAGTGGCGTCATCATAGTTCACAGCAACCTCAAACTCCTGGGCTCAAGCGATCCTTCTGTCTCAGCCTCCCAAGTAGCTGGGACTACAGGCTTGCACCATGAAAACCAGCTAATTTTGTTTTCCATTTTTAGTAGAGACGGGGTCTCGCTCTTGCTCAGACTGGTCTCAAACTCCTAAGCTCAAGCAATCCTCCAGCTTCGGCTGCCCAGAGTGCTAAGATTACAAGTATGAACCACCGTGCCTGGCCAAGAAAACTTTTTATTAGTTTTGTTTATGGCTGGGGAGGTTTAGAAACTTAGAACTTCAGTAACAGAGGAAATAGCAAAAAAGGCAGTTAATTAACTAGAATTTTATTTTTAAGTCAACTAGGTTTTTATTTTGGTAGCCATTATCTTTAGCACAAGTTATTTTAAAATCTGGTTTTTTAGGTTTAGTTGATTAGTCTTCTCCATATAGTAGCATGAAACTGAACTCAGGAAATTTTAGTTTTAATAGTTGTTGCATTTGAACTAGAAATAACTCCTCAGTTTTACAAAGATAAACAGATGTATTTTCTTTCACCTGAAGTTTTCCTAGTAGCCTATACCAATAAACAAGTAATGCATCAGGATCCATCTCTTCAGAAGCAAAGTAACTCAGCCCAATGCCGTGAGCCAGCCTGAGCCAGCCCTGCAGCAAGTGTTAGCAAACTAAGAAAAGCAGCACCTGATTTTCAGAATATATGGGTGGGATGTAAGAAGAGACCCAGTGGGAAAATGGCCAAATCCAATATGAAAATAGCAACCCTGTAGGGAAAGGGGAAGTTGAGATGTGACTTAAGATAAATACACAAGCATCTAAAAGAAATTGCTCCTAAAATCACTTGACAAATGGATATGACCTTTGAAAAGGGCACGTGATCAAGATGAAGGTAAAGCAAGCGGTGTGGCAATATATTTTAAAGTCTATGACAAAGTAAAAAAATAATTATGCTGAGTGAAAGAAGCTTTACACAAAAGAGTGCATATTGCATGACACCATGTATATGAAGTTCAAGAACAAAACTTATCTGTGGTTAAAAAAAACAAAAAGGAACGATTGCCTGAGACAGAGATGAAGGAGGGGTAAACTGGGCAGGGGAATGAGAGAACTTTCTTGAGTGGTAGGATCGTTTCAGATCCAAATAGAAGTGTGGGGTTACATGGGTGTATACACTTGTCAAAACTCACAGAATGATATATTTAAAACTTGTGCATTCCACTCTATACCTTTTCCCTCAGAAAAAATGTAAAAGTTTTGAACTTATTTACAACATGCATGCTGAAGCGTTTAATAGTAAAGTGTACTAATGTGTGCAACTTACTTTGAAATGCATCAAAAAAATAAGACGGATTAGTGGATGGGTAAAAGACAGATAGCTACCTATAAAGCAAATAGGGTCATATGTAACAACTGTAGAATCTAGGTGGTAGGTACAGCAATGTCCACTGTACTACACGATATTTTTAACTTTTCTGTAGGTTTGCAAATTTGCATAGTAAAACATTAGAGGAAAGCATATGGTGATTACATTCAGATTTATTGTTTTGAAGTTTAAGGGAGAATGCAAATCTTACCCAGCCCTTTCTGTTACTTCATGGGACATAAAAATGGAAGTGAACTAATGCAACAGAGCCATCAGTAGCACCTGAACACACATCCCAGAGAAAAATGCAGGTGCACGAGACACCCAGGTGAGGCAAATTCCTATTGTGCACAGCCATCGTGCCTAACGCTGCCCTGATTTAAAACTTTTATTGCTCAGAATAATTTTCAAACAAACTACTTTGGTAAATCAATTATCAAGTTATAAATTCTCAAAACAAAACACATGATCTTGAGTTTTAAATATAATACTGTGTGTATATTCTCTGGACAAACAATTGAAACAGATTCAGTAGTTTTATACCAAAACATCAATTATATTGCTAATGTATCTAAAATAATTTTTCGTTTAGGTTTATGACATACTCTATAACCTTTAGTAAATTACAGTAAAAAAAAGATCAGAACAACTATCTTGCATGATAGACAAGTTAATAATCACCACTTCGAAAATACTGTCCATCACTTCTCTTTGATGTTGCTTTTGTTAATAAAATCCATTTCTGGAGTTGTAAAACCTAAATGAGGGAAAGAGATGAGTTTGACTGTAAGCAGACCAAGTTAACAGAGACACTACCATGATAAATGAAAACTGAGAGTGTTTTGTACATATGTGCTGGTCCCAGACAGAGCCTGGAGTGTCCCCACGTACAAGAGGCCCTCGGCAAAAATTCAAACCCTAACCATTTTCCAGAGCTTAAGTTCTACCTTCCTCGAATGTTTTCCCAACTATGCAAACCCACTTTACTCTCAGCTAACCATAGAGTCTTTCATCTGAAAGAAGCTGTACTGCCATCTCTCTTATGCCCTCATTTACACAGGAATCTTTTCCTAATATATCTGACCACCATCTCTGCCAGAACGGTTACAGTGGAATGGGTAATTGGTTCATCACCTAATAAGGTACCCACGCAATAGGTCTGGTGAGTGGCTAAACCATTCTCTGGTAACTCCGAATTGGTAACATAAGGAAGTCTGATTAGAGAAGCACCCAAAGGTCCCTTTGAGGCCTAAAATTCTACAAGTCAGTTAACCTTCTGACTGTACCCGACACTGAACTGGGGCTGGAGGATAGATAGGGAAGAAGGACAAGATCCCTGCCATCAGGGGTCTCATACCCTTGGGTGCCCCCATTAATGTGGAAATCTTAGAATGCCAGAGTTTAAAAAGACCTCAAGATGGTGTGGCCCCATATCTTCATTTTAAAATTGGATCATACTTACTGCCTCAAGAAGCTGAGTAAGTTAGACAAGGCCACCAAATAACCCTTCACCCCACCTCTGTCTTCTTGCAATAGCAGGAAATTCTACTTTGCTCTTCTGTACAATGTTCCAAGTAGGTTTTTTTAATAAATTACCATTTTTCTCCTTAGTTATCCTTATCCTTATCCAGAAAAGGAGAAAGTAAAAGTTCACTTTTAAACACATTAATGCTAGCAGGAATGACCAGGAAAACAAGTGCTTATTGCCAGTACCCTGCTCCATGAAGGGAGGAGCCTTGACTTAAACTTCTCTCCTCCCTCCTCAACACCTCCCAGGGTGCTACAGCAAGGGAAGTACAGATATGATAAGTATTTGCTGTTGGAATGACAAAATAGTAAGATCAGAGCGTATCTCCTGAAACTCTCCTAGGGCCTTGCTCCTGATTCTATGCACATATCCTGCGCCGACTCAACATCCCTCTGCTCTACAGCTTATTTCAGAAAGAACTCAGTTATGGTGCCAAGCTAAGAGGATGAATTTAGAAAGCTCCACATAACCAGACGCACAGCGACAGCAGCCATCAGACATCATCCAGATTTAACTGCCCTAAAATTAGCAGTCGGAGCAAAGTAGTTACTGCAATGATTGCGTCACAGCTATCCTGACTGGCGAACTGCCAGTTTTAAACAAATTGTCCTGCTTTCTCTACCAGGGAAACAATATTTTGGAACAGAGCCAGCTAAGCATTTCAGTGTATGCTCAAATTCTAGCTTCGCTATTAATGTTTTATAATTCAATGACAAGGTGAACAAAGTCTATATGGGCTACATCTGCAAGGGTGTTATTTTCTTTGTTGTAAGCACTTATTCTTTGGGTGAGTAAAGCACTGTGGATGAATCCTTTTAAATATTTAAATGCCTGAAATTTATTTAGGGATTCACATTCGACTGGCTTAAACAAAGATTATGCAAATCTAGCAAAGTATAAATGCAAAACAAAAATTGTTTTCCTCTTATACTTCTCTTAATCTTGGCAAAGACTCAGGGGCTAAAAAAATGTTCTCTGCATGATCACAGAAGAACCCACTCGCTTCCCAACAAAGAATGTATAACCTGATTCAATCAGTAGAACTGCTACCTCACTGCAAATTACAAAATTTCTAGTTAATAATAGATGATCCTCTGGCTAATAGACCAGGGCATTTTTCAGACTAGAACAATAAGCTCATTAGCCCAATCCTCAGCCCTGACACTTCCCCCCTTTCAGGGAAAGTGAGTGGGATAATTCCACCATTCTCACAGGTAGGTACCTTCTTTACTCCCTCCCTTCTTCCTTCCTCTCTTTTCATTCATTTCTTGTATAAAGATTTGTTGAGACCTACCATACCTTACAAGGCAGCTGCAGAACCGAGGAAGGGGCACTACAGCTGGAGTCAAGAAACCTAGGTTTAAAATATAAGAACTAGGATTCAGAAAACCACTTTCTCTCATTAAACCTTAGTTTTTGCATCTGTAAAAGGGAAAACTCCTACCAGGCTTAAAGGTTCTTGTTAAGTATCTCTGAGAGAACATAAATGAAAGTTCAAGTATAATAACTTTTCAAATTTGCCTTTGGGGACAGCTCTCCCCAATTCTTTATCCGGTTCATAAGTCAAAAACATTAGTCTCCTTTACTCATTCTTATCATTTGAAACTTTTTAAATGGGAAAATTGATCCATTATTCCAAGCAAATGACTTAAAATGATCCCCAAACAAAATCATTCAATAAATTGGACATTTCTAGACTCTCTCAGCTTTGCCTACAGCTCTCAAAATAGCATGCCTTAATACACAAATGTCAACAAATAGAAGTTAGAATGATATCCTCCTGATTTCATGTAATAAAGCAATTAGTATTATGTCAAGATATTAAAGTATTTTTACCATCTAAAATTAAGACTACGGCTACTGAACACCTACTATATTTAAAGGCACAAATACTATTCTAATGTACTTTGCAAACCTCAGATTTAAAGTACTAAATCAACAAAAGATGTACTATATACTACTAATGGAGTTTTAAAAAATCATTACTCCCTGTAGAAATTATCATTGCTAATGGATTGAGAGATAAAGGACTACAGAGTTGCACAATTCAGAAATCATTTCTTTTCAGTAATCTTTATTAATAAGCCCAAACCAGGGCTTTTAAGTGAACTGCAGTCTCCTAGGCTTCAAATAGTCATCAATGGGGACCAGACTTTGAACCCTGGGAAAGATGTAAACCACAATCTCTCATGAAAGGAGAACACCCAAGGGTGCCCAGACTCCCCGGAACCACACCCCTTTGAATGGAGCTATAAAGGTCTTGATGTACCAGATGGAAAACTGTTAAAACCCTCTTCAGAAACGACTTCCACATTTTTACCAATTCCCTATCAGAGCTCAATCACAGGTCAAATAACTCAGAAAAGATATAAAATGAGGCACAATGGTTATTCATACAGATCATATACAATGGAAACAATCAGAACTTTTAGGCGACACTATTTAGTTCAACAGAAGCCAAGATAGAAAAAGTTCTTTCATGTTCAAATCCACAGCTCCAAATCATTTCTTTAATATTTGTTTGCTGAGAGCCTATCATGTGGCAAAAACCACCTAACTGCAAGGAATACAGTAGAGTAAACCAGATATGTCCTTGGCTCTATGATGCCCTCATGTTCTACTGAAGTGAGACAGAAGGTAAACATAAAAGGTAAACATGATACAATATCTTATCAGCACTGGTAAGTGCTAGAGATTAAAACTGCAGAGGAGGGTAGGTGGGAGTCGGTGGCTCTAGTTAAGCTGGAAGCTGCAGGAGAGACAAGCAGGGCTTGCAGCTCACTCTCCTCATCCATTCCCAGTCCCCATGCTCCACCAAGGGCTGGGAAGCCAGGCCTTATTTGAACCAGAGGTGACTGTGCACCGTGTTCTGTCTGGCCAATCACATACAGACAAAACTACACTGTTAATCTGCATTTGTAACATTGTTCCTACCTTTTAGAAGTTGCTGGATGGGCAAATGATTAGTCATGTCCTTCTACCCTGATCCTGGGACTAGTGATGGTTGAGTGTGATAGTATGATGCTTCTTAAATAGCCAAGTTTAACTAGAAGCTTTCCAAGGAGAAAAGTATAACCATTACCATCACTGTCCCCTCAAAAAAATGAAACCACATTGCAGTGAGCTATGATGACGCCACTGCACTATAGCTCTAGCTGGGGCCACAAGAGTGTAAGGAAGGAAGGAAGGAAGGAAGGAACGGACGGGGGGGAGAGAGGGAGGGAGGAAGAAACCTTAAAACAAGTAAAACACAAGCAATTCTATAAGAAAATGGGCCAAAGTCAGCTCAGAAAAAAAAGAATAAATACAATAAATACAGGGCCCATTAAGAGTGAAGTCTGCCTTGGGCTTCCCTCAAGATCCTGCAGGCCCTTTAGAAATTCTGTTTCCAAACAGTTATGAACTCTAACCAGTCACAGCGGTAAAGCAGTGGTCTTCAAACAGGGACTACACATTTCAAAGGATAACAAATGAGCCCTTGAGGTGTATGATAGAATACTTCGACTTCTATTTATTTTTAGTACCATCATCTTAAAATTTATATTTTTGTTTATGTTTTATAACGTTCATAATATCTTAGCATAGTAAAGTATATGTATATACATACATATGTATTATACGTATACATACGAACATGTGTATGTGTATATGTACACCTATATGGACATTTGCATGTCCATATATGGACAGTAATATGTATATTTAAATATGCATATGCATATATTGGACACAGATAGGTAAGTATATATAGATGGGATGCAAGTTGGGAAACGTTTAGAGACCTTGAGGGCATTAAACACTTGAAACAGTAGCATTTGCCCTGCTGGAATTTCAGTTTCTAAATGACTTATAAACTCCAGTACAAAAAGTACAGTATCCCAGAGCTATTAATATTACTGAACCACGTGAAAACCCATTGTTCAACAAGGAACCAAATGTGTTATCAAAAACACCACTAGAAGACAGCAAAAGCAATCATTATACTAACTAAATAAGACACTGTGCCCTAAGTATTTGTCAGAAATTTTCTTACAACTTCACACAATAGTTCATCTCAGCAAACGTAAGTTTTTATTTTCCCAAAGAGTTCTTACTTTCTACGGTAACAATTTTTAACACTGGCTCTTTACCCAGAGTTTCTTACTTAAGAGTAACTGAATATACAACTAAACTAAATAGCCTAGTTTGGACTGCTCTGATTTCTTGAACAGCTCAACTAAATGGGGATTTCTCACAACAGATTTAGAAAATATGCAAAAATGAAAAATATGGAGTAATCTAATAGGAAGAGTTCAAGATGTCTCTTATGGCTAAATTAACGAACTAGGAAGAGAAGTGTATCAACTAATTAAAACACCAGGAAAACAGGAAAAGATTATGGTTCTCTTCCCCACTATCTGAAAGCAATTCAACATAAGACAATACCAAACTGAAAAGTGAGTTTAAGAAAGTCCAACAACTCTACACTCTTTTCAGTGCCTAAGGTTCCAGAGGTCACAGGTCACAGTGTGGCCCTAGTTTCTCAGTCATCCAGTCAGTTATTAAACAAATATTTCTCAATCACAAACTATGTGCAGAATATGGTCCTAGTTACTAGGGACACACTAAAAATGAACTCATTTATTACTCAGAATAACTTGGTCAGCAGAACCAGCAAAGGAGGTTTGACAAGCTCTTTCAGGAAATCTGTGTGGAAAGGTGGAGATATGCAGGCTAGTTATAAGAAATTAAGCGTACTAGCACTAAATTGTAACCAAAGAGTGTGACTCCTTATAAACCTACAGGGAAGCTTCCAGAGACACTATTTGTGGTGGTCAACCACTTTAACAATTTCATCAGCGACTTAGGTAAAGATATAGACCGTATGAACTAATGCGCAGGCAGCATTTCTTTGGGAGGACAGACAAAGGTGCTAAATAATATTATCAAATTCCAAAAAGTACGATAGGAAGGATCAGCTAAAATAGAGCAAAAAAAACACAATAAATGTTAGGTCTTACAGTCACATTTAGTACAGCATAGGCAGACATGGCTCTATGGAGCATGTGATTAAGGACTCAGGGGTTTTAGTGAACAGGAAACTCACTGAGCCAAAGTAGCATGGCCACCAAAAGAATGAATGTAAACTTGGACTACCACTGCAAGCAGGACATGCAACCTATGAAGTGCACAACTGCTGCACCCCACACAGGTCAAGGTGCATGAAGAACATTCAGTTGTGGGCCCAACTTTTACAGGTACGTACTGCTCCCTGAATAACTGAAATACTTCTGGAGAAGGATTCGTTCTGTAGGCCACCAAGGGAATAGCATTTGAATAAACAGGTTGAATTACATTTCACTTCTATAGGTCAAAAAAACTTTCTACTTGACCACCAGCCTAAAAAAAAAAAAAAAAGAAAAAAAACTTTCTAGTACTCAAAACCATCAAAAAGGTGGTGATCTCCACCCTTTACTGGCAATGTTGGGGATTGCTGGAAGGCCACTTACAGAGATTATACAAAGGGATCCAAGTATCAAAGAAGGGTTAGTTGGGCAGCTCAGTGATTTCCAAATCCTGGTCCTTAGTGAAGTTTTCAATGATCCATGCAAAAGGAAAAAGTGTCTGTGTCAGGGGGTGGGTATATGCACATATGTGGGGTAATTTTTAACATGTCCTCTCTGGTTGGGAAGATCTCTCCTCTGGCCTGAAAGCATATATATCTTTCCCCCTTCTCCCACATTTTTTTTCAGTGTATTAATGTATCTTAATGAAATGCATTGACAATAGATAGGAATTACTATCGTTAATTTCCAATATACTTATGCAGCAACATTAAATGCTGACAAATCTGACAATCCCTAAAAATTTGCGTTTGTTTTGTTTTTTTAATTTTACAGGTAGATGAAAACAAAAAGTATAAAAACAACATGAAAAGATAACCTTCAAGGTCCTTTCTCGTCCAGAGATGCTATGACAACTGGACTCAACTTGCTGCATATTTTCTTCCTTCCTACTATTCAATTCATTATACATGCATGGTAAAAAAAAAAAAAAAAACCAAAAAAAACAGGGAATTGAGTTACACTAAATATGAAATTCTGGAGAAACAGAACTTTACTTGCTATAAAACAGCAAGTCCGATCTGGCTCCCTTCGACTATTACTGCTCTCTGAAACCAAAGTTTATGAATCAAGTTCAAAAAGGATCAAAATAATCTATATCCGAAGTTGTACAGCTTTTAAAATTCCTATCACATTGTTAGCCCTCCTTTAAAAGGAGTCATAGTTAAATGCTAATTGGAACAGAAAAGCAATTTCTGAATATTAATTTCAAGGTAAACCAAGTAGCCATAAGCCTCATGAGTGTTCACATACAAACTTACTATAAGCCAAGACAAAGAAAAGACAATCATGAAAAATATAAACTATCCAAATCGGACAGGCATTTTCTTTACTCTAAGACATTTATTTTAAACCTTAAAGAAACCTAAAATCTCGTTGTTGAAAGGTATCATGGAAATACTTTATTCAAACTCATTCGTGACAGTGATAGAGCCAGGAAGCTCAAGGTTCCTGTCCGTCTGCCTACTACTCTTTCTACTCTCACCCTGCAAGGGAATTAGGTACAGTAATAGAAGTGAAAAATCTAAGTCATGGTTCACTGTATTCTTTAGGACTGTACTTCATATTTCATTCAAGTTTGAAACAGAAAAAAAACTTGGCTCTTCAGTTAACAATAACAGTCTAAATTTTCTTCAAATTCAGCATGCCTTTGAAAGGATTTGTAATCCTAAACCACCATCATAAGTACATCAGCAGTTCAAAGACTCAATGCCTTCCTCAGTCTCAAAAAATAACCCTGCATTTACCAGTTATGGCTGGGAGTATGGGGCTGTATCCACATAAATACACATTTCTTTGCAAAGTATACAGTAAACACAACCACAATTAAACTAATTTTGTTGCCCAAACACAGTACTTTTAAACCAGTTTCAATTACCAAACAATTGCCCTTTCAGGGGACCTCACTATTCCCTCACTTTCAGAAACAGACTAGATTATTCATTTCAAAGTGAATAATCTACTTCCCCTTTTGCCTCCGGTAAAAAGATCCCCAGGTGGACAGGTGTTTACTAAGTTCAGGTATCAAGGAATCCTTCAAAATAACCGTCCAGTCTTAAGGGGAAAAAAAAAATCTTCAAACCCATATTACACAGCTTTAACTACAATAAGCATAGAAGCCATATCATGATCTGATAATTCTATTAAACTAAAAGTTCCATAAAATTAAAGCTCTTTGAAAAAATCTAAGACTTAAAAACATAAAAAGCATTTTATGAAAAATATATACTTAAAGCAACTGGGTAAAATCTGTGGCCCAAACACTGAAGCCAGAAGCTCCACCCTCATACCTGTGATGTAGCTCTTGCTTTATTTTCTGGACCAAGTGCTTACACTGGTTCTTACTCAAGTTCATTTCACCCCATCTATAGGTAGCATGTGGGTACTGATAAAAGCTGTTTCATTTCCTACTTCCCAAATGTTTGCTCGGTAATTTTTCTTTTTTCATTTTTCTCCGGCTATTTATGAATACACTCTAATTTAGAACAAACAAATTGAACATGTCATAGTTTAAGCTGAGCAAGGCACACAATAAATGAGAGCTATAAAGATAATCTCAAGATATTTCTCCAGTTTATATATAAATTTGCCTATCTAGGCAAGATGTGGACAGGCTGCCATGGTCTTGCTTTAGAATAGAAGTACTTAAAAACATAACTGGGAACCTGCTGCTGCTGTTGCTGCTGAAACGGTTAACTACAGGCTATTGTGCTTGTCATAAAAGGAGTTGTGCTTAGAAATGAAAAACCAAACATCATCTGATGAGAAGGAAATAAAGATGTCCCTAATACAATCCCTGGTATGAATCATGCAGAGATATACTTCAACTGCATCTCTTCCCTAAATGGATCAATGGCATCAATGGCATCTTCAGGAAGAATCAATTTGATCTGTACCCCAAGCTCAAGAAAGAGTATACTTTCCCATGAATAATACTTTCATACCTCTCTGAATCAAGCAATGAAACTCAATCAAGCAGAAAACATCTTGTAAGTGGAAATGTTGTCTAAACAGGACTATAAAATTCACAGAACTCTGAATTCTTCAAATAAGCCCAAACATGGAACAGACATTCTTAAATATGTGATTAAATCCAGCAACCAAGTTGTCTCTTGAAATTCACCTTTAGGAACGCCGGAAATAATAAGCCACCTTTCAGTATCTGCAAAATACTGGTTTGTATAACTTTTCCAAGGAATTAATCTATTTTAAAAAAAAAAGCAACAGCTTTGGAGATTTTTTTCTTCAATAACTCATCGCAAGACTAGAAAAATTATAATCTAGACTGCAGACATAGGCAACTCAAATGGGCAGTTTACTAAATGCCTGTCATAAGAAAGCCATCTAGTGTTAACGTTTAGAAATGGAAACTGCAGACAAAAGAGGCAAAGAAAAGAAAAATCTGCGCGACTGTTCAGAACTTACTAAGCAAACCCATGAGAATCACCAAGATTCTTTGGGGGTTTTTTGTTTGTTTTTTTTGTTTTTTTTTAAGCCATCCTTGTCAAAAAAACCAAGTCTAAATCTAATCAAAATCCAAAATGTCTAAAATTTTATTTAGAACAAAATCACGTTTTGGTGAGCACAATTCCGTGACCGATGCACTTGATTTTTCCAATACTCACGCTGGAGTCATCTTGGGCTGAATTAATTTAACTGAGGCCAGTTAATGATGACAAATATCTCCCAGAGGGATAATGCCAAGTTGTTCTCTCTTCCCGGGAAGCCTAGGCTCTCGCTTGTGGATGAGGAGCCGAAATTGATTCTCTGGGTTTGCGGCGCGACTGAGAATTAATCTGTAGGTGCTCCTGGGATATTACCTGGACGGGGTCCGGCGTCCCTTACCGGGCATGCGGGGACCGAGCAGGGCACGAGCTGGCGGGGGAGAGGGCTGACAGGTCTCGCCGGGAGAGGAGGGTGCTCGCCGGCTGCACGCAGCCTCACAGAGACGGAGCGGTCCGGGAGGGCGCGGGGCGCCCCTTCCAGGGACCAGCCTCGTAGCAAGTTCGCCTAGTCCGCCCGCCCGTGCGCAGGGAACCGCGTCGGGCAAGCGCAAGCCCTTCCTCAAGCGCCAGTCAGAGCGGAGTTGGGGCACCTGGAAGGGTCCTGCCACCGCCCGTGTTACCGAGACAGGAACAGCCTTCCCGCCGACCGATAACTTGGGGAGAAGAGCGGGCGGCGCGGCGCCTCTTCCACCCCAGCTCCGGAGCGAGGACGCCTCAGGAGCCAGACCCGCGCCGCCCGCCGCCCCCAGACACCCCCGAGGGCAGCACCTTCCCTCATGGACAGTCCGCGCCCGGCCGAAGCCACCTCGAGCCGATCCTCGCCTCGCTCCCCGACACGCACCTCGGGAACACCGTCCGCCGGGACCTGCTACAGCCCGCGCGCGCCGGGTGGCGCGTACCGGAGCCGCCGCCTCGCCGCCCGCCGCTGCCGCGCGCTGCCCATCGGCCCGGACTCTCCCCGCGCCGGGTTCCGGCGGAGGCGCCCCGGACCCGCCGGCTGCGGCTGGAGCTCTCGGCCTGCGCTCGGCGGCCGGCGGGGGCGCAGCGCTCCTCCTCCGTCCTCCGTCCTCCTCCTCTTCCTCCTGCTCCGCCGGCTCCTCCCGGGCTCCCACTCTGCAGCTCCGGCTCCCGACGACGCCGCCCGCCGCCCGGCTGCCCCGCCCCCCTCCGGCTCTGCGGCCTCCCATTGGCCGCCGCCTGCAGCCCCCCTCGGCCCCGCCCCGCGATTGGGCGCGGGCGCCGTCTGTCCCACCGGCTGCCCGGCTCTGGGCGCAGCCGGCGCGCGGTTCCCAGGCCCCGGTGCGCGGGAGCGGTGCGTGAGGGAGGGGCTCGGCGCCGTTCCTGGGCAGGGGCTGCGGGGCGGGCGCCGGCGAGCTGGGGGCTCTGCAGCCTACCTGGACCCCGGCGTCCGGAAAGCCGTCGTCTTTCTCCTCGGGACTCGCTTTCTCCCCTCTAAGGAGAAAGTTAAAAACCCCGAATCTGGCTCCAAGCCGCCCCCTGGCGCAGACGCGACCCACTCGGCTGCCGCTCGCCCGAGTTGGGAACGGACGCGCAGGCCTGGCGCTCAGGTCCCTGCGCCTCGGGAGCCTGAGTGTCGCCGGCCGCCCTACTCGCACAGCTCAGGACGCCGCAGAAACGCCGGCCCCGCGCCCGCGTAGACGGCCGCCTGGCTTTGAAGTGATCGCCTCAGAAAATGACAGCGCAAGGCGGGAGCCCGCACCGCCAAGGCAGGTGCCCTGCGCTCAGGATTTGGGGGGTGGGATGCACGGAGAAACACGTGAGGAAATAAAATGTTAACTAGAGGTAAGAGGGCCGCCAGCGTGTGGGAAATGCGGCTGAGGAAAGACTTTTCGGAGCCAGGAGGGAGGAGGCAGGGAGAGCCCAGCAGTCCAGGCCGCTCGCCCCTTCCTCTCTGTCCGCCAGGCCACGCTCCGCCCAAGGGAGAAATACTCTTAGATCTTGAAATTTTTATACCCCGTTTCTCTGCTTTCCTAGGAAATGTTGATCACTGGTGACAAAGCATTGCATGAAACTATTAATGTCAATTGCTTGACACTGAATTGGATGCTGGACGATTAAAGAATCTCAGAAGAATCTTTTAAGATAGACTGGAGTTGTCTCTGCCTAACACCTATAAGCAGGAATAAACAAATAAAGCAGGTTTAGGTAGCCTCCGACTTACCTTCCAGCCAGGCCGTAGGATTTCTGAAGCTGGCTTTTGTCAGAGCTTCAGACTAGGTTCCCTGAGACTGGATTGGAGCTTTCAGTTCCTCCTGTTCTAGAGGCAGACTTCTTCCTGCAGAGAGAATGTTATCTTACTTCTCTATCACAAACACTTCCGAGAACACAGCCCTGTTCAAAGTTAAATAGAGGCTGTCCCTCCCACACTATATTTCTCTGTGATCTAATGCATGTACACATTGTACAATCTCTTTTTAAGATATTGGCATAATATATGGGAATAGGTATAATCAAACATGACAGAAAGCAATCCTGTGACCTGATAAAATTCCTGAGTGAAACACCAGGTTTCACGAGTTTTCCAGTTGTCAACCCGTTATCAGCATTGATAAGACTGTCCTGTATTCATTCGACAAACATATATGGCGACCCCTTGATGTTCCAGCCCATGCTAGGTGGGATATAAAAATGCATAGGATATAAGACCTGCTCTTCAGAGCTCACCATCTCGCACATGTAGATCTTCATATGTTGTAGATGCTCTACAAGAGGTATGAACAAAATCCTACAGGAGTAGTCATAAGGGACTTGTCCGAGGGGTGCCTAGGAAAGACACAGTTCCCTTCATAACACGTTATCACAAGACATCTAACACTTCACGTTATTGCTTCATTGTCTTATGCACTATTCCGTAAGGACCATGAGGAAAAGAACTATGTCTCCTCCGAAGTTTTGACCACAAAGGCAGTGACTGTGGCACATAACAGATCCTGGGTCAATGGGTGTCACTGAGGTGGGTCTTGCTGCTACAGCTGCAAGTGTCCACTGTCTCATCGATGAGAAGGAAGAACCTAGCCCTCTGATGTGTTCCTTAAGATCCAATACATAATGATCATATATAAAAGTCTGACTAGACACTCTCGATTTAAGCCGTAATTCTGTTCCTCTCCCACTTCCCATCCCTCTTCCTGTGTTTTGCAAAGTATAATAAAATTGAAATATCCTAAACTCTTAACCCAAGGTTGTCAGCATTTAAAAAAATACCCATAATTGATCATGCAGAGTAGACAATTGTGTGCATTTATGAAACTCTGGGAGAGTTTCTGGCTTTCCCGAAACCCCAGGTCACATGCAGCCTGCCCTCATCCAGTGTTCCTGATGAACATTCTGAACAAGCAGGTGCCAAGCGAGCCCAGGGTTCTTGCCACACCTGGGCAGAACAATGGTGATACACACAGGCACATGCAAGACGTGCAAAGTGTCCGCCTTTTGGCTGACTGTGAGAGATCTTCAAGAGACACAGCTCAGGAATGGTTTCAAACCTTCTTCACCAAATAATATATTCTAGAAATACCATTAGATTGAATGCTTATGGCTTTCCTTTCTGGACTTCTTTCCAGCAGCCCTCTTGTTTCTTGTCTTTTTAAGGCAGGGTAAACAACCTTAAACTTCCAACAAAGACTGTGGAATTGCAGCATCTGTGAAGATATCAATGCATCATTTGGGCCTCAGGATATCTACTGAAAATAATTTTTTTCTATTAAAGCTATGCATTTTGTTGAAATTTTAAGGAAAAGTATCAATGATGAAGCCTAAGAGCTATAATGAACTATCATGTGTTTATCTTCTCACTCTTACCTTCCCCCAGGCCAAGACTTTCTCTCCCCTTGTCCCCACGCCTCACTTTCTGTCCCTCAAAACTTCTTTCTCCTGTAAATTTCATCATGCTCTAGGGGTGCCTAAAGAAACAAACTCAAGGAATTAATTTTCTTTACAATTCTGATTCAGCACATCCACTCCTTCTGAAATAATTCCAACATCAGTCTTACCTATTTTTCTCTAAGAAGTGTAAAAAGAGACAGAGTTCAAAGACATATCAGCTGTCTACGCTGTTCCAAGATTTTGAACTTGTTGGCTGACCCTGCCTGGTACTTACATCTATTTCTGTTTGGATTTAGCAAAACAGGGGTTTCATTTCTTTGACATACTACAGCAAGATTCTACTTACGGATGATATGCATACACTGTAATAAACCTGAATAGCTAAGTTAAATAAGGGTTTACATTCCCACTCTTATTTCCTCCTTCTTTCTACTATCAACCCTCTTTAAAAAGTATTTCACTCATTGTTTGCGCACCTCCGGGGGAACGGACACACTTGAAGCTCGGACTTGGCGAGGAGGGAGGGTAAAGGCATCATACGTAACCTAATCATCTGTACCCCCATAACATGCTGAAATAAAAAATAAATAAATAAATAAATAATTATAATGTGTAAAAAGCAAAAAAAAAAAAGTATTTCACTTATGTCAAATGAGTATTTATAATTTGCAACAAATGTGCATTGAATGCATACTACATTTAGGGGATTATATTAGACTCAAAGGACCCAAAGGGCCATTCATCATAATATGTCAATTTTATGACAAGGAGCAGAACTTGAGAGCAGGTGCTCAGGACCACCAGTGAGTGGTGCCCACAGGGAGAGCAAGAGAGCCAGCCTTCTGCAGGTGGAGTTTGGGCCAATGAGCAAAGGCTTTGTCAGGGATACCAAACCGGCCAGGCAAGGAGAAGAAGAGAGCACTACCACTGGCAAGAGAAAGCACGGTGGGCGAAGACACAGGAACCGACTGTGAAAGGCGTGTGTGGGAAATAGCTGTGCCCTTTGACCAAGCACAGGCTTATTCACTTATATAACAAACATTTACACGACTTCATCCAGGCCAGGTCCTGTTTTCTTCTTAGGAAATCCGCACATTCAGATGAGCATATGGGCACTGCTTCACTTTTTTTCCAGAATGGAAACCTCTTACAGCAGACACTTGTTTGGATATGATCTTGTGAAGTAACATCAGAAGTGCCAGGTCCTATTGCGATTTAAAAAGAAATCATTCAGTGGCAGCTCAGAAAGCTGGGTTACTGGCCCTAGTCTGGTAGTGTACCAGTAGTCCTGATAAAAACAAAGCACATGTTCCTCTTAAAATGAGGACCAATGGAATAATGTAAGCATTATTAAATGTGATAAATACCCCATACTATCCATAAGAGTCTAAGAAGAAACCCATCTAATAAAAAAAACAACAACTCAGTTCTGCAAGTACATATTCGGGCTTACTCTGTGCTCACTTCTGCTCTGAGGACACAGAAGATTATTACATACAAATAATGAGACCAACCTCAAGGAAGTACAAGACTGCCTAGGCAGGACTTTTACATAGGAAACAATTCTAAGACTAGTGCAAAGGCAATACATTTAAATTGCTGACTTGAATTTGATGTTGTGCAGATGTGTGCCATGGAGATCTGGAAAGGCACTATCAGATGGAATGATCAAGGATCAGTGACGAATATCTTTTAGGAGGGAAAAGTTTCTTATGTTCTTAATCCTATGTTTCACAAATAAAAAATCCTATATGTTTGTCTTTGCTGTAATGTGCTCAATTCAATGTGTCTCCAAGAATCTTCCAAGATAGGTGGGTTATTTCTTTTCTGACAATTCAAAATGTTGGCTATAGCTTTTTACATTTTCTACCCCTTATTATCTCTCTCACCTCCTCTAGTCCAGTCCCATGGCTAAACAAGTTGTTCCAACCTTATCACTCTTACAGGTGTCTTCTGTCCTCTCATCTTGCCTGGCTTAGAAAGAAAGAAAAGAAGAAGGGGGAAGGAAGGAAGGAAGGAAAGAAGGAAGGAAGGAAGGAAGGGAGGAAGGAAGGGAGGAAGGAAGGAAGAACCTAAACTGTATGTAATTTAAAAGCATCTTCCACCTTTGCCTTTCCCTTGGTAGCCCAAATAGTGGGTTTTTTGGGAGCCTAAAGACTTTGGGGTCAGACAACTCTGACTGAATCTGGCTTAGAAGCATATTAGATACGTGAATATACACAAGTTACATCTCAAAGTTCCATTTCCCTCATCTAAAAAGTGGAGGTAATAAAACCTCAGAGGGCCATGGTGATGATGCCGTATGATTTGGCAGCACTGTGGCTAGCACACCATGCATGCTGAAGACGCAGTAGATCACCGTTGTTTACCATTTACTCCTCCTCTTCAAGGTAGAGACTGGAATTTTATTTCCAGCACCTCACACAGAACTTGGCAAAGGGCAGGGACTTGATAAATATCTGATGAATGAATAGGAGTGTGGGTGGATGGATCACACCCAGAGATAAAGCACTGTATTTTTTGTCTGTCTTCTGCCATAGCAGATTTAAAGTTTGTATCTTATTCCTCCAAATTGTATTCCTACTTGGCACATACACTATTCTTTAACCGGTGCTTTGAGTTCTACTTTTAAGAAATAATAAAGTAATAAGGATAATGACATGTAAGTTGAATTGATCTATGAGCAGCTGTTATCCTATACCACTAGATGGCGTCTATCAATAATAATGCTATTATAAAAAGCATCACACATACTCTGCCAGGTAATAACTCTAAAGAAATGAATGCAGAAAAGGCATATGCAGTATACACATATATTAATATGTATGTATATTCACCTTTTACATATTATTTCTTCATAATTTTGTCTGTGAATCTAGAGCTGCCTATAACTTGGCAAACCACTTGATCCTAATTTTAACAGTCTTCTGTAACAATTTTAAGTTGTTAATTAAACTCTAAGCAGCCTCAATGTGCAAGACATTTCACTGTAGCTGGTGACTACTCCCAAATCTTTTCTGCAATGCTGGTGGGAAAAAAAACCACCCCCTGGGGAAAAAAATTAGAAAAAGTTGAAAGCAATGCGGAGGAAATAAGAAGGCAAACAGACTGTTCTGCCCACCCTCATCATTCTTCATTCATTCATTCAACAACTAGGATTGGGCACCCAGCATTAAATACTTTCAGGACTGTGCTTGCTATCTCATGAAGAAAGACTATCAGAATATTTAAGAGGAAAATGTTTATATTATGACATTTAAATCATTAAATCATATCAGAGGACAGATTCTTTAAAAAATTGTTAAAAATTACAAGAAAGAAATAGAGACAAATGTGACATATTCTGTCAAGATCAGGTAGTTTCTGCTTTCCAGTTCCCAGGTGGATTAGCAAAGTCATATTTCCTCATTCTGGCCTTTGCTTCTCTGCAGAATAGCTGCACTTGAGTTTTCTTGGGGACAGACCTAAGTGCGGAAGGAGCTGAGGGAGAGAGATGGGAAAGGAGAAAAGAGTCAGGAGGTAATCAGAGAGAAACTTAAGAAGGGTGGCCAAGGATTAGAAATGTGACTTTAGCCACAAAATCCGAAAATAACATTAACCCTTTGAAAATACCTTTGATATGGACAGAGAACGCCCATGCTGTATTTTGAGATCAAAAGAGTAAATAAGAAAAAAAAAAAGTAAATAAGGAGAAAAGGACCATAAAACAAAAACAAAACACCTTAGCACTCCTAATTCCAGTGTTTCCAGAAATTGTAAAATTAGGTATGGAGTTTGCAAAACTGAACTCTGACGACTGTGAAATTGTACTTTCTTATTTCCAAAAATACAGAGAAATGACTAAGTAGAGAGCCTGCAGCAGGCACCATTTTCATCCAACTGCAAAAAAAAAATCCCCACCCCATCAGTATTTCGCAATATTGTCCACAACTCAATGTTCTAAAACCTAACCTATTAATTTTCCTCAAAGGCTGGCAACCCTTGCTAACTGTGACATTTGTGATAAATATGCTGTCACTCTGCCAAATACTAGACCCAATAGAATTTTCTTGGATTCTTCTCGTTCTCTGCCTTCCACAATTCAACAAGGGACTATTCTGGTTTCCCCTAAAGATCTCTTGCACTAGTTTCCTTTTCCTTTGCAGGGCCACTGTCCTCCAAGTTGCTTTTGTTCTTGCGTGTGGACAGCTCTCCTAAAGGAGCTCTCTATTTTCTGTCCCCTGACTTCCAAACCACACAGGCACACACTACTTTAAGCACATGGATTTTCCAGCTCACAATCCTTCCTGGGATTCCCATTGCGTACTGGATAATGTCCAAATTCTCCTCAACTTACACACATTTAAACTTTCCACAGTCTGGCTCTAACCTCAGCTTCCTGGACCTCTCAGCAGTACTGACCACTGCAGAACACTTTCTCCTTCTTGGAACACTTATTTCACCTTTGCCCCATTGTGGTACCTTCTCCTGGAATCCCTCCTTCCTCTCTGAGCACACTCCCCTGCCTCTGAAACGCCTATTCTACCACCTTCACATCTGATGCTCTTCCAGATATCATCCTGCCCTTCACCCTCTCCCTGGCAAATGCCATCCATTCCTATGTTGGCAACTACTACCCTTGTGCTGGGACCGCTGAACCTATATGAACAGCCCAGGAATATGTATTCAGCTCCCAGGAACCCAGGCATATATATGTATATAAATATATAAATAGACCAGGTGCGGTGGCTCATATCTGTAATCCCAGCACTTTGGAAATCCAAGGTGGGAGGATCCCTTGAAGCCAGGAGTTTAAGACCAGCCTAGGTAACATAGAGACCCCATCTCTATAAAAAAGAAAAAGAAAAAAATCAGCTGGGCATGGTGGCATGCACCTGTAGTCCCAGCTACTTGGGAGGCTAAGGCAGGAGCATCACTTGAGCCCAGAAGTTGCAATGAGCTATGATGACACCACTGCACTCTAGCCGGGGTGACAGAATGAGACCCTGTCTCCAAAAAAATAAAATAAATAAATAAATATACATATGTGTGTGTGTGTGTGTGTGTGTGTGTGTGTGTGTGTGTGTGTGTGTATATATATGAAATATACAGAATATACCTGAACTCCTTGACCTGGCCCCATCTCCTCTCTGCAGCCTCCTCCCCTGCTCCCTATCCTCCAGCAATACCAGACACCTTTCAGTCCTTCTACACTCACACTTACCTCGGAGCCTTCACACAGACTGCCAGCAATTTTCCTCTCTCCCTGCCTCCTCCTTGCTAACCCCTATTCATCCTTTAGGTGTCAGTGGCACTCCCACTTGATCCCCCCTAGGCCAGGTCACTCCTACATCTCCTTGCAGGGCGGGGCAGGTTGGATCATAATCTCAAAAGACACAATCCCAAACACCATAATCCCAAACATTGAAACCCCCAAAGATCAAAATCCCTGAAATCTAAAATGCTGAAAAATCACAATCACAGGATGGTTGCATCCTGTTAGGTCAGCTCTTTTGGACTATCTCTGTGCAATTGCCCATATTCTATCCTTGCAACACACTTTTTCTATGTTCAATTTTCTTTTTAGGTTTTTTGTTTTTTCTTTTCTCTTTTCTTAGTTTCTTTCACTATTTTAAATGGTCAGCATTATTTTTTATAATTTGCTATGCTATGTCTGTCATATTCACATTATTTCCAATACTAGAGGTATAAATCTTGTAGAGACTTTTAGAGCATTCTAATTCATTCCACCCATATTTTGGAAATTTGACTCCATGATGGTGCATTAATTACAACATTGACTTTGCATGTAAGCATTGTGCATGTATGTAAAAACATTGTAACCTCCTCAATAAATAAAGAGATGTTCTTTTCGTACATCTGCATTTGTAAAAGATAATATTTCTTGAGATCTCAGCTGTTCAGGCAGCTGCTTATTCAGTGGTGACTCATCTTGGTTTTTCATTGATCTCGTCAAAAGAGTCAGGTTGTTCATCATTGTATTTCAGATGACTGCAGTTACAAAGCTGAGTGCACACAATTACCAACCATAGTGATCTGCCTTTGCACATTTCCCTTTTTGGCCTATTTCTTTATGAATATGGTTCATCTGCTCATAACTGTTACACCATGTGACTATTGTTAGTATATCTGAGTGTTTATACTTGCGAAAATATGTGTATTATCACCTATTTTATTATATAAAGTGGCCTATGAAGTGTTCTGTCATATTTTTACATGTTTCTCAAATAAATCCTCTTTCAAAAATGTAAATAAATATCTTTTAAAGAATTTCTCAATTATTTTTTCCAGAATTAAATTTTGAAAATCTTGATCTTTTAGGATTTCAACATTTGGGATTATGACATTTGGGATGACGGCATTTGGGACTGTGTCTTTTGGGATTATGATCAGCTCCCCTTCCTGTGGCTCCCTGAGCTAGCCCATCCTAAACTTCATTGTGCTTTCTCACATGTGGCCTCTGACTTTCCCACCAGAATGTAAACTCTGTGAAGGAAGTATGCAGGAGCCTTGATTTCCTCCTCCATGGAGTATTTCTCCACAACCCAATCTACATCTGACCTCCCAATAGCTTTTGCCAAAGATGCCAACCTTGGCCCCAGTGGACCTCTGCTGGTGCATTTGGTGAATGAGGAGCTCAGCCCAGTAGCGGTTTATTGCCTCTGCTAAGGGACTCACGTGCTGACAGGGAACCCATTCATCCTAAGGAAAAGACACATTTGGCCACTTATAGAACCTTATAGTTGGAGAAGAGGGATGATTTTCAAGACAAAATGATGGATGCCTACCACTCATACTGATGTCCCTATAGCTGTATTACAGGGAGAAATAGCCTATACTTTAAAATTATCAATTAAAATTCAGCGTGGCACTACGACACAGGCCATTTGCATTTGTCATTTTCTATTACAATGGGACCCAACAGAAAGAGAGATTGCACCCAGATTGAGCACATACCTTAAAGCAGCACTGGTGCATCTGTAGCAATGTCCTGCAGGAGGTAGCAGAAGCAGCAACACAGCCAGTCTGTGGGGCAGCCAGGAAGGGGACAGTAGAGGCTCGTAGAGGCAGAGGTATCTGGCAGGTGTGGCTTTATCCAGGCCAGCCAAAGGAAGCCATGGCCGTATTACCAGCTACAGTGTCCCAGTTGACACAGGGCACCTAGTGGAAGCCACAGAGCTACCAGCAGATTCAATCCTGTACATGGAGACTCATCCCCTGAAGACGCCCAGACACGTGTGAGAGAGATAATGATTTTGTAGAGAATTGGTATTCTGATTAGCAGATGGGGCAGGAGCCAAAGAAAGACAAATGATTACTCTGAACATGGCCCCTTTGGTACCTGAGGCCAGTCTAAGGAATCTCTGTTGGCATACAAATCGACTGTATTGTCACTGGGCTTTATAGATACGATCTCGAACTCTCCGTTCTTACTGTGATAGGTACAATCTATGTCTTGTCTCTCTAACCACATTTGATAAGTGATGGAGATAAGTCTGTCTGAGCACCTTGGCCACTGTTCAAGGAGCTTCGAGGAATGGTAAGAGCATATGGTGTTATTCCAAGCGGATATCACAGAGGGAGGCATTACTTATCGGTTTTTGCCCCTCTGAGGGTGTAAAACCCGGAAAATGCTAATGGGCTTTTTGTCTGTCGAGTACACGGAGCCGGAACCTCAATGTCTTGATAATCTTTCTATGTAAACACGGTCATTTCTCCATTACATCTATTCTCTCCATTATCTACCCAGCTATTTCCCAGAGGAAATTAGAGAAGAAGGGTGTGAAGAGTGAGCGTTGAAGGTATATGTGGGCAAGTAATTATGATAAAGTGGTCTCTCTCTCCCACAACGTTCTAATAACAAAAGCAATTACTTTAGGGTCACCTGTTACGTTCATTATCCATGCTTCTCTCCACGCAACAGCACAAGTCATCAATAATAGGCTATGAGTGTTTCCTCCCAAAAGACAAGTTATGTGAAATAAAACACCACAAGATATAGTCTCAGACAAGATTTTTTTATGCCTGGGTGTTGTTCAAGACTGTTTCTGATTGCCTAGTATTACCCACCGAGGACCAGCCCTGGTAGCCTGCATTCCCCGGGAGCAGAGTGACACCTACAACATCAGCAGCCACAGTAATCAGTCAAGTGCCCAAACTATGAAGTCCGTTCATTTATCACCAAACCTCCTATTGACAGTTACTCACTACATTCCCTCAGTGAAGCCCGCCCAATGGGAAAAATATGGTAACTATGTCTACATTTATCTGTCTATGATATTATACATACATACAGGTTTCTGTTCACGGTTCCTGGCTCGTAAGTCCCATGGCCCCTGTTGCAGTAAACAGACTCTCTCTTGAGGACTTTCTCCCACCCTCCTTTCACCTGCCCAAGGCAGAACTCTAATCTAACTCTGGGTTATAAGACCCTCATTCCAGAGGGGGTTCTGCCCATACCCTAGAGGAAGGAATGCTGCACAGAGAGGCCAAAAAGAATCTGGACAGGCCTTGCTGGGTTTAGATCTGCACTCTCTGGCCAATCACATTTCTACATGGTTGTCAATCAGACCTGTCCAATGAAGTCTCCATAAAAATCCCAAGAGGACAGGGTTTGGAGAGCTTTGGGATGGATGAACATGTGGAGGTTCCTGGAGGGTGGTGCACCAGGGGAGGATGTGGAAGCTCCCCACCCCTTCCCCATACCTCACCCTACGCAACTCCTCATCTGTAACCTTTGTCATATCTTATATAACAAACCAGTAAATGTGTGTGTTTCCTGAAGTTCTATGAGTCGCTCCAGAAAATTAGTCAAACCCAAAGAAGGGTCATGGGCACCCCAACTTGAAGCAAGTTGGTGAGAAGTTCCAGAGGCCCAGACTTGCAACTGGTGTCTGAAGGAAGGGAGCAATTTTGGGTACTGAGCACCCATCCTGTGGGATCTGACACTATCTCCAGGTGGATAGTGTCAGAATTGAATTGAAGGACACCCAGTAGGTATCTGCTGCAGAATTAATTGCTTGTTTGTTGGTGGGGGGAAATCCCCACATCTTCTGGGGTCATAGAAGTCCTCTGTGTTGACTGCTGCTGTGTTGGTATAAGAGCAGAGGAAAAGCAGTTTGAGTTTTCCTGACACTATCTATACACAAATCAGTGATGCCCTCCAAACAGGAGGCCCCATTAGTTCAAAGAATATACCTCATTACATTTCATTTGCTCTTGTTCCGATCCTTTCATGCTCTCAGTGGTTTACCAGCAGGAAACCACTAGAGCGGACCTAGCCAGACAAGATGAGACAACATACAATTATCATCTTTAGTATTCCCACTTGGAAAATTGACTAGCATTCATGTGGAACAATAAAATCAAATTTTTTGGCACTTTATTCCCAATTCATGGGCATAAAGAGAGGCTCGGGACAGGGGGTCACTGTGTACTGCGGGAAGACACCAAAAGGGAAGTGCATCTGTATCAATTGTAAACATATAGTTGAAGCACTGAGCTCATTTCTCTCATCCCCATAAAGAAAAATCAGTGATCTTGATTTCTTACATGTTATTTGGAGATTACAGAATCTCTCTCTAGCATTGCTACTTAACAAACATGTATATGAGGTGTGTCTGGAAAGTATCCAGCCATGTAATATTGAATATTATATTAACAATGGCTAGATACTTTCCAGACAGGCCTCATATATTAAACTCCTACTGTGTGCTGGCCACCCTCCTGGGGAGGAGGGGTGCAATGCCACAGATATATCTCATAGGTGAAACCAGTTTATATCTAGTTTGAGGCTGAAAAGCCCCAAAGACTATAGGGCAGGTGACAAAGATGTAAAATAACCTAAAAATAAATACCCATTCATTCATTTGTTTTCATTCATTCATTCATCTGTCTATCCAGCCATCCATCCATTCATTTATCAAATATGCTTTGTGTGCTACTGTACGCCAAGCATTGTGCAAAGACGTATGTAAGCTCAGTCTCTAGTGGAAGAGACAAACAGGTAGACGAGAAATTCTAAACAAGAAAAAAAAAAGCATAGTCGCTAAGACTTGGATCCACTCCAGCAGCCAGGAAGGGATATGATGCTAAAGTCAGTCCCAAAGAATGCCAAGTTTTGGCCCAGTGGGGAAGAAGCCTATTTTGGATTAAGATTTCCCAATTCCTTTATACCTGTAACGGTTCTCTAATTTTCACCTATTCCCCACCTCTCCACATCTTGCAGCTAATGCTGATTAAAGCAATATTTCCATTGGCCTTTCCATTGGCCTCAACTCAAAGTAATAGTGAATTAAGGTTGCTTTTGAACCAAGTACAGTGAAATGTTTTCCAGTTTAGAGACAAGGCAAAAAAAAAAAAAAAATTTTTTTTTTACTCTTTAAGATGAAATTTCCTGAACCTAAATACACATTTACTACCTAAAGATTTTAAGCTGGTCTTTTTACCAGAAATCATTGCTGTACTAAGGTTCTTCTTTTTCTTTGCATTATCATTTCATCCATTTTTACCTTCTGGCTGGAAAGGTAAGCAAGAAAAATCAAATTTAACAAGTTTAGCAGATACAAGGAAATGTTAAAAAGTGTAAATCTGAGCACTACATAAGCCCACCTATGCGACATGGGCATAATTTTTGATTCTCCATAAATTCTTAAATACCATGTGATCCATTCAGTAATTTCAATCTGCATGACTAATTTTTATATAAAAAAAACCAATCTTAACATAGTCTCCTGTGCTTGAACTTTTTAGTCAACATTTGTACTGAGTTATTGAAATTTATAGGGAAATTCTATTTTAACTCGAGAGAATATAGATTTTATTTCTGTTTTGGTGTGCAGGTTCTACTATTGGGTACATATAGAATTTTAACCTGCTTTTGCATTCTCCTACAGAACATAAACTTAGCTGACTAAGACTTTTTGGCTCTTTCCAAAGGAAATATGACATGACATCAAAACAAGATGCTGTATTACTTTTTTAGCTGCTGTGAAAAAAAAGGCTTATCCCATTTATAAGTAGGAAAATAGACAAAGTTAATTAAGACAATAAAACACATTAAGGAAAGGGACTGAAATCTGGCTACTACCTTGGGAACAGTTTGGGCACCACAGAGAATATGACAATATTTTTCATCTTTGTTGCAACCCAATCATTCACCCAGTGATTCATCACTTCCATGATTATTGCTCTTCATGGCAGAACATTTATCACTCAGGTAAGACAGGTTCTACCACCAAAAAGTTGACAATTGAGACTCTCCTACGTGGAGAGTGTTGAATTTGCCTCTAAGGGAAGATAAAGCCATTAAGGTGACCTAATGTGACCTAATATGTAACCATATTTGCCAGGTAACACAATCTCTTCTTTCATTGAACTGGGAGCCAGGTGATCTGAGGTCTAGCTTGGCTCTGCCAGTCATGCTGTGGAATTTAGGGACTTCACTAGATCCCTGGGCAACTCAGTTTATTTGGCTGCTAACTGTGGAGAGAGAATGAGTAACCTCCAAGATCCCTCCTGGCTCTTAGGATATAGGAATCAGTAACAAATGGATGGAAGGATGACATCCTTCAAGGTTAACATGAAGCCACTGTACTTGGAGAGGCTTCTGCTCAATTGTAGAAGGGAAATATTGCTGACTCTTCGGACAATGCCACTTTCTAAATACAATTTGTTGTGCTTTTGTGTTTGTTCTGATAAAAGCTGATTTGGGGCAGGATGTTTCTTCTTAAAATTAATGACCAAAAAGAGTTGTTAGCCTCCTTGCTGTTTTCTACAAATTAAGGCAGTTACATCTAGAATATGTTATTTTTATTTCATTTTAAAGGTTGGTTGAGTGGAATGGAAATGATTTCTGAGCAATGGAATCCTAAATCACAGAATCTGGAAGTTTCAAAGAAAACTACAAAGGTTTCCTGGTCTTTTCTGCTACAATTCAAGACCAACGGGAACCTTTGTTGTTTTAAAGTTCTTTAAAATTTTATTTTCCTTAAAGAATCTTAATGTGATGACAGTGTGTCTTTTCATTAATTTTTCATTAGTATTGATCTGTGTCTATATCCCACTGACCTGGGCCTGAGCAGAGATCTTCTCTTTTAAGGGATTATACTCTTCACAATCACAGATTTTCCTGGCCTTGTCTATCATTAATAAAATGATTGTCACATGGAAATTTCTTTTGTAGTGACTTCTGCTTTTCTCCAGGGAATAGTAGTGACTCTCATTTATTCTTCTTTCATTAGTTACTAACCTCTCCCTAAAGGGAGGAGAATCTTACCAGGAAGCAGACCTGGTACGTGACAAGTAAGGAAAAACATACAGGCCTGCTTTCTGAGCAAAGGCCCAGGAGATTGGCTGTCCAGGAAAGACAGCTAACTGTGTGAGTTTGCTCACTATAACAAAGGTAAATCCTATTGAGCTTTAAGTCTTTAAGTACTTCTGTTTTCTATGAAAGTAGAAATTAAAAGCCTAGGTGATAGGAAGAAAATAAAAAAGATCAAACATTTTTGGCAAGTGGCAGTAGAACATTTATTCTAGATTTTTTTTCTAATTACAGTGCTGTTTTATTTAGACGTTTTTAGGCCTTCAGTGGTTTTGGTATCCAGTGTTTCTGAATTCGGGGGCAGACCCACATTGATGGAAGTGAAGCTTAAACAAATTTGTGTGCTCCCTTTAAGAAAAAAGATTATAAAGTTGCAAACACAATGTTAGAAATGAAAGCATACCTCGTTCCTCTGCCCCTCTCCCTCCATGCGTCTGGTGCTGGACGCCGTAGGGCTCACTCACCCTGTGCTGCCAGCTCTGGGCCTGCACCTTCAAGCTTCTGACTTTTATGGAAAGAGAAGAAGCTTCATGGACACGAAAGAGAGTCACAGATTCACTACATTTGTGAGCTGTAACCTTTTCAGTCAGGATTCATGTAGAAAAAGAAAAAGTACTCAAGATAGGAAGTTCATATAGCAATAGGTTACACAGGTGATAAGGGCTCTGAGAACCCAAACACAGGACAGTGAGGCAGCACAGCAATTAGCGACAGCAGAGAGTCACCTTGGCCCCAGGGCTCAGTGACTGTGAGCAGAGCTACCAGAGTCCAGCCCCAGCCCCATCTGCTGATAACCCAGGAAGCAGCTTTAGGAGGGAACTGGAGCCTCTGTGTATTACCTTTGTGGAACAAATCTACCTAAACCTTGAGGCTTCAAACAGCACCATGTACTACCCCATGGCTTCTGTGGGTGAAGGACCCAGGTGTGGCTTAGCTGGGTGCCCTGGCAGCAGTCTGTTGCTCCGGCCTGTAATCGATGTGTTGTCAAGGCAGGGCTGCAATCGTCTAAAGGCCCAACTAGCGTGGGCTGCTCACTCAAGCGATTGCTAGCAGGACTCAGCTCCTCACTGTGGTTGCTCAGAGGTATTCCTCAATTTCTTTCCACACCAGGGAGGTCACAACATCAGAACTGGCTTCATCAGAGCAAACAGGTGAGAAGGGAAGACAGCACGGAAACAAGACAGAAGTCATGATCTTTTTTCCACCTAATCTTGGAAGTGATGTCCCACCATTCTTGCCATGTTCTGTTCATTAGAAGAAGTGCAGCTCACTCTCAAGGAAAAGGAGCTACAGAAGGGGTTGAACAGGATGGGGGAGTCCTCGGGGGCCATTGCCAAAGATGCCTACCACGCAGGGAGACACAGACACTGCTGAGGACAACCAAGGAACAGAAAGAGAACAGGGAAGAATGACTTCTCCTTTTCTCTCACCCTCTAGCGTTCTCCTAGGAACCCAACCAGCAGAGAGGTCTTGCAAATGTAGTTCTACGTGCTACTGCAGGGCAAGGCAAGGGCAGGGGATGGGTCTGAGAGCAGACTGGCTACCCACCAGCATAACATCCTTTTACATTTTCTGACATGACTGGACAAACGACACAAGGGGATTTTAATCTAAAGAGAACTATTTTAGAGGGTCTGATGGTAGTAGGTTATCAGAACTTGCTAACATTAGTGTCACTAAATTTGGTATATAATCCCCCACTACTAAATTTGACAAGCTTTAAAAAAAATAAAGAGAACTATTTTGTGGTAATCGTAGCTCTTTCTAAGATGGAAGAATATTATGTTTGCTCTCTTGTGAGGAGGCTCTGCTATCTTCTAATCTTCCAACCCACCAAAGAGCCCCCTACACACACACACACACACACACACACACACATATACACACACTCATGATCACACTCAATTCTTTGCCCACACGGTGGAGTTCTCTTACTTGGTCGGGGGATGGCAAAACATACCAGCTCCTCTATAGCTGTACCCCAGAGAGGACACCTTTAACTGAATATGATTAACTGTGACCCTCTAAAATGTGTTTGATCGTCAAGGCAAGCCTTAGGATGTCTGGTTAATGCCACACAGAGAAAGCAGGTAATCTGTGAGTCCATTGTGACTTCTCTTTTTTGAAAACTTTGGTAGGATTTTTGCAATAAATCAATACTCTAATTTTGATTTACTCCCCTTTTCTGTAAGTGACTACACATAATCTCTAGAGTACAAGAAAGGTAATAGTAGGCAGTGTCCAGGTGGCACTTGAGTTATTATAAAATACCTTCTAGCTGATTGCATTTTTCAAAGATGGGTGCAGCAATATCTTCCATCCCACATACTCTAGGACCTTGCCACACCTCTACTGAGAGATGGCATTGATAACCAGTCCTCTTAAACTTAGGTAGGTGTTTTCGACTGACAGGACTGATAAAATATGGTAAAAGTGATGCTATGTAACCTCTAAGGCCAGATCACAAAAATACCATGAACTTGCACCTTGTTCTCTTGCTTCACTCCATATTAGAATCCACCTGCCATGTTGTGAGGAAGCCCAGGCAGCTCTAGAGAGGCCCCTGTGGTGGGAAATGGAGGCCTCTGGTCCCAAAACCCCAATTTTACCCAACCAATAGCCGAGACCAACTAGTTAGTTATATGAATGAACCATCCTGAAAATGTATTCTTAGTCCCCTATTGAGCTTCTCTAGCTGACGCCACTTGAAGCAGAGAAACCATCCCCACTGAGCCCTATCCAAATTGCAGATTTCGCACAAAATAAATGGCTGTTGCTCTAAGTCACTGTGCTTTCAGGTAGTTTATTACACAGGCAATAGAAAACTAGAATATATCCTTTGGGGAATGCCCTAAAAGTGGCAGAGTACATCAATCAGGAATAAGCTTGGCTGGAAGTCACAGAAAACCTGACACAAACAAGGCTTACACAAACAGGGATTTCATTTGTCCACATAACAGGAAGACAGAAGGTAGAAGGCTACCAGCATTGGTTTAGAGGCTTAACTCTATCAGAGCCATTGCCTCTGAAATTCTCTTGGCCTTTCCTGCATGCTTGTTGCCTCGGTGCAGCAGGTAGGGCCATCCTGGCTCCAGGCACATGCCTGTGCAGCAGGTAGGATGAAGAAGAAAGGGAAAGAAGCCCAGTTAGGCATATTTACATTTTTATCCCTCCCCTAGAGCTCTCTCAGCCTGTGGGTGGGTCATAGCTGTGCCTCCAGCCAGAAGAGGGGCAGGAAGAATGAGTATTTGCCTTTATATCCACTACAGCCAGGGGCGATGAAGGAGCAGGGGGTTGGGTTGGGCTCTGGGGAAGCCAAGCAAAGTGTACTCTGTACGTTGCAAGGACTGCAGTCCCCACATGAGATGAGGAGGTTTCCAGTGAGAAGCAACAGGGCTCCAGAAAAAAAGACTAAGATAAATGAGTAGAAGTCAGGCCAGTTTTAACAGTCCAGAAAAAATACAACTTAGATTTGGTTGTCACACATTTCCTAATTTTGAAAACTGGCAAAACTCCCTATGTATATGACTAGCTTAGACATTTCCTCTAATTCTTCAATACTTCTTTGCAGAATTTCCCAAATTTCCCTCTGGTGCCTGGGCCCTCCTTGAATGCCAGTTCCACATTAGCCAAAGTTTCAAGTCAGTCAGCCTCCCACTACATCCAAACCAGCATGTGTGTCTGACATTGACTTTGACCTCTAAACCAGTGCCTTATCTCCCCATCAATGCTGAACATCAGTCATCTTTTAGCCGTCTCTCTGCCTCACCCAATTCCTTTGTGTTCCACCTTGTGAAAGCTCTGGCCTCTCCTCTGCTTGTCTATTTCCTTTGTCATTAACTAGTTTTGGCTTCTGTTATCTTTGTCTAGAGCTAGTGCACTAAACTCCATACCGCCTTTTTTACCTTCCTTCTCTTTTCCTTCTAATCCATCCTATACTCAGTTGGGACATTAGGAATGACTTTTATATGGTTTGATATAGTTTTGTAATTTCCTAGGAAGATTATGTGGGCTACACGAGTGGTTTCTCCAGCAATATTGTCTGCCTTTTTGTAAGTAAACACATCATTTGCTCATCAAAGGGTCTTGGGCCAGAGCCTAAGGGTACAACAGTAGGCTCAGCCTTAATACCTCAAAGACACAGGATGTAGAGAGGCTGATTAGATCTTACCGATGAAATACCTTCCCAATTTGCAAGAGCATAAGAAAGGAAATGCTGTTGTTGCCCACACGTACAGAGAGCATGATCTCTCACATTAAAAAAAACAAAAACAAAAAAAACCAAACTGAATTCCCACGTGTGACCGTTCTTCAAGTTGTCTTCTGTCATGTTAGTGGGGGAGTCTGGCTCAGATGTACATTTCCCAGCTGAATTGTCCAACGAGCCTCATATTTACTTCGGTCTGCGAGCACATGGAATCATTTTTCCCTCCTCTTCCCCTCACCCCAGACTGATCAGTTTGAACAAACGGAAGCAACTCAGCTTGACGTGCAATTTTACCAGATTAAGCTCGATAACAGTTCTGGTCTTGCAACTTCTCTGCTCAAAAATCTTCACTGGCGCCTCCTCGCCTGCCAGCTTTATGTTCTGCTTTTCCCTCCCTGATGGGCCAAGGCTGAATCTTCCGTGCCCGTCTCTCCGTGGTCCAACTGCACACTCACTGCCAGCCCAGCGTGCCTGTGACTTTCTGCCCTCTGATGTTTTCTCAGGCTGCTGCTTCTACTTCAACCACTCTCTCCCCCCTTAACAAAATCCAGTTCAAAAGATGTGAGACATCACAGAAGGCATATGCATTTGAGTAATTTATTTTTTAAAAAAATCACTATATCTTTATAGTATGGGTTTTAACATGTCTTGTAAATTTGGCACTGAGTGAATATTTGTTGAAAAAAATAACTGACGGTCCTTCATCTATCAGCTATTTCCCAAATAGACAGGTCTAATTTAGAAGATTCTTGTAATGATTACCTGGTTAATTAATTGTCCTGTGTAGTCTGTGATACTGCCACCTGCCACTTCATACGCTAGCATTTGTCCTGTATTACTATTTACAATGATCTCACCAACATATACTACGGACTGAGCACCCATGTGCTAATTTCCCCACTACTATATCCTACTACATGCAACTTTGTCTTATACCTCTTGCAGCTCCTGTAGAGCTTTTCCTAACGCCACAGCAGAAGTTAAGTGCAAGGGGAAGTTTGGAAGGAGGTATCTACATACATAGATGACTTCAGTTCTGCCTACTGCGTGGAAGACTCTATACACCAGGTTCCTCTAAGTTCTGCTCTTGGCCCTGATCCATTCAACTTACTAACGTGGATGCACTTGGCAAATTAATTCTGCTTATTCACCTCTTGTTTGCAGCTAGGAAAAGCAGAGGTTTAGTCTTAGGCCTGTTTGTTATCATGAGATATAGCAGATGCAACGTTCATTCCCTTCTGCAGTTTCTCTGCCTTATATCAGCAGCCAGTAGAAGACTCCCATCTCTCCCTATTTCAAAGCTTGACCTTCCATTTCAATATGGTTCAAAGTTCCTAAGGAATCCTCTACTTCTAAATTTGTGTTCAAATTCACGAGGTCCCTAAGCTCCACCCTCCCTCAGATCTGTGTCCTCACACTGCCCCACGTTGAGATTTCTACATTGTCTTGTCATTTAGGAAGGTTTTCCAAGCCCAGGAGTGTTAATTTTGGAACACAAAGCCGCAGGCTTACCACGTTTAATTACTTTACATACAGCTAATAAAAAAAAAACCATGCCCTGCACTCTTCCTAGAAAGATGGTAGTAATTCCTCCATATAAGGATACAGAGCACGGAGCCCAGCAGACAGCTTAAACACTGTGGAAAACACTGTCAGCTGATGATAGAACCTTGATTTACCTTTTTTATACTCTTTTCCTGTTCTGTAACTAGAGAATTCTAGTGGCTGATGCCCTTCGGGGCACTGCTGGAGATTAGTAAGTAGATTTTAGTTGAACCTTTGAATTCTTCACATTTGGTGTGTATTAAATATCACTGGCACTAATCAGCTACGTAATTTAGTCTCTGTGAGACTTCCATTTAATTTGTGAACATATTAATATTTCCCATTATCCCTTGTTTTTTTTCTTTTCACCTTTCTTCTTATATCCCAGATTAGCACAATTATCATAACAGAAATTAAATGGCATAATGTCAGGACTACTGTTAGTAGAAAATCAACTAATGTTAACTTTAGATATTTTTCCAATTATTTTAAGAGGTAACACATTCTTTTACAATCAGAAAACATAGAAATATTTTATGTTGATATTTTATCCCTATTAAGGTTAATATCATTTCATTCCTAAGTCTATATTGTTTTAATTTGATACCTAAGATTCTCCAGCACTTACTTTTCTTGACAGCACTCAGCTCAATGCCAGCTGTATAAAAAAAAAAAATCTAGCACCTTGAAAGAACACAGTCATGATTTATTGAATGAAGAAAATAGTACATGAATGAAAAAACAAATGCAAAAACTAGGGTCTGTGTGTCTGTGTATAATTTTTGTCATATGAAGCCTAACATCAGGACACATGAAGTAGAATTTTTTAAAGTTCTCTTTGATAATAATTTGGAGCAATAATGGTCAGCTGTCCAAGCTTTCACAGTTGGGGTAGGAGTTAGGTCTAGTACACAGAAATGTTTTAAATTCAAAATCAGTAAGCACACTCTTAAAATGAGAATGCTTTTTTGATGCTCTTTGCAGTTCCCGGTTGAAGAAACTGAGACCCTGAGAAATGACACAGTTTTCTCAAAGGCGCATGGTTAGGCAAGGTCATGGATCGTAGGCTTTTGACTCCGCTGGCAGTCTCTAACCTATAAAGTTTCCTTCCACCCCCAGCCCATCTGCTGATTCTGGGCATGGCATCTGTATTCGATCCAGCTTCTCAGAGCATATCAACTGTACGCCAATTGGATATAAGTACAAAGAGAGCAGAAAACTCATTTTCCAGGCAGCTGGAAAGTTTCACTTGGAATTTATTTTTAGCATCGTGTGTGCGCTCAGAAGCAACCATAGCAACAAAGGCACCTGGGAAAACCTGGGAGAGACACTTGTAGGGACAAGCGAATAACATCAGAGAGAGGCTGCTTCATCTCTACCAGGAATTGACAACAGGCTGGACATGTCCCTGTCACTAGGAAAGTCAGGAAAAATAATAAACT
This sequence comes from Propithecus coquereli, assembly GCF_000956105.1. Classification (NCBI taxonomy): domain Eukaryota; kingdom Metazoa; phylum Chordata; class Mammalia; order Primates; family Indriidae; genus Propithecus; species Propithecus coquereli. The sequence continues at coordinate 6,262,137 of NW_012152618.1, read as the reverse complement.
CAGAACCAGCAGGACTCACCTCCACTTAGGCAATATATGGCTGATGAAGTCCTCTGTGTAAACCTAGCTTCCCTTCCCTTCCTGTCTTCCCTCCTCCAGCTCCAGTACAAAGTGTAAATAGAACTGAACACGTTGCCACCCACTTCGAGGTCTGATCATGTGTCATGTTTTGTTTACTACAGTCCTTCATAAAACTTCAAAACTATATAGCCACAAGAGAGGAAATGAACCCTTCAAGACCCCAGGCTACCATGAAATGGATGGCTTCAAAGGCATTCAGTAGTCTTTGTCATCTCAGCAAGGATGAAATTGGAAGCTCAACCTACTTTCTCTCAAAGAACAGGTGAAAGGAAGGCTGAGACCAGGATGGAGCATGAGTGACAGCACCAGCCAGGGAGGAGCCGTGCTGGCTACAAGAGACTGGGCAGTGTCTGGTGAAAACTAGAGCTCAAACTAACTTATACACAAAGCCTCCCCCATGCCAAACTCTTCCACGGTGGAAGAGGACGTTTACTTATGGTAACTCAGGGCCAGTTCAGGAAACTCTTTAGTTTCTGAACTTCTCTGTTAAGTTCTCTGGACACTGGCAGAACCAGCTGGTGATATATGCACATCACAGTTTGCATGTTTGGGACAAGACTCTCAGCTTTCTGACCTTCCCACTCAAGACCCACCACTGTGCCATTCCTTCTCCAACATTTTGTGAAAATGCAGTCCTCTCCTTTATGCTTTTTGGGAAGATATCTGCACTGAACGTATCTCATGTTCGCAGTTTATGAAAGCGTTGACCCAATGAAATAAGATATGCTTCAGTTCATGCTTGATCATTTAGAACTTTTCTAAAGTCCCCATGAGAATACACCCAGGCAGAGAAATATTTCATTTCTCATTCATTTTTCTAAAGTCAGCATTTTTATGATGACTTTAGAAAATCTTGAATGCTTCTAATTAAATTTGGTCTATTTCCAAAGTATATAAAGATATGTATTGACTTGAATGTGTGGTTAAATGTTATTTTGAAACATGATAGTGACTGATAAAATGTTTGTCATGGGCATATCTTCTATAATTTTAAACACATTTCAATAAAATTCAACGTTCCAAGATGCTATCACTACACAGAGCCCATATAGAGTCCTCTCATTCAATCACATTCAAGATCTAGGACAGTGTGGTTCACAGTGAAGTATTTAATAAATAATAAATAGAGCAGGAAAAGAAAACCATCATTATAATCACATGGCTGGAAAGACCTCTATTGATCTTTGCTTCCCCACAAAACCACATAAATATATAATGGTGTTATTGAACCAGTTTCCACCAAGCAAATGAACTATGGCATTTCTAAGGGGTATCCATGTTATTATGGAACAAAATCCTAAAGATAAAATAAGAACACAGTCTCCTATTCAACCCCAACCTGAGAAAGATTGAGGGGAAGATATTCAATTTATTTCTACTTTCTATTTCTAAAAAATTCTATGAAGCATCACAGATTCTCAGAGGTGGGAGAAGTAAAAAAAAAAAAAAATGAAAAATAAAAAAAGAGAAATGATTCATCATAGTTTTTTTTTTCCCCATAAATTTCTAACCATAATCATATCAGGGCAAGTCAATCACTCATTTAAATCACTAGGCAACTATGTACTTACTAGATGTCAAGCCCAGATGTAGAATAAAGAATGGTTCTGGGAAAAAAATATTTAGTACAAAGAAGCTGCTGCAAACTTAGGAACAAGAGCCCGTTTCTGTGGGCATTCACTCCCCAGGGTCACCGGTGTTCTGAAGTACTGTCATTTGCAGTGGCTACATCCCAGGTGCACATGAGGGACAGCAGGCAGCAAGGCTGGCAGTAAAATATAAGCATTCAGAAGAGGTTCTATATCAGTAGGAATGACGAAAGACATGGTTTCAAGAGAGGAGGCTGTTGTTAATTTAGAGTATTTGCAATATATGCATTAATTAGAAAGGAAAGCTGTGAATAGAAAATAAATTCCCCTATGTATTGCTGATTGGGAAATGGCCACCATATAATCTCTCCAGGAATGTGATGAGACTGCATTTCAAGTTTTACTGCTCTCTCTGCCAAAAATGAAAACCTCCTTTTTAACTGATTTTTCCTCAAAATAGATAATAGACAACTTCAAATTCTACATAAAATAATTACGGAGACACATTTTTAAAAAGCTGTTGCAATATCTCTAGATCAATTCTAAGTGAACAAATAGGACAGAGTGATACTTGCACAGCCATGTGACATATGGGCAGCTGGGACCAGACTCAGCATCTCTATGCTACACGGTGAGACAGAACCCAGCTTCCTAAATTTTAGACATGAAGAAAAAAAATAAAACAGCAGTCTAAGTTGAGAAGATGCAGACATACCTCAAGAAAATATAGGCACTATGTATCTTGCTCTAAAATGTCCTCCACGAATAGAGAATATGATTGATCCAGGTAAAAGATTGTGCTGGAGAAAAAAAAAAAGAAAGAAAGAAATGAACTAGAAGATTTTCCAAATCCTGCAGCCCACCAGCATGTCCTCTAAACCCAAGGGCTGTCCACTTGCTTATGCCATCTCAATTTCTGCCATAGACAAAGAAGCCTAGGGGGCAAATCCTTTTACGAAACACATCATGGTTCATTTCGTCTTTGCAAGAATTTATAAAAAGAGAAAGAGAAAGAGACATTTATTTTCATGTAATTGTAGGTAGCATGACATAGTTGAACATGCATGAGAATTGCAGTCAGTAAATCTGGACTGAAGGCCAGATAGGAAACTTAAATTCTCTGAAACTCAGTGTACACATCTGTAACCAGGCACTAATGATTTTTACACAATGGAGATAACTTGAGAATTAAAGGTCCTAACACCTGTGAAAATGCTATTCAAATATTGATCTGGAAAGGACCATGGGAAATCATCCTAGCTGCTCCTCTAGTTCTCGGCAGAATCACATCTCGGTTTCCCTGGACTGAGATAAACGAGTCCAGAGAAGGATCTAAAATGGAAAGTTCTTGATAATATTCCAAGTACAATATATGCAAATCTTCATATCATGGCTAAAGTCCCTATTGCTTCCTTCTTATTTCAGTGGAGATGGAAACGTTACCATGTAATTAATGGCTTTTGTTTTCATGAAGCCTGTAGTATCACTCTCAGACATTTCTATTAGAGACAGAATCCTGCCAAAATTTTGACTATTCCTTAAAACCATTCTTGGAGGTAGCTCATTTTTTCCTGGACCCAGAATTCTGTCTGCATGGATTCAGTTCTCACTCTGATGCAGTACCTCTTGGTTCTCACATGGGATTTTCTCAGCCTTTTCACACTACTGACAGGACATCATCTCCTTAACTACCGTTACCCCTCAATCGTTTCCTACCATTTATGTATATAATTGTTTGTCTTGTAATTATGCATTTTTCTCTGTCCTGGACGTACTTTTCTTAGTTCAAGTTGCTAGTTTACCAAAGGACACACTATATTTCTATATTTCAACATCTCTGTCCCACCTGTCTTAGTGTTAACTATAAAACTAATGAAGGAGGCTCTCATTCCGTTATACAGGGCTTACACTGTACTGGGTCTAGAACCAATATCCTGTGAACAGTGGCTATTATGCAATTTTAAGTTGGTATTGCTATTTTGAAAATGCTCCTCTTGTATAGGAATCTCCCATCACGTGTACGGTCACATAATAGCCATGTAACTTAGCTCATGTAGTCCTAATACTTTAGTATATTATTATACATAGACCAGAATAAAAGTCTCTGTGAAGTTTAGATACCAGTGGTTATCTGGAGTTCTCTCTGGTTTATTTTCATCTGAGAAGAGGACTTGATTGGTATGACCAGGTTTGTGCATCTTAAAGTCAAGTTGGTGGCTAACCAGGACTTTTGTGCTCTTCAAGGCAATTTCAGAGTTTTTCTGGGATATAAGTCAAATAATTAATCTGCATTGAATAAAACAGATTCAACATTGACTCTTAAGGGCTGATACTTTGCTTTGAACTGACCCTTTTCTCACTTCCGGAAAGAAAAGAGAGTGACTTAGACAGAAACAGACATCTCTCCTAAGAACTGGTACCTTTCAGCAATGGACTGGTAACCGTAGTCCCTTATGGTGAGAACAGAGGAAATGTATTCATTCCCCATCCCTCCTCCCCATACCTTCTAACTACTACAATCTTGTTAACAGATGAAATAAACTTTGACTTATTAATTCAGGGAAAGCCACATGTTCTGAATGAAAAGAGGAAAAGTGGCTTTAGGTAACATAGGGAAAACATTCTGAATCAGCTGCTGGCTTGGGAGGTTGGCCATCTGCAATGCTGACTGATGCCTTTTACAGGTTTTCAAATCAACTCGACAGTAATAATAGCAGAGGTAACAGTATAGCTTATTTTAAGAGAGCTACTTACTAAATGACCTAAGATTTCCCACTCAGGTCTAAGTTCTTGATCTAACACTTTGAAACACAGAAGAAGAAGGTATATAAAAACCCCATTTTACCCAACTTTGGTGGCTCTTTTGTAGCACTTATACAGTCTCCTCTTCAAAAATGCTTCTTACAACCCACATTAAAATTATCAATATATCTGGAGAGGCATTTTCCTGTATATTACAATTTATTTCCTCTAGGTCAATTACCTTTTGAAAATGAACACAAAAATCACATTTTTTCCGACTTTAAGATTCATTCTAACTACCAGAGCCGTCTACAGCCTTTAGACCAGAGCTTCTTACTACCAAAAATTTATTTTTAATACAATGCATTGCATGTATGAAGCAACTGTCAGTGGAGAAGCAATTTCTATAAAATAATCTCACTGTGTCCCACATAGATTTAAGGATGTAAATGAAGTTCAGGAGGCTGTAAAGGAGAATTCTTTTTTGTGAGTGAATAACTTGAGACATTGAAAGGTGAATTAGCATGTCTTAAATTGACGCATTCAATAAATAGTGAACATTTAACATGTATTAATTAATATGGGAATTATAAAGAAACTAAATGAAACATCCCCTTCCTTCAGGAGCTTGCATTTATGTTGGAAAGTGGCAAGACTAGCATGCATAAACAAGAAAAAGAGCGTAGTGTCACAGAATCTAATCTTACGAGTGAGAATGAAAGTGATATAGACATAAGGGAAAGTTGGTGCAGGGATGGAGAGATTGAAATAATCCCTATGATTCTGCAATCCTGAGGCACTGGTCGCAATGGGCCAGATCCTATGGGTAGAGCTTGAAACAAAGCTTCAATATTCCTGCTCCTGGATTTATAATGCCTGTCTGCCCATTTCTGTACACTTTCAGGACCCCTGACCCTGTGCAGCAAATTTAAGCTTAGTAACTGGACTTTAGGAAAGGAATTATGGGATTCATAACTTCAAGTGTCCAGAGAAGCCAGACCTGTGACCTGAGAACCCATGCCCTATCTGTAGGAGGCTGTGTTTTCTTACCTTTCATTGATAGAGGTCATGTTGCCTAGTTCTATCCAAATTCTCTATTTTTTAAGACAAGCTCTAAGCACAAATTTTTATGTGAAATCTTATGATTCTTAAGTGTTATCTGCCAGTTTGTGACTTTGTGACATCTGCTTTGGATAGTCCCAGTATTTTATGGTAGCCTATGTTAGACTGAGATCTCAGAGAGTGAACATACATGGTTTGGCGACTGACGGTATCTCAGGTTGTAAACCATTATCCCCCTGGACAATTACATTGATAGGAGCTCATCATTAAGTGATTGTGAAGGAATGGTCTGCCTGACTCAGTCTGCCCTCAAGTATCCTCAGAGGCTTCTGTGGTGCGGCTTCTACTGAGTTTAAGAATATGCTAAATAATCAAACCGCTGCTTAGCCAACAGCTATAACTCATTATAATGGACAAAACTGTCTAACAGACAAATAACCTCAAGTTAGAGATTTTTATTTTCCTAAAGGCAGGCACATGCCAAGTCACATTGCATTAATAACAACAGAAGAGTGATTTTTTTTCCCCCTAGAGTAAAAATATACTCAGGGGAGAAATCTGAGCTTTGAAATAGTATCTGTAGTACTTAGCAAGCCATTTGGAGAATGGTTTTAACTGGGCTGCATTGCACAATGCAATTCATTATAGTCTTTTGTAATGAATAGTCATTTACACCTCTGTCTGCCATTGCACTGGCAAAAGAAGCAAGGACCACTACCAAAGACACTGTGCTACCTGTCCTGGGTGGCCACCTCCCAACACAGCACTGAACTGAAAGCACATCTTACATGAGGCTGATGGACACAGAGCTATGTAGATACATGCCAAAGTTCTGCTGTGAATGGTAGACTAGAAACCAACTCTCCTGCCGCCCACTCTTTTAGATTGAGAAGCTCATTGGAAATGCATATAGCATATGATTTATGTTAGGGGCAGGGAGATGGGGGCGAAAGGTTCATTAAAGCAAAGCATAATCGAACTCCAGTGCTGTAAGATTGGGGGAGATGTCAATTATCCCATTTTGTCCCTTTCTTCTGGAAGGGCCTCCTGCTACTATGTAATTGATGGGCCAGGAGAGAGCCATAAAACCATGGAGAAGAGGAAACAGATGAATCCAGGCCATTAAAAAACACAAGGTAGAGCTTACAGATTTTTATTCTTTATTTTTGAAGGAGCTCTCTAAATCGTAAATGCAGAGTGGAAGAAAACAATGTTGATTACTTTTAAAGATTGTCCTTCTTGCTATGAATTTCTAAAGAAAACACAACTTCATCTCTAAAGCCTTTTTTGCTGAATTTTTGTATTCAATGTTTTCGTATCTTTGACAGTTATATTATAACAGTCTAACATATAAATACTTTTTGATAGCAGGGTCCAGAAAACAGGCATTAATTTTATGGACCAGAAAAAAAAAGAAGAAAATGGAATAGTGCCAGTGGGGCACAGGGAAGGCAAGCAGGAGTGTTCCTCTAGCTGCAGCCACAGTGCATGGAACAGGAGAGCAAGTTTCAGATCATGCCCAAGACAGAATGGCAACAGCTAGTTGTGGGAAGGGGCCCACAAAAGAGAAACAGAGAAGCAAGGGCCTGGATTGGCTTGGGGAGGCTAGGGTACAGGGTCGAAGGGTTGGAAGTACATGGAGAACCAAGACAAGGATGTATGAGTTAAACAGGTGAGGATGGAGAGGACATTTGTGCCATGCTTGAGACTGCTGATCATTGCTCTTAGCAGCAAGCCATCCATGGGGTGGAACCTTGCAAAGGCAACAGGACAGAGGGAACACTCTATGGGAAATACTTTCCTGCTTGGATGTCTGTAGCATGCCTCTCTTCTAGAGAAGTCTGCTCTGAATTCATTCTCTATAGGATGGCTTTGCTCATCAGCTCCCTTCCATTGCCATAATAATAATGTCTTGTATGGTGCAAAATATGTGCGGAATTTGAAAGGATGGGGTAAATGATGTTAAAGAATACTAAGCCCCTGCACTGTATAAGAAGTGGGAAAAGTACTGATTTTAAAAAGCTAAGGAAGAATGTTCTAAATGCTAGGTAGCTACTATAAGAGTAGTAAAACAATGAGATAGTGGGTATGAATAGAATCGAAACACTTAATCAATCCAAAAGTGGTAAGAAAGAAGAAAATAAGAACAGAAAAAGTTGGTACAAATAATAATTACATTAAATTTAAATGGACTACATACTTCAATTAAAAGATAAGAATGTTCAGACTGGATAAGAAATTTTTTTCTGTTTAGAAGAGATATATATAAAATATAAGAACCTGAAATGCTAAGTAGCTGGTTCTGTAACATGTTATCTCCTCAAATGACTAACAGTCCTATCTCCTTGTGTTTTATCACTTTTCATCCTTTTATTTTTGTTTTTTTAATTTTTTTTTAATTTCAGGATATTATGGGTGTACAGATGATTAGGTTACATATGATGCCCTTCCTCCCCTCCCCCCTCCAAGTCCGAGTTTCAAGTGCGTCCGTCCCTCAGATGGTGCTCATCCCACTCTTCGTGTATGCATATACCTGTCTACTCCTCCCCCCTACCTCCTGCCCGACATCCAATAGATGTTATTCTTATATATGCACTTATGTGTTGATCAGTTAATACCAATTTGTTGGTGAGTACATGTGGTGCTTGTTTTTCCATTCTTGGGATACTTCATTTAGTAGAATGTGTTCCAGCTTTATCCAGGAGTATACAAGAGGTGCTATATCACCATTGTTTCTTAAAGCTGAATAGTAAGTACTCCATGGTATACATATACCACATTTTATTAATCCACTCATGTATTGATGGACATTTGGGTTATTTCCACATCTTTGCAATTGTGAATTGTGCTGCTATATTCGGGTGCAGGTGTTTTTTTTTATAGAGTGTCATGTGATCTTTTGGGTAGATGCCCAGTAATGGGATTGCTGGATCAAATGGTAATTCTACTCGTATCTCTTTAAGGTATCTCCATATTGCTTTCCACAGAGGTTGTACTAGTTTGCAGTCCCACCAGCAGTGTATGAGTGTTCCTGTCTCTCTGCATCCACACCAACATTTATTGTTTTGGGACTTTAATAAAGGCCAGTCTCACTGGAGATAAGTGATATCTCATTGTGGTTTTGATTTGCATTTCCCTGATAATTAGAGATGTTGAGCATCTTTTCATGTTTTTTGGCCATTATTCTGTCTTCTTTTGAAAAGTTTCTGTTCATGTCCTTTGCCCACTTTTTGATAGGGTTGTTTGATTTTTTCTTGTTGATTTTCCTGAGTTCTAAGTAGATTCTAGTTATCAGCCCTTTATCGGATTTGAGGCGCAAAAATTTTCTAAAAACTGATTCTGCAACTCCAGATGGAATTATCTAGTTCTAAGGGATTTGATATATCCCTTCTGAAGCCTTACAAACTTCAAGCTAATAAATATTTGAGCATTTAGTAAAAAAAAAAAAAAAGAACCTGAGAGGTTGAAAATAAAAAGAGAAAGATAAACTACACAAACACCAAACAAAAGAAAGGTGGAGTAACTTTTATTTCACACATAACTGACTTTAACACAAGAATTATTACTAAAAATAGAAAGGAATGTGGAAGATACAAAAATTTTACATTTGTATCCACCTAATAACAAACCTCAAAATATATAAAGCAAAGATGGGCAGAACTTAAGAGAGAAATAGAAAAATTTGAAATCATTGTGGGAGATTTTAAGAGATTCTAGCACTGCTTTCTCAGTAACTGATAGAATGAATGTACATACAAACTCTATATGCCAGAACAATGAGATTAACAAACTTGACCTTATGACTTATATAAAACACTTCCCCCAACAACTGAAAATGTACTTTCAAGTTTACATGAAGTACTTACCAAAACTGACCAGGTATTGAGACATAAAGCAATCTCAACAAATTATAATGGACTATCATACAGACGATGTCCTCTAACCACTGTGGAATATCCACAACAAATTAGAAAATCTCTAAATATTTGAAAATTAAGCAATAACTTTTAAATAGCACATTGGTAAAATAAGAAATCACATCGGAAATTAGAAAATATTTTGAATTGAATGAGCTAAAAATCACTACATGATAAAACTTGTAGGATGAAACTAAAGCCATGGTTAAAGGGAAGCTTATGGTTTTATAGCAGAAAAGAAGAAAGGCCAACAATTTGCTCACCTTTTTCAAGTTAGAAAAATGAAAGAAAGTATAAGGAAGGAAATAGTGAAGATAAAGGCAGAACTTAGAAATAAAATAAACACACAATGAAGAGAATGCGCAAGCTAAAGATTGGTTCTTTGGAAAAATAATAAATTTAGTAAATCTTAGAGAAAAGGCAGGTACAACAATAAAGAAGACATAAATAACTAACATCAGAGCAAAACTACATAATCTTCAGATATTAAAATAATGACAAGGATATAGTGAACAGTCTTATGCTAATGCATTTGACATTTTAGTTGAATTGGACACATTCTTATAGATATGCAACCCATCAAAATTGGCACACTCAAAAAATAAATTCATAATTAAAAACCTTCTGAAATAAAAAACTGCAGACCCAGATGAATTCACTAGTGAATTCTTTCACACATTTTTAAAAAAAGTAACTCCAACTACACATAAATCCTCTCCCAAAATAGAATATTTATAGATCTTTTACTGAGGACAGCTTAACCACAATACCAAGAGTATATAGAAAAGGCCCAGAGAAAATACCTTCCTTAAGGATAAAATGTTGAAAGCTTTCTCCTAGACATCAAGGAGACAAAAATGCCTACTATCACAACTTCTATTCAACATTTTCCTGAAGGTTCTAGCCAGCAAAATAAGACAGGGAAAAGAAAAGATATAAGGACTGGAAAGGAAAAAACAAAATGCGCTTCTCATAGCTGCCAAGACTGTTATGCAGAAAATCTGAAAATATCTACAAGCATTAGAATTAATAAATACATTTATCAAGGATCTTAAATTCAATATTAAAAATTATTTTTTCTCATACCAACAATAAGTAGAAAATGAAATTTATAGAATGATACCATTTTCATTAGCATTGGAAACCATCAAACACTTAGTAATAAATATACAGAAAGATATGCAGGAACTTTGCAGAGAAACTATAAAACATTATTGAGAGGAATTAAATAAGAACTGAACAAATGAAGGAATATACCATGTACACAAGGGTGGGGGTTTTTCTGAAGGGTAATGGTAATGGTCTATTTCTTGACCCAGGTGGTAGTTATCCATGTGCATTAAATTATGATAATTCAAGCTACAAATGTATAATTTTTGCACTTTTCTGCTTGTATGTTATACTTACATACAAATTTTATAAAAAGTAAATAGAATAACCTATCTTGTGATGCTAAATAAATGAATATTTGGTTGAACCATATGAAACTGCTGTTTTTGTAGTTCAAAAATGGTCAAATATAGGCAATAGTTATATAGGAAATATAGGCAATAGTGAAATAGATAAAATACATAAAAGTTCTGTGTTTCATATTACTAATAAATAATTATAAACTCATATATTTGAGTTTTCTCTTTGTGACTTTCAGTGGTCAAGTTTTGTGTTTTTGTGTTATTAAGTATGTTTCTAAGTCTAGACTACAACAATAACATCGTATTTCTAGGATAAAAGTTTTGACTTGTGACCTATTAACTAGAAATTCATTAACTTGAGGTTGATAGGAATGGTCACACATATTTCAATGTAATTATTAGCTCTAAATTGTATGGAAGGGCATAAAGTGTGATTTAGTTTATACCTAATACCTAATACCATATTGTCTGGTTGGGCCCAAGCAGTGTGGTCAAGGACTACAACCACCAAGGAACACAGGGCTGGACTCCTGCTGCAACATGGCTTCTAAGGCTGGATTGGTGCTTCAGTTCTCAGGCCAAGAGCATTGAGAGGCATTTGTCTATGACTCTCCCGGGATGGCATCATACCAAGGTAATTAACAAAGTTTATCATGAACATGCTGGGATAAGTTGGAAAGGAAACATGAATGGTGGAGATGGTGTGACTAATGGTTTTGACAATTTTGGATCTGAATTCTTATCCTAATTTGACCCCCATGGTGCAATGTGTGAGTCTACTCAGGACATTTACGTGAGATAGATCCTGTTTTTGACTTTGGCCATGTCTAGATTCTTTCAGGTTGTGGTCCAGATAAGGTAAAGACTGTCAAGTGATTTTTACTTCTCTAGGAATTTCTTCAGAGATTAGGCACATTATTTTTGATTGAGCCAGGAAGCAATGGAAAAATGAGGAACAGATGTTAATTGTTGATTACTGATTAGTTTCATTTTCCATCAGCTGACAACCTTCACTCACTTTCACTCAGGCTATATTTACTCATAAAGCCAATACATACAGTTAAAAAAAAAATAGCAAAGTAAAGTAGGCCAAAAACATCTGGGTTTTAAGTAAATTGGCCAGATGTTTTGGTGGTTTATAAATAAAAACCAAAAAGGAGAAAAGGGGTAAGAAAGTGAGCTGGGCTTATAATGTAGTTACCTATTGATACCTTTCACCTCCTCCAAGTCTGTGGGAGATGAAATTGTATGAATCATTACCGAGAACATGGAAGATAATACGTTTTGGAACATAGCCCTGAACAAAGACGAGTGACATTCATTGTATTGAGAAGAAATGGAAGGTTGCCTTAGACTTTTTTTCTATCTAGAAATTATTTCTCAATTGCTCATAATTTTTGAATTATATCTATATGGTTTCTCATATCCAAGCCAAGATACCAATTCTCTAAGAGGGCTAGATGCTTTGCGAATTGGAAATAGATTTGTTTTCCATATTGGAATTACTGATGAAAACTGCAGGCATAAGTTTCTCCTCCCTTTTTTTTTTTTTGTTAAAAGGTGAAATACATCTTGTTTTGTTCTACTTCTTTCTTTCTTGGTACAATGTACTTTCTAAAATTTTTTCTTTTATTTTTTACTTTTTTTATAAATGTATAATAGATATATTAATACATAGTTTTGGCTACATGTGATGATTTAATGCATTCGTGTAATTCATAAAGATTAAATCCGTGTACTAGGGTACTTGGGATATCCATTAGCTTGTCTTTTCTTTATGCTAGAGCCATTTTAATTCTTCTTTTCTAGCTACTTTGAAATACACAATAGATTGTTGTAAACTATAGTCACCCTACTGATTTATCTAACACTAAGACTTATTTCTTCTATCAAACCATATATTCAGTACATACACTTCATCAAATAATTCTCAAACAATTTTAGAAAAAGCTCAGGTTTGGAAATAAGATTTGTGCTCAAATTCAGACTTCTTTTTAGCTTTTTAACTTTGGGCAACTTAACCTCTTAGAGCTTCAATTTCTACCTCTGTAAAAATGGGAATAATAATTATTATATCATAAAAGTATTTTGAGAAATAAATGACTTAACAAATGTAAAACACCTAGCACTGTTCCAAGTTGAAGCACATAAAATTGCCCTTCTGTAGATGTTTTAGATTCTCTGTTTAGGTAGATTGATTTACTATCCTCTACCATTTGTTTGTGATTCAGAGGTGGGCAAATCAGTTGGGTGTAACTACCTCTTAGCCCAGACCCAAACACAAAGATGTTTTTGAAAGGCTGCCTGTCATTGATTTAAGTAAAGAGAAATAGGATCATAATGGAAAATTATTCTACATATCTACATGTGAGTTAACGTGATACACTGAAATAGAAAATATTTAACATGTATTTTCATTTATTCTTTCAACAAATATTCACTAAGTGCCTATTTATAGATGGAAATGGTTCTAGAGGATGGGGACACAGGCCATGATTCCTGCTCTCATACAGCCTACATTCTAGAGCGGAACGTAAGCACAATAAATATGTAAACTATATAGAAGTTAAAAGGAGATTAAATCGATGAAACAGCACAATTAAGGCATTGGGAGAGCTGAATGAACGAGTGTTAAGTATGTTGGTAACTTGCAAATATTTCTGAGCTTTATGAAAAATGTTACATCAATCAGATAATAGTAATGAGAATAATAAAGACCCATTGTGAAATGCTGGCAGTGTAGCCCTCTCAGGCTGGGATTTTTACTTAGTTGCTATGTGTATTAAACCATGGCGGATGAGCTGCCATTTGGACTAAGATATAATCCTTCTGCAGAAAAGAAACTGAATCGATGGCAATATGGAAGTAAAATTATTAAATAACAGAATCATTCCCACCTAGAGCTATATTTCAAACAATATTCTTTCCCAGGGAAATTAGGGTTGCAAGGGGCTTGCCCCAAATGTCTTATATTTCCAGACATCATGTTCTGATTCTGAGTTCTATGTGTTCTGAAATGATTGCCCTATAAAATGCTATAGAGAGAAAACCTATTTCTGATAGTGGTTAAGTCTTTGTAGAAATGTTTTGAATTTCCAAGTTTGTCTTTGATATTCATTGGAAAAGAAATTAATACCACAGTGAAAGAGTCTATCAAAATACCAGAATAGGTTGCTAGAGAGTAGGTTGCTACAGGACTTTGAAGTGCCTGGAGGGAAGGAACTATATAAATAAAAGTAAGTTTTTTTTCTTTTATTATTACTAGGCAAGTATTTCAGCATTTAACCTCAGCAAATGACCTTGTCTCCTACTTCATACAAAAAATAAAGGAAGAACAAAGGCATGGAATATTTTAATTCCTACCTCCAAGTCTCTTCCCCCAAAATGTAAGCATATTCATTTTTTATGTATATTTTATGTATATTCATTCATCATTCACTCCATTCTTACCTTATTTTCCTCAAACACATATGATTATATACTTTCCCTTTTTTTCCAAAAATGAATAGCTTAGTCCAAACGGCAGTTCATCTACGGTTTAGTATACGCAATAACCAAGTAAAACTCCCAAACTAAGAGGGCTACCCTGCCAGGATTGCACATTAAGTCCTTACTATTCTCATTACTATTATCTGATTGATGTAACATCTTCCATAAAGCCCAGAAATATTTGCAAGTTACCAGCATATTTAACATGTTCAGTCCCTTGACTGTGGTATTTCGTAATCGCCCGGATTCTATGCCTTTCAGTCACTCAGGAATGATCTCTTCCAATCTTTTGTCCTTTTCTGTTTTCTCTCTTCTTTCCTTTCTCCTCTCCTCTTCTGACTTTTCACTTTCTCCTATTGACATTCTTCTTCTCCATACAAAGGTGCTTAAAAACAAATAAACAACAACGAAACACCACTACCAACAACAGCAATAACAGCTCTCACAGTCCAAGGTCTCCCTCCAGGGACTGTCCTCCTTTCAATCCTTCCTCCTCAAGCTCATCAGGGAGGTGCTTGGCGCTGTCCCCATCTCACTTCCCTGTCCCTTGTCTGCACAGGGCAGTCTGATGTCTGGCTGTTCCTCCTTGATTCCTGAGACATTTTTCTTCAGGCTAATGAGGACCTCTTAGCTATGACAGGCAAGGATACTTTTGAGTACTTACACTACTTGGCCTTTAGCAACATGAGACAGGTGACTGCATCCTACATCAGTTGGGTGCGTATTCGCTGCCAGCGTTACTGGAAGTGCAAGGAGAGAGAAGAAGGTCCATGTGGCATCTTCTTTAAAGTATGACTTCCCTTGACTTCTGAGATACTACTCACTTATGGCTCTTTTCCTACCTACCAGACCTCCCCAGCTCAGTGTCATTGCTGGCTTCTCTTTTACTTTCCCTTTAAAGGTTGATTTTCCCTAGAATTCCATGATTAACTGTTATTTTCACTCTATCTCCTCCCTGCAGGCATGGCCTGCTTCATGGATATGAAACCTGGGCAGTTGCGAAGGACACCATGCTTACAAGAGCCCCACCCTTGATCAATGCTCTGCTGTCACCATCTTGGAATTCCTAATTTTTGAACAAGGGTCCCCAAGTCTTTTCGTTTTGCACTGGATCCCACAAACTATGTAGCTTGTCCTGCCCCTGGAGGTCTCATCTACAACCAAGAATTCCATTACCACCCGTCACTGAGCAACTCGCTAGGTGCTGTACCCAGTACAGAATACTAACCTCTTCCTCTGAGAAATGCATCAAAAAATTCTAACTTCTTTAACCATCTCATCGACCCTGGCACACATGGTTTTATTTATTCTGGGCTTCTGGTTTCCAGGCCCAAATGTCTTTACTCTTCCTTTTTGCAGATAAAGTCACAGTTTTCCTCAGGAAGCTGTCTTTTGTCTGCTTGAGCAAATGAATAAGAGCTCAATTGTGTCTCTGAAGTGCTAGAGTGTAGAGCAAGGCTCCGATGACATTGGCTTGGAAATGTTCAAAATAGGTTTTACTAATCTGTCCCCATCAGGGCTATGGGAAAATTTTTAAAATGCTTCTGTGAAATGTCTATTGAGCAAAATAGCTTCCCTGTGACTCTATCAGCATGGATTAGCTTCCAAATATCCAAATATGCCACCAGGTAACCGAACCAACAACAACTGCAGGAAGGTATGTGATTAAAATGAATGGAATTTTCAAAACCTCCCCTGAATAAGATCTTTTCCAAGAATGGTTAATTCTAAGCTGTCTTTATGGCAATGTTACTTACCAGAATCTAATGTCTTTTGAAATTCTCTTGGTTAACCTGAGCATATAGGATATTGCTCCATTTCCCATGGCAGAGGCATGTGTCTAGTTCATCTGAGGGTGACTTCATGCTATTAAAAATGACGTGAAATGGAAGGGAGCAGAACATAGCCTTGCCTTTTGCCACTGGTGATTGGAAGTCTGTTCTTGCCAGTCCTGACTTTTGTCGTGGTGTTAAAATTCAGGGTCTGGATTAGCATGAAAAAAATTATAGCATCAGAGTGAAAGAGTGATGAAAAGTCATTAAAAATTGCATGGCCTTGTAGTGTTCTTTGCCTATTGCTCTAAAAAAATTTATAGAGAATATAATAACCAATGGTAGGGTAGTTATTCCTAAAACCTGTTGTTCCTCAAATAAAATATTGGACCAATAAACTCAAACCTATAATTGTTTTTGAGAAACAAGTTAGCATAATAATTTGAGGAAATATTAGGCAAAAGTAATGGGCCTGTAGTCTTGAGGGAATTTTACCTTAGTGAATCCCAGGAACTGTGCTTATCTCTTTGTCCATGGAATGTTATCCCAGAAATGAGCTCTTCATCTCCACCCCAAATTCAATTTTTCATTATAAGCAGTCTAAATTGTGATGATACTAAAGACAGAAAAAAACAAAACAGAACATTCCATGCCCTTCTTGGTGGTGTGTCTTCAAGGTCTGGCCCTTGCCCCTTGCCCATGTTTCTGGTTGTATCTTTTTTTTTTGGAGACATGTTCTTGATCTGTCACCTGGGCTAGAGTGCAGTAGCCTCATCATAGCTCACTGCAACCTCAAACTCTTGGGCTCAAGCGATCCTCCTGCCTCAGCCTCCTGGGTAGCTGGGACTACAGGTATGTGCCACTGTGCCTGGCTAATGTTTCTATTTTTTTAGTAGAGACAGGGTCTCGCTCTTGCTCAGGCTGGTCTCAAATTCCTGAGCTCAAGCAATTCTCCAGCCTTGGCCTCCCAGAGTGCTGGGATTATAGCATGAGCCACTGCACCCAGCCTGGCTGTATCTTCTCCCACTTTCCCACTCCAAAGCTTACTCCAAAAACTTTACATTACTGGTACCCATCTCCCTCCTGTTTGGCGGTCCTGGTCTCTGTGAGGCCTTGAAGGTAACTTAAGGGAAACTAAAAAGAACTTAAGAAGTTTTATTTTCTTGTATAGCTAGATAACAGCAAAAGAGCAGACACTCAAGCCTAGCTGAAGAAAAGAAACTTTCCCAAAGAGTTTACAGATGATCATGTTATCTCCAATTCCCTCCCAGTCCATGTTCTTCCTGTCAACAACACATCTCACACCCAATGAGAGAGTTGGTGCCATTATTAAGAGAGGCAAAGGATGAAGACTTTGATATTCATTTTCTGTGCTGCCCCTGGCATTCTCATTGTCCTCTTAGGGGCCGGCTTCTAGAGATCTAGCACTCCACCCCTCGGTACTCTTGACACCCAGGAACCAAGTATGTCCCTGTCCTTCCCCAACAGGCAGTATCCATACATCAAAATAGAAAGAGTGTGCCCAGGCTATCTAAGTCCTACCCAGCATGTGTGGGCAAGGAGCCACCATCTTGCTGTGCCCTAATCACATACGAAGTCAGGAAGGCTCGCCAAGTTCTTCCCAGGAGCTCTCTGTGAGATAAAGAAAACTCAGGATGTGAGAGGAGTTATTCTCCATCACGGATGCTATTTACAAAGTCTTTTAAGAAAAAAAAATGTGACATTAGAAAAGGTGATATTTTTTATGAAAGCTTATACTCAGAGACTATAAAAAAGCAGAGGAAGCCCTGGTCAGGGCTGGTTTTAAAGTTGGTGCCCCACGAGCTGGGACGCCCAGGGCAGGGTGGCTCCCTCTCTTTGCATTTTTGCGCCGGACCTTGCCCATCCCTGACAGTTCTTCCAATAAGCCCTGCTTTTTATACACTGCCAGGGCATGATGCTCTCTACCTAGGGTGACCTTCTCCATCTGGCCAAATCCTATATCCCCTGAAGACTCAGCAATCTTGGCAAGGCTTCTCTGATACCCCAGACTTAGATAGACATCCCTGGTCTTTTCCCTGCCATGCTCAGTGAGTGGGTACCTATCAGCTCCTATCAGGCAGGTCATTATCCCTGTGCCCTAATGGGGGGGAGGGAAGGGGGAAAGAGATGGAAGGAGAGAGAGAGAGAACAGAAGGGAAAGAAGAAATGAAAGGGAAGGAGGAAAATGTAAAGGAAGGGAGAGAGAAAAGAAGGAAGGGCATGCTGAACGCACACACATGTTGTTTCTAAATAGGTTTAAGTTTGCAGTTCAGTTCTAAAGAAGGTAATAATTCCACCCTATGTCTCCAATAATGATAACGCTACCAGGTGAACAGCCCGTGTGGACTGTTAATGGACAGGCAGATCTAGCAAATCAATATCCTTCACCCAGGGTTCACTGAGATAAGCAGTAATAGTCTCCTATTCAACCGCTATTGCTTCCTCTGTGAAAAGATAACCTTTCATTAAGATCACAAGGTAACTTTAGCTAAACTCTAATTGTTGTCTTTGTTTAACTAACAACCCTTAAGGAAATATACAATTTAGAATTAGAACCGAGCAAGGTAAGTATTGTTTTGATTTTCAAGACGGTGAAAGGGCAGAGCATTTTGACTTGGTAGGATTCGCTGCTGGCTTCTAGAATACTCACCAGGGCTGCTCAATTCTACTCACAGAATTGACGACCTTTGCTCCCGGGAGCACTTACCGTTTCTCACCCAACCACCAGGATGTCAGAAGTGAGGGGGCCGAGACCCTGAACCTGAGACTCGGCATCTCAGCCACAGAAGGGGAGCCTGGGGCACATGTCGCATCGTTACCCAAACTCCTGACCTGTTGACCCTGCTTTCTGCCTTTGGTCTCTCGATTAGTAACTCCAGTTTCCTGATGCGACTAGAATCCCACTCTACCCTAGAACCTTTGTGGTTGGGACTCCAATAGTTTGCCTAACTCTTACAGCCTCCCCTCTCCGGCAGCTTACTTCAGTTCCCTGAACCCACCACTACCACCCGAGGTCCTGCTTTCAGGAGACTGCCCACTCAGGACTCTGAGAATGCTGCTTGCCTGGGATGGAAAACCATTCTCCCCCGGCTCGAGTTGCTCTGATTCACCCATTAACTTGAACTGCCTTAAATGTGGGTTCCAGCTCAAAGCAAGCCTAAATTCCCCATACCCCTTTAGGCACTATACACATTAAACTGGCTATTCATCAATTCAGAGGCCAGTCCCGTGGCTGAATTGGCCCTTGGATCATGGCTGTATCCTGGTCCTATATTCCTTGGTGTCCCTACCTACTCAAGCCTTTGAGGTTTTATCCTGAAGCACAGCCAAGCTCACCCAAGCTATGAAAATATCTTGGAAAATGATGCAACAGGTTGTTAGGCGGATGGTTTATCAATGTTTATAAAATAATATGTTGATTACTGATGAAACACAGATTTACTAAGACTATCTCATGCCAACTTAAATCTCTCTTGATGTTTTTATGGATAAAACGGTGAAATATGCATAAGATGAATTCCTTTTGGTGGAGTCAAAGCTGGTTGAATAATCAGAAGTCATTTCCAGAAAGCACTGGTCGATGGTTCAGGGTCGACACGGAAGAAGTCCCTGGTGAAGATCATGATGCTTAACCCAGGCCCAGGCCTGGTGACAATTGTACCCACAGCCTGGGTAAGAGGCTAACACTTTATATGCCCTGACATAGGTAAGATATTGATACCACGAGATACTGGGGTGTGCTGAGTTTAGGAGGTGAGAATGCACTGTCTTCACCATGGTGATGTCCCCCATGGGTTCAGAAGTAAGATTCGAAAAAGAAAGGAGTTTCGAAGGTCCTTGCACAGTTAAAAAATATGAAATAAAATTAAAATTAAGTGAGGACTGTAGGCAGAAGGCTTTCAAGAACAAGAGAAAGTAACTGAGAACTTAAGTGAGATCTGAGGGCATCGGTAATTTCTTCTTATGATTTTTAAAATACATACTGTGTGTTTCACTCAACGTTTGTCATTAATATGCTCAATATGAAAATATATTAAAATCATCTTGTATAGTACCTGGTCCTGTGAATGAAGGATAAATGCCTAAGTGTGCACACATGCTGTGCTGAGGTTTAAATTCACCCCACCTTCATCTCTGATTTTCATTCCAGAGGCCCCCAGGTTCCCACTGGTGACCTTCCCACCCAGAGCCTTTTGCACTGTGCTTATAGCACTTAGCACAATCCTGCTCAAAAAGCCCCTGCAGGCTGAGCTTTTCTTCCTGGCTTTGCTAGTTAGTGCCGGAGCCCACCAGGCACTCTTGGTTTGTGTTGTGTCAGAGGCAGAGCAGGAAAACATGGTAGTTCTATTTTCAGTTTTTTGAGGAACCTCCATACAGGTTTCCATAATGTCTGTACCGATTTACGTTCCCACCAACAGTGTGCAAGGGTTCCCTTTTCTCCTCATCCTCACCGACACTTGTTAGCTCTTATCTTTTTGATAACAGCCATTCTAACTGACGTGAGGCAATATCTCATTTTGGTTTGGATTTACATTCCCTTGATTATTAGTAAGTTGGGCACCTTTTGTTAGCCATTTGTATGTCTTCTTTGGAGACATGTCTATTCAGTTCCTTTGCCCATTTTTAAATCCAGCAATCCCAATTCTGGGTATGTATCCCAAGGGAATGAAATCAGGATTTCAAAGCAGTATCTACACTCCCATCTTCCTTGCAAAATTATTCATGATAGCCAAGATAGGTATGCAGCCCAAGTGTCTGTTGACAGATGAATGGATAAAGAAATTATGGTGTATTAATATTATTAATTCACCATATTATTTGGCCACAAAAAATGAGGAAATCCTGCCATTTGCCACAACATGAATGAACCTCGAGGGCATTTCAGTAAGAGAAATAAGCCAGACACAGAAAGACACATACCACGTAATCTCACTTATATGTGAAATATAAAAAAGGCAAACTCCCCAGAGCAAGAGTGAAATTGGAATGGTGGTTGCCAGGAGCTAGGATAGTGGAGGTGCAGAGATGTTGGTCAAAGGGTACAAACCTTCAGTTTTAAGATGAATAAATGCTGGGGATCTAATGTACAGCACAGTGGCTATAGTTAGCAATTCTGTATCGTATACTTGAAATTTGTCAAGAGAATAGATCATAGACATTCTCACCACAAAATGGAACAGAAAAGACTATGTGAGGTGATGGACAGGTAAATTAGCTGGTGTGTGGTAATCATTTCACAGCATACACATAAATCAAAACTCCACATTGTACACAGTAAATGTATCTAATTTCTATTTGTCGATTAAGAAATAAAAACATAAGATTTTTTTAAAAGGCAGAGCACA
Source organism: Propithecus coquereli (assembly GCF_000956105.1). NCBI lineage: Eukaryota > Metazoa > Chordata > Mammalia > Primates > Indriidae > Propithecus > Propithecus coquereli. The sequence goes on along the minus strand of NW_012152618.1, from coordinate 6,240,707 downwards.
AGGGGCTGCCCAGAACGTACTGTCCCCACACTTCCCGCAATGTCCCTAAACGTGGTGACACCAACGAGGTTTCTTGAGACAGACCCTCCTCAGCTGGGACACAGGGACAGCGGGCAGCTCCCAAGGCCCTGTCTCTCTTCCTCTTTATCAGTCAGTGCGCCACGGAAAGTTCTCGTAGGACTTTTTCTGGTAACACAGGTTATTTTAAGAGGACAAGCCCTTTCCTCTGAACACTCCGAAACACGTTAGGGCAAACAGAACAATCTTTACTCTCCTCACACCTTGGAAAAGCTGTTTGGCCTTTTGGTGATTCATTCCGCCCACCGTGCAGGGGGAGGTTGTGATAATCAGCACCTGCCTCCAGAGAACCCTGGAGGCCTTGCTGGCTGTGAGATGGTCTCTGTCGCCGCAGCCTGTGTGTACCTTGTGCTTCACGAAAGAGCAGATCTGTAAGTATGAGTCACCCTTGTGCGTGCCCTGATAAAAGTACACACAAACCGTGTTTTCCTAGCGTGGCAATTAACTAATTAATTGAGAGCCAGGGTAAACAGTTGAGTCTAAAGTCTAAACTGCATTAATTACTGTTTATAGAGCACTGTGAAAGCCCAGGGAAAAAGGTGCCATGTACGTGTGGGACGTTATTGTTACTGCAGTGGCTGTAGGAGCACCCAGGGAGCTCAGAGTCAGGGGCCCTGGGTTTCCCGCTGTGCCAGCCACTCATTTTGGTATTTTAAAGGAAGTGACTTCATTTCTCTGTTAATCTGATCCACTATACAAAATCATTACGATACTTAAGACTCTTCGAAATAGGAGATAACCAGGAGCCAGAAGTGCATTAGTAAGTCAGCAGTGTGGTAACAATGCCCATGGTATACAGGTAAGGATGGAGTTACACAAATATCACGTGACTCAACAACGTTCAATTCAGGGTTGTCTTTTTTTTTTTTTTTTTTTTTTGAGACAGAGTCTCATTCTGTTGCTGGGCTAGAGTGCCGTGGCGTCAGCCTAGCTCACAGCAACCTCAAACTCCTGGGCTCAAGCCATCCTCCTGCCTCAGCCTCCTGGGTAGTTGGGACCAGGGTTGTCCTTTAAAGTAGTCACTCTGGAAGACTTTGCCCTTCTTCAATTTATTTTTTACTTTTATTCTATTGACATTAAAATTGTACATATTTATGGGGTACCATTTGATGTTTCAATACACATGTATGTTGTATAATGATCAAATCAGAGTACGTAGCATACTCATCACCTCATGCATTTATTATTTCTTTTTGATAAGAACATTCAAAAGCTTTCTTCTAGCTATTTTAAAATATACTATACATTGCCGTTAACCATCGTCATCTTACTATGCAATAGCACACTAGAACTTATTCCTCCTAATTGTAATTTGTAGCATTCTTCAATTTAATGCAATACATATTTATTGAACACCAACTGCACTGGGCACTTAAGAGAATAAAAAGATGAAAAGAAAAACTCATTTGTAGGGAAGCTGCAATCTAGCTGTGGAGCTCAGAAATGAACACAAACAACTAAGACTCTGGAGTAAGTGCTAGAAAGTGCTAGAATCAAAGGCTCAAAAGAGATACTAAGATTACTGAGGAAGGAGGTGAGTAACTAATTTGGCTGGGGTAATCAGGGAAGGTTTTGTGAAAGATTTGTTCTTTGGTAAAAGCTTTGAAGGATGATTGTGTGTGTTTTATTTATTTATTTATTTATTTATTTATTTATTTTGCCAGGGTGGGGGTAATGGGAGGAGATAAGAAGTGCATTCAAGGCAGGGAAAATAGCATGTAGCAAAAAGATACATCCAGGACCTCTGGAAAGTTTTTCTTATTTTTCCTGTCTCCTTTCCTATTCTATTCAAATTTTCCCCACCTTTGAAGTGATGACTGAAATTCCACCACTTCCTTTGGCTGAAGACTGTGTGTTTGTTTATACAGGGTGTAGACAGCAGTAAGGCAAGGCAGAGAGGCTGGAGCCAGGGCTGGAAGTATTAACATGTAGGTGGTTTGGGTGGAAGCTTGCAAGTGTAGGCAGGCAAAAGTTCAAATCTGTATAATTAATTCATCTCCTTTTTTTTTTTATTCAACTGACATGTATTTAGTGTCTGCCATGTTTTCTGTGTCGTGCTAGCTCTTGGAGAGTATAAAGAAAGAATAAATAAATAAATAGTCTTTGCCCTTAAGGAGGTATAGACAAGTAACATAAGCAGACTATTAGAGGTGTTATGAGGTGAGAATGACACGTTCATAGCAGGGACACACTGCCAGGGGATGGGAGGTCCATGAATGTCAGAATAGGCAGGCTATGGCCTTTGAGTGGACAACGGGAATGGCATTGCAGGACAGAGCTGAGTCCTGCAGTCATGTCATAGGTGGTTTTTTCAGCTTGCATGTGTGAACGGTCCTGGCCCATTGCTGTGGATTATGGGGTGAAGATGTGCTGAGACTCCAGCCTGCACATATGGTTTTGGAGCCTGACATTTTAAAAATTCATGTTCAACATTATTAGTAGGAGATGGAAAGAAACTGATTATGTCTTAGTAAAAATTTTTACATAGAAACATATTAGTTTACTAATCTGCACTGACCAAAATAAATCCACAATCTCGAAACAATTGGCAAGACTTTTCTCACTTTGCTAAAAACCTACTCTCAGATTTCCTTTGGTCTGGAGTACTTCTTGGGAGGCACATTGAATCACTGAAGATGCAGGTGATAACATGCATCACTCACTCATTCCCACCTACTGCGCCGTGCCTTGCTCGGTTGCGGGAGTTCGGTGAACTGCTGAACCTCAGCTGATTGCATTTGCCCATTTGCCTCAAAATTCTTGGTAGTCATGGTAGCACAGGAAAAGGCTGCTTTAAAATTTTTCTTCCCTAAGGCTCTGTCAAACTTCAATGACAGAGGATCAACTTATATTCCACCAGCTGTGTAAGAAGCTGTGCATGGAAGCCTAAGTTAACAAGCACCATAATTTAAATTTATCTCAGTGATAGTCGATGCCCTGTTCAGATGTACCTCTAGGAAGCTGCCCAACCTGCTCACCCTTTAATCTGGCCCTGCCTAAAAATAATTCCTGCCTCTGAGGAAAGCAGAAACAAAGATGCTAGGGCTGTCTTCCCCCTATCCCTCCTGCAAGGGAAGTGGAGCACGTTGAACTAGATTAGTTACTGAAACCTCAATGCACGTGGCCGGTCCAGGTCCTCCCCTCAGAGTGAGTTTATAGGGAAGCTGGAGAAAGCCTGAGCATCCTGGTGTCCCCTGGGGAGAGGTGAGGGGACAGGATGGAGGGGGCCAAAATCGTACATACTGCCCATGCTTGGACAGGAAAGCCAGAGTTTTGGCCCCCCTCGCACTCTCAGTTGGATGGAGACTAAAAGCTAATAAGGACCTTAGGTACAAAGACTTCTTTTTTTTGCAGACAAACACACCGAAAACTTAACATATCTAGGTAAGTATTGGGTCTTTTAAAAGAGTCACCGCAAGGAGTTCTCCAGTTAATCCCTAGATGCTGACCTTTTTCCAAACATACTTTAAAATTCCTCGTGTAGAATGGACATTGGAATTGATGTTACCTCTTTTGTCCATCCTTAATGAAGCCAGACTCTGACCCCAGGTTAATGACTTGCAACTGTACTGTGGGTGGTTAACACGGCCAATGCTTATCTAGCCACGGACACCTGAGCCAGACAGCAGCGGGGTTGGGGGGAGGTACAGTGCTGTGGTCAGTGCCAGGATGCGCTATAATCAAAGGTTTAAAAGAATTACTAAGATGGCATAGAAGAAGGTTGGTAATTAATTCTGGCTGGAGTTGTCAGAGAAGTTTATGAAAGAGTTTTGCTTTGACAAATGTTTTGGATGTTGGTAATTTTCTTTTTCTCTTTCTTTCTCTCTTGTCTATCTCTCTCTCTCCCTTCCTTCCTTCTTTCCTTCCTTCCTCCCTTCCTCTTTTGTTCTTTGAGGGAGTAGGTTTTGCAAAGCAAAAATGAGGTTCTTAGGCACACAGGGCTGGGAAAAAACTAGTCAGGAAGAAAATCAAGAAGGATAAGTGGTTTTTTTTTTCCTTTTCTCTCAGTGGTGGGAATAATCTTTCCGAAGAATAGCAGGTGACTGCCTCAGTACTATGATGCAAATCATTCCTGTAGCTCTAGGGCCATGCTCAGGTACCAAAAAAGGCCTAGGAAACTGAGGCTCCATGTGGCCAGGGGGCTGCTCTCGTAGAGCAGGTTAGTTCCAAGCAGAGCCTGCAGCCCCATGAAACCTGTCCCTTGTCCCTCGGAGCCTTATTTCCTTCTGCAGCACCCCCTCTTTCCAGCTCTCCCCTTTGAGATCTTAACCCCAGGTCTAAGATTAGAGGTCAGAGGCTGGACTAAGGAGAGCAAGTTGTTCTTTCTCTTGTTGCAGCAACTTCCAGATTGCTTTTGGTCAGTGCCCTCTCAGTCCAGACACAGTCAGCACCTTCTGCCTAGTTTACCACTTTCGACAGGGGAATTCAGAGATCCATGAGTCTAAGGGGTCTTGGCATTTGTGGGGCTGCCTAGAAGCTGTGTTTGGGGAATATTCAGCCTCGTGGTCCTGGCTTTTGCAAGGAATAACATAGAAAACTCATCTTTCTCTGCTGCATTGCAGCTAAGGCACAGGTGTGAGACCCAGGCTTCACTAGTCAGACCCACTGTGTGAAACTTCTATTTGGACATTAGAGAAAGGACGAACTGTATGGATCCATTTTGCTAGTGCACATGGAAGCAAAGCCATTCGGCTTTTGAAGGTAAGATTATTTGCCAGGCTTGAGCTTTGGGCAGACGTACTGGTAGGATGGCACCTATGATTCCCCTACTGCTCAGTGGGGCAAGGTAACCCAAGGTAAGTTTCTCTCAAGCCCATCCTGCAGCATAATTGTGGACATTGTTCCTGGAAGTTTAGCTCAAGTCAGGTTGTCTGACCCTACCAGCAGTTTTGTGGGATACCCCAAATCCTTTTATTAAACTCCTTTTCTGCTTAATCAATGACAGTATCTGTTACCTGTAACCAAGAACCCTGTCTGATACACACATCCTGATCCAGAATTAGCATAATACCTCAACCTAAGAAACAAAAAGTTGCAGCAACCCCAATAGTATAAATCATTTTAATTCTTTATTGAAGTTTCTCACTAAGTTTCAAAGGAGATTTCATTTACTTTACTCAAGAAAACTAGTAACCTCCTTTCCCTCTCTCTCTATCTCACACAGATGATAATGCCCGTCAAACTCTCTCCGTCCTTTGTCCAATTTCTGCTCCAAACCCTCTCTCCACCCACCTCACATGGAATCGCCACCACACTCCAGTCCCATAGTTAGTACTTCTCCAGGGGTTGGCGTTTCTTCCTCAGGGACCCTGCAGACAAAGACTTGCCTTGGCACCCACCGCCCCAGGAGCACAGTGGAGGCTGGAAGGTCTGAAGTAGATCATCTTGTCCGCTCCCCTCATTTTGAAAAAAAGAAACTGCTGGAGTGCAAAATATATAGTTTGTCCTGGTCACAAAGTGAATAAATTCCATACTTTCCTAAATTTCAAATCCTGCCCTGGTTCACATCATCAGATATCTTTCTCTTTATAAAGGGTTTGCTTTCTTTTTCAAGTATGTGCAAACTATGTTCTATCTATCTTTAGGTTCCTACCACCCAGAACAGTGCCTTGCACACAGCAGGTGCTTGCTAAATGTGTGCTAAATGAATGAAGGAACTGAATACACCTGTGCCAGAGGACTAGGCCCTCTGTGGGATTTCAGGGCTCCCTCTGAGGAATTAACCTGTTGTGCTGGTGTCTGAGTGCTTATAAGGCCTTGGGAAGTTCCACGAACTGGAATCAGCAGGTGGATCTAAGTGCCAAAGCTGCCGCCAGATCTCCATGACGAGGTCAACAGAGAACCACTGACACACTCCAATGGGAACATAAGAGTGCTATTCCCCAAAATTGGACATACCTGATGGGCATTTCTAAAGAAGACCTCAACTCACTTGGGAAATGGCTTTGGACGTGAGGCTTTCCAGAAGGGAAAGCTTTTCTTTGACAGAGACGTCTCTAATTGCAGGGGACAGCTCGTCACCATTGGTAGTTTTTATCAGAACTCTGTAGTGGCAGCCAGATGTCCCATCCATAGACTGATTTTTTTCTGGCCTTCTTTTATTAACAGACCCCAGAGCAACCAAGTGTCCAGATGGCCAGCTTGCAAGACTTTTTGATGATAATGTCTCCTGGTTGGGACGTGACCGAAACACATTTTTAAACAGGATACAGAAACCCTCAGGAAAAGCTGAACCCGGAGACACAGAACACGTCTCTTGGCTGGCAAGTTCGGCACTGCCTCCTGGGGCCCATGTTCTCTTTTGATCCTGACTTCCTTCCTTTGGGAGCATGACGGAGCCCGACAGTCACCTCTCCGGTGAGCGGCGTCAGGACCTGGGCTTGCCCATGCTATCCCGTTATACCTGAAACACACACTCAGTCAGAGTCATCTGAACTCATTCAGAAGAAGAGGGAACTGTAGTCCTGACGTCCCAGGCTTCCCTGGGGGCCGCCTGTCCCGGAGCCAGTGCTGACTGAGGCTGTGGTGTGGTGGGGAAGCTGGTTCTGGTGACAGTCCTGTCAGCCCTGCATTTATTTCTTCCAGGGCTGTGACCAACTCAGCAGCAGTGGCAATGGCTCAAAGGCAGCATTAGCTGACTGCCGCCAGCTTCCTTACCTCTGAGCCGTGTCCCAAGCCCTGAGCAAGGAGCACCCACCCTCCGAGTGCTGTGGGGGGCGGGTAGTGCCTGTCCTGAAGCTGGGCGTGCTTGCGCCATACTTCAAGGGGCAATGGGAAAGGCTCTGATTCCTGCAAGACCTCCCTTTCCCAGAAGTCATGCGTCTAAAATTCCTTTATCGTAATTCACTCTTTGAATCCCTTCCTGCCCTCTTTCCAGACGAAACACCCATAGGAGGTGCGATCCTAAGAGGTGATTAGTATTTCGGGGTGAATTCATAGTATATTTTCTAATGGACAGGAAAGATCTAGAGCAATCTGGGGAGACATTTTAAGGCCTTTCCTGTACAAGAAGGGGCCTTCTTCATTTCCTCCCAGAAACAGCCCTTCTGAGAGGAATGGCATCCACTTTTCCAAATGACTCAGAATTCACATGTGAAGGTCATTCCCTGCACAGCTTCTTCCGGTGACGGCTCATTTGGAAGAAGGCACTGGCTCGTGGTTGAATAGGTCTGCCCTCTGAGATGGTCATTCCCTCAGCACAGATGGGGTTCTGGTCTGTAATTTTGCTGCTTTTCTCTTAGATGCCCATACCATTTTTTTCTAGAGCAGAGGAAGGCAGGGTTCAGCTCAGTCCACCCTCTGATCTGTGGGTTCTGCATTCCTGGATTCAACCAACTGAGGGTCAAAAACATGTGGGGGAACAAATGGTAACATTTGTACTGGGCATGCCCAGACTTTTTTTTCCTTGTCATTATTCCATAAACAACACAGTATAATAACGATTTACATGGAATTTATATTGTATTAGGTATTATAAGTAATCTAGAGATGATTTAAAGTATACGGGAGGATGTGGGTAGGTTCTATGCAAATATTAGCACTTCAGCATTTTACATAAGGGTGTTGAGCATCCACAGATTTTGGTCTTTTGCAGGGTCCTGGGACCAGTCTCTCAGGGATACCAAGGATGGACTGACTGTATGTTACTCCTTGATCCCTGAACACGCCAGCTGTTTCTAGGCCTTGGGCACTTTCTCACCTCTGTGCCTTTGTTCATTATTGCTTGGCCCCATCACTTCCCCTGTGATGCCTTTAAGATGGCTCACAGACAGAGCAAGGAATTTGGTAAGTTCCTTAAAATCAAGACCAAACCAAGGATCTACAGTTATCCATCAGAATTCTGCCAGGTTGCCCTCTCCTGGTCTTACTGTTCAACTTCCTCCCTACATGCCTGTCTCCTGTGCCTCCTTGGTTCTGATCAGTTCATAATTTGGGACTCAGTCTTATCACGTCATGTTGGTAACTTCCCTCGCTAGCTCTTACTCCCATGCAGATGTCTGGGGATGGGCACTGGAGCCCCCTCTGCCTCTCTGGCTGGTTTTGTCTGTCACTGGTGAAGACCTGTTACCAAACAACAGCACTCCTCATCTTTCGACTGACTACATTCTTTGGGGCAACTGGTAGACCAACATTCTCTTCTTTTATATCTTAAAATTCTACCCATCTTTCAAAGACCGATTTAGCTTCCATGTGTGAATTAAACACTCTCTTCTCCATATCAGCAGTTTGTTTATGTTTCTGTTATGTAATTTATCCCTGTCTAAACAGTATAATTGCCTCCATAAAATTCCCTCTCGATTTGGATCTATTTGAGGGAAGACTTTCATTTGTGTTTTTTCTTTCCAGCAGCCTTTACTCTGCATGGAATCAGGAGGCTGCCTGGTAAACTGACCACTGGGTTAGAGAAGAGGAATCACCCAGCAGGAGATCGATAAACACACTCTGATTTTCTCACTTTTACCTAGTTTCCAGCTTTCTGTGATATGGCTGTCTGCAGTGAAAAAGCTCTACTTTTAGTGGAATGAGAATCAGAAATACTGAGTTTAAAATCCCAAATCTCGCTACTCTAATGGCAAGAGTGCTTGGGTTTTACTTTTCTCATCTTTAACATAACGTGGAGTAGAGAGAGAGAGAGAGAGAGAGAGAGAGTGTGTGTGTGTTCACTATTTCCCCATACACAATGGTGCTCTGAGAATCCTTAAATCTTCAGGCAGTATCACCCTAATGAATGTCATCGTGCTGGCTCACAGACCTGACATGCACACTCCTACCTTCAGTCAGGAGGATATATTCCATGGCAGTTCTCCCTTTGTATGGAAATGAATGTTACTCAATGTAAAGGAAATTATTATCTTGGTTGATTGCACGTTGTCTACCATATGTCTCTGCAGGCTGAAATCTTGTACAAAGAAAAGTCACTGCTCAGTCGATAATTGCCAGTTTCTACTCACTCCATCCACAGAACAAAACAACAAGTGTTGTCTTTAATATATATTTTATATATCTTCCATGCAGGAATTATGTTGGTTTAATATTCAATTAGTTCCAATAAGTTTGATTAATTGTGTTATAATTAGTGATGAATTTTTGTCTCCCAGACAGTTGATGGCTCAGGAATCTAGAATGCTAGAAAATTTTTTATTATTTTCTATAGCAGACCATGCACCAGCCATCGATAGACTGATGAATAACTTCTGTGAAATATTTCCCATCATGTGGTCTGTGGAACATGAGCTTTTCAAAATTATTTTCAGAGAAAAAAATTCTATGGTCAAATAAGTTTGGGAAATGCTATTTTTTTTTTATGGACTGTACTGTGGTTTGGAAGGGAAATGCTAAATATTGACTTCACTCCTGAAAAATCACAAGTAAATATTAAATATGTATATTAGGTTTATATTAAAGACTAAACACTCAGAGAAAAACAAACTGAGTTTATTTTGTAGAATGTGGCGTTTTCCAAGCTTGGTTAGCACAGATAATGTTTTATCATCATAGGGAGCTAGTTCCTCTTAGAACATATGTTGGGAACTGTTGCCCTCGAGAATATCCTCTTAGAAGTTTGCAGCATTGCACACCTCTCTCTTCAGTAGGCAAGACATGTTTACTACCGCAATGTGGGATAATAGCTCCTGACACATCAGCCTCCCAAGAGCAGACTAATCGATTGGTTCATATTTAGGCTTTTTTTCAACTTCAAAAGGCCCAAGTCATAAGCAACAGCACTTACTCAATCTGCTTCCAATTTGCACATTCTAAACACAATCTGGCTTTCAGGTAAGGGAATGATAAAAAAAATTTTTTTTTTTTTCTACAGAAATCTGCCTTTTATAAATGTCTTTAATTTTCTGGCGCTAGATAAATCAGAAGTATCCTGAGAATAATTCTCTTTTGAGTATTTTTTTTCCCCACTACAGTCTCTAAAAAAAAATCCTAAGATTTGACTCCCAAATTGACAGAGAATCAAGTTGGCTGAATTCCACCTATTCAGTCCTAATTTCAACGTGGGAAACGAGAATCTGGGACAACTGAAGCATGCTGATTCACATCTGGGAATCAGAGAAAGAAAGACGAGGTGGGATTGAATTCTGCTGTTGGGGAATTGAGGTGGTGGTCCATGAGGTAGGAAATCGTGCATTTTGGTCACTTCCACTCAGGGTGGAACAGGACAGGGGTCTGGGGCAGTGACTCGGGAGCTGCTACCGAGGGCCTGCCCCTGCTCTACTCAGCAGCACAGTGGGGAATAGAAGGAGCTTGTTTCCAGCATGCATTTTCTCCGACAACGTTTTACATCTTGTAACTTGGAAATTCTTCCCAGGACATCACCCCCTGCCCCCTCCAACTGCTCATGTCCTCTCTTACTTTGCTTCTCTCTGTTTAAATCCAAACCAGCTCTCAGAAAAAAGTTCTTTCCAACCAAGGTAGAAGTGATTATGATGTTAAGATTATCCTTCCCAGATATCTTCGAACGCTCATAAGTGTTAATATAAAATGTCTCCCCTGAGCTTTCTTGTCTGGCCCACGTCTGGCCCCATCTCAGGGGTTTACAGTGCGAATCCAGCCATCTTCAGATGCCTCTCCCTGCAACGATGACTTTTAATAAGAGCTACCACGTATTTCTTTCTATGTGGCAGGCACCATATTGAGTGTTTTCTGTTATTGAATTCCCTCTACAACCTACAAGCTTGAGTAGTAGCTCCATTTTGCAAATGAAAAAAATAAACCCTGAAAGAAGTTAAATAATTTTCTTAAGCTGACTGATGGCAGAGCTAGAATTTGAATTGTGTTTTTTCACACCCTACAGCATGTGCTTCTAATGACTCTACATACTTTCTGCCAGAAACCTGGCCTGGCTGGGAACCGTGGTGCTCACCCAGCTGCTGGAGTGGCCGGGGAATGAAGCGGGTCCCTGACCCCTTCCGCTGCCCACGTGTGTAAGCCGCTCAGACTCTCTTCTTCCTGGTGTTCTCAATACACAGGATCACGGGCAACCCTTGTCCTCCTGTCTCTGGATCTGGGGTGGGAGAGCCCCACCTTGCACTCCACCCTGGAGCCCTTTCGTGCCTGCTCCTCTTTCCCAGGTTGCTGGTGTTGTGGAAGCCACAAGGGGGTTTCAGTCTAGCTCCATTTGCTCCTCACACAAAGATCCAATTATTGAGTCAACAAGGATTGCCAAGGAAGAAAGGAATTTTTAATATAACACACGTCTTGCTGGGAGAACGGGAGAAGCTGCCTCAAATCCGCCTCTCCAGCTAAACTAATGAGATCATGAGCTTTTAAAGAAGGGGCCAAGTGCTTTGGGGCAGGTCTTGGTGTATCTCATCAAGGGCTACATGCACTGGGGGCAGGTTGTGGGGGATGGGGAGTCTTGGTGCCCGAAAGTCTGCCAAGGTGCATTCAGAATCTCAGCTTCTTTGTTTTGCAGAAAATTCACCATTTCTGGGAAGCGAGTCAAAAGGTCAAGTAGTTAAGGGAGAGGATTATATAGGGGTCGCTGAAATTCATTGGATGGGGAGTTGGTTATAGTGTCCCTGCTTCTGAACACCCACTTCCTGACATAAGAAAAAGCTCTACTTTTTCTCATAAGACCTCCCTCCCCACACATTCACCCCTTGGCTAGGGAGAGGTAATCGGGGAAAAATATTTTTATTAAAGGTTGTCTCAGTATTTCCTCAAATCACATTATACATATGTATATGTGTGAATACATATATATTAAATACATATAGACACACATATAAATCTCTATGTCACATGTCTGTAAATACACACACACACACACACACACACACACACACACACACACACACACACATTATATATGCCACATAACGGTTACTGAATAGAACTGTTCTTGCTGTTCCGCTACCCTGAACAGTGTTCAAGTGATACTCCCTGGGGAATGAGGAAATGTTGATTGATGTTAACTTTATGATGTTCACATGATCCTGTCTCTTATCAACAGTGAGCAACAGACTTCTGAATAGTCAACTAAGTAGGTGAAAACTGTTTCTGCCCAACAGTAGTCAAAGTAGAGAAGTTGGTTCATCCACTTTAACTCTCAACAAATTTAGCATCTAACAAATAGTTGTAGATTATCTACCAAGTAACAAGCACCATGATGGGCACTAGGGCTGCAAAGTTGAAAAGACATGGTTCCTACCCCCACAGAGCTTATCCTCCTCAGAATACAGATGGGCAAAGTGTCCAGTGCAATGAGAACATTGCTACTACGGCCTCGTGTACAGACAGCTGCGGAAGCAGAGGTTATTCTTTTTCGTTTATGAGAAAAAGTTGTTGTTTCTTAATTTGTGAACGTTTGTGTCCCTAACTAGATTCAAAGCCCTTGTAGAGAAAAAATTCAGTCTTTTGTTCTCTTAGACCCCAGTTAGCATTCAGTAGAGTCATCTGCCTGCAGCCAAGCTTTAAGTCCTAAGGCACATTGCTTGTGTGTTGCATAAGAAACAATACTGAGTGTCTCCCAGAGGTGCCCTAAGGACAAGCTAATAGAAATGAGGCCAAAGTGTTTTGTCAGTTAAAAGTTTAAGAGAGCTGCAGAGACACTTCACCACAACCTAATGAAAGAAAAAAAAATGCAAGAGAGAGAGAGCAAGCTTCTAGAACAGTTTGCAGATCATAGTAGCATCTTTGGTCTGAGAATATATGAAAACCCACATAAGACACTGGCCACATCACCCAGTGACCAGGGAGTCTTGAGACAAAACACTGGGATCCCAGGACTACAGAAAGATGCCCTGTCCCTCTCCCTAGAAGGCCGAAGAGGTTTGGTTCTCACTGCAGGCTCTTGGCTTTCTGAGCATTAAGGCACTGGGACACCTGGGCAGAGCTTTGCTCACAGCACCATAAAGAGAGAGAGGAGAGCACTTTGCCTGGCAGGTGATCACCTTGTTCTCAAAAACGCAAACCAGGATGCAAAGACAGGACGATCCAAACTAGTTTGGGGGTGTGGCGGGCTCTCTTTGGCAGTCATCTTCCCCCAGTCACGGCCCCACTTCTGCAACTCGTCACACAAGCCTATGCCATGTTGCTACAGAACCCTGGTTGATATCTGGACGGGGTAGAATTGTTGACAGTGTCAAATAAAAAGGAGATGATGTCATTAGTATAAAACAGAGTGCAACTCTGGACCTCAAAAACCCGTTCTGGCATCTGCTTTTAAAAAAAGTGTTTAATTGTTTTTGTGACTCCCTTAGTAAATAACATCAGTAACCCATGAAAAATAGATATCTATAGATTATATTTATAAAGTGATACACATTTAATGTCATGGATTTAATGGGCATTCTATGGATCCTTTGCCTTGGAGTTATTCAAATTTTTGTAACTGTTTCCATGAACTCCTATATGTTTTTTTAATCCTCTTCCTTAACTATTTGACCCTTTAAGTTGTTTCCTAGAAATGATGAGCTTGAACTTCCTTGGCCTCCCACCTTGGCCTCCCAAAGTGCTGGGATTATTGGAGTGAGCCACCACACTTGGCCGGAGATGATGGATTTCCTACAAGACAAAGGAGTTGAGTTTCCGAAGGCCCCAGAGCAGACTTCCTGACACCAAGATTCACCATCCCGCATAACCTGTCCCCAGTGCTTAAAGCCCCTTGTGATGTACACCACAGCCTGCCCCTAGGCACATGCCCCTCCTTTAAAAGCCCATGGTATCCCTTAGTTGGAGAGATGGATTTGAGGTAGCTTCTCCCATTCTCTCAGCAAGACATCTGTCATATTAAAATATTAAAAATTCTTTTCTTCCTTGGCAACCTTTGTCTCAATAATTGAATTTTTGTGTGACGAGCAACTAAACCTAGAATGAAAACCCCTTGCAGTCAACAACATTTTGAAAAAAAGGTTGTGTCATTTCCTATGACTCAAAAGTACTGTTTTTTTAATTGTCCAACATTTGCCTTTCACTGTGCTATATTATTCACCGTTCCATATCTTCCACAAGACTGGATTTCTTGAGAGCAGGAAATGTCTCTTGTTTAGTACCTGTTCTTAGCTTGGCACATACAAGTGGGTACCAGGGTTTTTATAGAATGAATGAAGACATAATATGTTAATGTAACAGAGGTGGAGTCCTGGACTTGTTTTAAGGTCTTAGCAAAGCCAAGAATGGCATTTGGTCCTCATCATTTTTCACATGAGGAAGTTCTTACTCTTTTAAGTAGTCACTGAATTTCTGTTCCGGCCATCAGAAATGCAAATCAATATGCAGATTGCATCTCTTTACATTCCAGACAATTAACTTGCAAACTGGTATAAATTCTAGTCTTCTTATCTGATTTCAAAATCCTGTTTTGCAGAATGAGATGAAAACATCAAGCTGTTTCTCCTCCACCCTGTGCCATAGCTTTAGGCTGGGTCCAATGCCACCCCACTGGATTTTAAGCCTGAGGCTGCCTGGCCAGGAGCAAGGGGAGAAGTGCTGCAGACTCAGTTGGAAATTCAGCCTAGGAGACTAGAGGTTCCTGAGTGTCCCGCACATGTGCTTAATCATCTGCAGATAGGTCCTGGCTCTCCAAACTGGCACACAAACAAACAGGGCTCCTGCTCTTTGGGGCACAGGAAAACTTTATGGAGCAGAAAGCAAAGCATGTAAAATGGCGAGTCTCCAGATCTGAGAAATGAGAGGCCACTTGAGCCATTTTAAATTTAGACGGAAGAGAGGAGGAGCTTGTCAGTTCCTTCTCTCTGTGGACAAGGTAGGGTGTTGTTGCTCCATGAATTAATATAAATGTATTTGCAGACAGGATTTGTCTCAGGAGTTTTGCAGAGCTTTGCCCTGTAGGAATATGTGAACATGTTGATTTGCATTTCAAATGCTGTTGCACTCGGGAGGGTGTCTCTGAAAGATAGTAGCGGCTGTATCCCACAAGGCGCCGTGTTTCTCAGACCTAAAGGTTTGGATTTGCTTTGTAAAGCAAAGCGAATCTGTTAAAAACTACAGGATGAGAGCTGATGAAAGAGTGCCCGTCCAGAACAGACAGCTGCCCGAACAGCCCGCCTATGGCTAAAAGCAAGGGGCAGTTCCTGCTTAAAACTCCAGACTATTTGTCTCCATTCACAATAACCTGATAAAGAAAATATGGAGCCAATATATCTCTGTTTAACCCCTCTGTTAAGTGATAAATTTACCTTAGAACTTAGAAGTTAATCTTTGAAAGATTTTATAACCATTTGTTCACGTAGATAGAATTAGTTAAGGGATCTGTAGAAGCCTTTTGAAAATCTGTTAACCTAAGAGGAACTACCTGCTGTGATGTAAATCTGTTACCCCTGGCAACTAATCACTGTTCCCTATAAGTGACCATGTAAGACTTTATTCGTGGCTTTTGAGATTCACGGAGAAATCTAGGCCCCTTGAGGGCTCGCTTTGCCTATAATCTCTATAAATTTATATAACTATACCTTTGCCTCTGTGTATTCTTTCATTTCCATTATTTTCCATTTTTCTATTATTTTCTTATCCCTTGCAACTCTACCAAAGGGACCTGGTTTTTTTGCCGGGAGCGTTGGCCATGCTCCCTGCAGGGTGTGAACTAAAATAAAATCTTAAATTTCCCAGCTGACTGAATGGAACCCCTCTTGGCCAAGGAGACCTCAGAAATACCCTAAAGCTGAGTTGCTGGCCGTGAGCAGAGAGGTCAGACATGCCTATTCATGCCCCCTTCACTTTTTGGAGGTAGCCTTTGTAATTCATTGATAGGCCTAAGGCTATGCAGGACAAAGCTTAAACCACTCCTGCAGGTCATCAGTTTAATTAACAGATCAATCTGATTTGAGTATATGTCCAGTGGTTTGTCTCTGATTAACAGACTTCTTTATCTTAACTTAAAATGTTATAAGGCACTAGACAAAGCTTCATTTCTTTAACCAATTACAAATTGAAGAATCTTTAACCCCACCTATAACCTGTAATTCCCCCATTCGAGATGTCCCACCTTTTCAGGCCAAATCAATGTACGCCTTCCATGTATCGATTTATGATTTTACATGTAATTCCTGTCTCCAAGAAATGTATAAAACCAAACTGTAACCCAACCACGGCAAGACCAGCATGGCTCTTCGGACCATGGTCACACATGTTCAGCTCAAAATAAACCTCCTGAAATTATTTTACAGAGTTTGAGTTCTTTTCCATTGAAAAGGGAGAGCCGAGTTGCAGTCCTGGGGAGAAGATGTGCCCACGTTTGTGATATAACTTTTTCCAATGTCATGTGACTTGACAGCCCGTAGAATCTAAGAAGGAAAGCAGATAAAGTAGGGGAAAAAGGAAGAAAGAGTGTAGTTGAGTTCCACTTGGCCTCAAAGCGATTGCACATCATTTGAGCTCAATTTACTCCCAGTTAAGTCAGATCCTTTTCTCATCCACTTCTGGGCAGTTCCCAACTGTGACTCAGCACTGCAGATTGATTAGTGTGAGGTTTCAGGTTGTTATAGCCCTAGCAGAGAAAGAGGATGTTCTTCTCTAAGCAAATTTTTTAAATTTAGAAGACTTTCTGACCCAGACTCTTATTTCACAAAAGAAAAGAAAGAAGAGGAACACAATCTCAAAGGGCTGGGAAAGGTAGCATGTTGAAGGATAGATGTTCATTTCCCTTGACTGAAGAGCAGTCCTCCTGGATGGAGGGGGAGCCTGAGGGAGAGCTGGAAAAGGAAGGGAACACATGCTTCAGCCAGCCCCATTCCCCCGAGATAAACTGGGGAACTGATGTCACCGTTGCATATGACTACAGTATCTCACTTTCGTCTTTACAATCTGCAAAGCTCCTGTGTACCGTTCATTTCATGCCCTCCTCATATGGCGAGAGATCAGCCCAGTGGCATCATGACCCATGACAAACTGCTCCCCTCTGTGCTTCCAGTGCAGCACTTCATGTCCCCTCAGAGCACTGACCAGATGGTGTTCTGGCTACTTTTTCTACAGCATTCACATGGGGTTTGGGCACTGTCACTATCTCAGGGGGCTCAGCAATACCTAACTTCGACCCTCCAAGCCCACTTCCTCCTGCCGGATTCCCGGGGGGAGATGCATACATAAGGGATGATGCACGGGAAACCAGGTTCCTTGCAGACTGCTGAACCAGGATGTGCCTCTGGGCCTACGTGGGGCCTCTCCAGTTCCCCATGTGTAAATGCAGTGTTGAACTCCAAATGAAAAGTCTGTTTATTTGTTAAGAGAAAAGAGAGCCAGAGGTCACGTCCTGGTGCAGGCGGCTCTGCCTTTCTCTCCAGCTAGCTGCAGGGAGAGAGCAGAATTGGGTGTGCCCACAGCTCAAGTGCAGGAAGCAGGAAGAATCAGACTGGCATGCCCAAAAGTAACCTTTCAAAACCTGCAGCCGCCCCACCCTGTGGCATTTGGGACCCAGCCAGTGTCCTGGAAGCTGGCACCCTGGGACCAGTATAGGGGAGAGGGAGAGGCTGCTTCTTCTCTGTGAATGTGTATCTTCTGTCTCCCTGAGCATGCCAGCCTGTGAGCTTTCTGGGGCAGCCTTTGGGTCTTGAGCATTGTTATAGGTCGGTCCACCACCCTAACACACCGTGTGGCACAGAGCAGGGCTCGGAGATGTCAGGTGACCTGCTCAGATTCCTTGGCTAGTAAGTGCCTGGTAAGTGGGGCTCAGGTTGTTAAGTTCTGTGCGATTTCCTTACATTATGCATCTCTGCCAGATGACATCTCTCTAGAACAGGTAGAAATGCATCCAAAGGGGGCCCAGTGGGGGTTCACGACTCCTGTGAACCTCCTGATGTTAAATGCAAACTTCATTGTGAGTGTATGTTTTGGAGAGAAGTTTCATGGTTTTCAATAGATGCTCAAAGAAGTTTGTGAGGGCTGGACATGGGGGCTCATGCCTGGAAGTCTAGCACTTTGGGTGGCCCAGGTGGAAGTACGCTTGAGGCCAGGAGCTAGAGACCAGCCTAGGTAACACAGTGTCAATGGAAAAGAACCCAAACTCTGTCAAATAATTTAAAGAGGTTTATTCTGAGCTGAATATATGTGACCATGGCCCAGAGAGCCACATCCAAGAAGCCGTGAGTAAGTGGTCTCACCACGGTTGAGTTATAGTTTGATTTTATACATTTCATGGAGACAGGAATTACATGTAAAATCATAAATCAATACATGGAAGGCATACATTGGTTTGGCTTGAAAAGGTGGGACATCTCGAATGGGGGAATTACAGGTTATAGGTGGGTTTAAAGATTCTTTGATTTGTAATTGGTTAAAGAAATGAAGCTTTGTCTAAAGGCTTGGAATGTTTTAAGTTAAGATAAGGAAGTCTGTTAATCAGACACAAGCCACTGGACATATACTGGAGACTCGACTGATCTGTTAAGTAAATTGATGACTTACAGTTATGGTTTAAGCTTTGTTTTGCATAGCCTTAGGCCTATAGATGAGTTAGAAAGGTTATTTCCAAGAAGAGAGGAGGGCATGAAGAGGCATGTCTGACCTCCCTGCTCATGGCCAGCAACTCAGCTTT
>NW_012152618.1:6220345-6222077 GCF_000956105.1 Propithecus coquereli | reverse complement strand
ATGGATTTAATGGGCATTCTATGGATCCTTTGCCTTGGAGTTATTCAAATTTTTGTAACTGTTTCCATGAACTCCTATATGTTTTTTTAATCCTCTTCCTTAACTATTTGACCCTTTAAGTTGTTTCCTAGAAATGATGAGCTTGAACTTCCTTGGCCTCCCACCTTGGCCTCCCAAAGTGCTGGGATTATTGGAGTGAGCCACCACACTTGGCCGGAGATGATGGATTTCCTACAAGACAAAGGAGTTGAGTTTCTGAAGGCCCCAGAGCAGACTTCCTGACACCAAGATTCACCATCCCGCATAACCTGTCCCCAGTGCTTAAAGCCCCTTGTGATGTACACCACAGCCTGCCCCTAGGCACATGCCCCTCCTTTAAAAGCCCATGGTATCCCTTAGTTGGAGAGATGGATTTGAGGTAGCTTCTACCATTCTCTCAGCAAGACATCTGTCATATTAAAATATTAAAAATTCTTTTCTTCCTTGGCAACCCTCGTCTCAATAATTGAATTTTTGTGTGACGAGCAACTAAACCTAGAATGAAAACCCCTTGCAGTCAACAACATTTTGAAAAAAAGGTTGTGTCATTTCCTATGACTCAAAAGTACTGTTTTTTTAATTGTCCAACATTTGCCTTTCACTGTGCTATATTATTCACCGTTCCATATCTTCCACAAGACTGGATTTCTTGAGAGCAGGAAATGTCTCTTGTTTAGTACCTGTTCTTAGCTTGGCACATACAAGTGGGTACCAGGGTTTTTATAGAATGAATGAAGACATAATATGTTAATGTAACAGAGGTGGAGTCCTGGACTTGTTTTAAGGTCTTAGCAAAGCCAAGAATGGCATTTGGTCCTCATCATTTTTCACGTGAGGGAGTTCTTACTCTTTTAAGTAGTCACTGAATTTCTGTTCCGGCCATCAGAAATGCAAATCAATATGCAGATTGCATCTCTTTACATTCCAGACAATTAACTTGCAAACTGGTATAAATTCTAGTCTTCTTATCTGATTTCAAAATCCTGTTTTGCAGAATGAGATGAAAACATCAAGCTGTTTCTCCTCCACCCTGTGCCATAGCTTTAGGCTGGGTCCAATGCCACCCCACTGGATTTTAAGCCTGAGGCTGCCTGGCCAGGAGCAAGGGGAGAAGTGCTGCAGACTCAGTTGGAAATTCAGCCTAGGAGACTCGAGGTTCCTGAGTGTCCCGCACATGTGCTTAATCATCTGCAGATAGGTCCTGGCTCTCCAAACTGGCACACAAACAAACAGGGCTCCTGCTCTTTGGGGCACAGGAAAACTTTATGGAGCAGAAAGCAAAGCATGTAAAATGGCGAGTCTCCAGATCTGAGAAATGAGAGGCCACTTGAGCCATTTTAAATTTAGACGGAAGAGAGGAGGAGCTTGTCAGTTCCTTCTCTCTGTGGACAAGGTAGGGTGTTGTTGCTCCATGAATTAATATAAATGTATTTGCAGACAGGATTTGTCTCAGGAGTTTTGCAGAGCTTTGCCCTGTAGGAATATGTGAACATGTTGATTTGCATTTCAAATGCTGTTGCACTCGGGAGGGTGTCTCTGAAAGATAGTAGCGGCTGTATCCCACAAGGCGCCGTGTTTCTCAGACCTAAAGGTTTGGATTTGCTTTGTAAAGCAAAGCGAATCTGTTAAAAACTACAGGATGAGAGCTGATGAAAGAGTGCCCGTCCAGAACAGACAGCTGCCCGAACAGCCC
>NW_012152618.1:6189207-6211892 GCF_000956105.1 Propithecus coquereli | reverse complement strand
TTTGGAAGAATGGGCTCCAGCTCCATCCAGGATAATACAATAGGTAGTTCACCAATTTTTCTTTGTGACTGAGTAGTACTCCATGGTATACATATACCACATTTTATTAATCCACTCACGTGTTGATGGGCACTTGGGTTATTTCCACATCTTTGCAGTTGTGAATTTTGCTGTTATAAACATTCAAGTGCAGATGTCTTTTTCATAGAATGTCTTTTTTCCCTTTGGGTAAATACCCAGTAGTGGGATTTCTGGGTCAAATGGTGGTTCTACTTTGAGTTCTTCGAGATATCTCATACTACTTTCCACAGAGGTTATACTAATTTGCAGTCCCAACAGCAGTGCATGAGTGTTCCTATCTCTCCACATCCATGCCAACAGTCAGGAAAGAATGTCGATGGGCAGAGAAATGAAGGAAGGCCTTCACCAGTTTAGTGAACTTTTTGTATTTATTATTTAGCTCCTATATTAGTCAGGAGAGGGTTGATTATGCTGCCGTAATGAATAATCCCCAAATCTCAGGGGTTTAAAACTACAAGGGTTTATCGTTGCTCAGACATATCTACCACTGGTCAGAAAGGGCCTCTGCTCTTTGCAATTGCTGATGGGGGCTGCATTGTTTTATGACACCATTAGTTTCACTCACAGCTTCAGGGTTAACAGGGGCAAGGTAATTTCTGCTCACATTCCATTGGCCACAGCAAGTCACACCTAACTTCAAGGAGGTGGAATATGCGCTCCTCCATGTACCCAGAAATGAGCCCTTAGGTGATATTTAATCCCTGAATCCTGTCTCAGGCATCCTTTTCTATCCTGAACTGATTTTAAAAAGGTCATATGAAATAGAAAGAAAGAAACAAGAACAAATATTACTGTACTTCATCTAAATAATCATTTTGTATCTGATCTGGAGTTGAATAACCGTATTCACAACAGAGAGTTAACAATGCCTCCGCAAAGGGCTCAGGTCTAAGAATTGTGGGAAAAATGCGTTTGGGAAGAATTTGTTAACACACTGCCTCCAATTAGTTAGGAATAGACGGTATGAGAAAGCACGTTGGTGACAACTCACCTTACGGTAGTTCTGGTTGAGTGAAAAAGGAAAATGTTCAAGCTATAGTTGTCTTGGTAAGACGTATGTCCACAGAATCCACAGTGCAGAGTTTGTGAGGCATTTTTAGTGGGAAGGAATTGTGTGAGGTGTAAAGCATAGTTAGTTACTCTGTAAGATTTGTACTTTAACACTTGTTGGTCACTTTGAGACCATCAATGAACTCCTATAAAAGCTCGGAGTGCTGTGCTTGTATGAGCAGCCAGTTATAGTGGAAATGATACAGAAAATTGGAAAGACACAGAAAATTAGCACATCCTCTGTGCAAGGGTGACACACAAACTTGTGAAGTGTTTAATATTTGTAGGGGAAGATGAAAAATGTTCGCTGGACGGATGGTGGTGATGATTACACAACAATGTGAATGAACTTAATGCCACTGACTGTTCGCGTAAAAAAATGGTTAAGATGGTAAATTTTATATTATATATTCTACCATAATAAAAAAGAATGTAAAATATCTCAATCATTTTTACATTGATCACATTGAATTGATAGTATTTTAGAAATGTTCTGTTAAATAAAATATATTATTAGCATTTTTTAAAAGTCAGGGTGTTGTTTAAACACAACTGGGGCAGATGTCTGCTCCTGTCAACACAGGCTGTGCTATAAAAAACAGATGATAACTAGCCAATAATAATAACACTTTATTTTGAACACTTAAAGCATGGCAAGTACAGGACTCATAATTGCAGATGTAGTAACACATTTACGCCCCACAACAACACTAACAGAGCTACTATTATTTTCATTTTATAAATGAAGAAACAGAGCCCTTAAGAAGTTGGCTGGTTCAAGGTCACATGGCTGATAAGGACCAGGAATTAAACGAGGCCAGTTGGCTCCAAACCCTTTGCTGTCACCCAGTCTCTGCCAGGTAAGTTGAGGCTGCCCATGCTAACAGGAGCAGAGAATGGCCATGAGCTCAGGATCCTGGGCAGGGGCCAGCATGGTGGGCTGGATCAGCCAGGCAGGTGACAAAGCAGAAGTCTCGGGAGATGTGCATGTGTCTGAGCCAGGCTCGGTTACAAGGGCAGGCATATCATCAGGAATGGAGGGCCGACAAAAAGAGCTAGGAAAAGCTCAAGCTCAAATCCAAGATTTAGGGAATGTCTTTTTTGCTCGTTTACTTCTTTGCTGGAGGGATTCTTACCCCACAGCTGCAGTAGCAGTGAGCACGCGCAGTGCCCTTCATCCCTGGGGGCAGTGCCATCCATTCTTCACACCTGCAGGTGTAGCTGGGAAGCCACCTGCCCAGGGCAAGGGTCCCATGCAGTGCAGCCCACCATTGGCCAGGGAGTGAGTCTCTTCATTGCATAGGAGCCAGTGGATCTGGTGACACTCACAGGCGACACCTTCAACCGTTGGCTGATAGAGGTGGTGAGAGCAAAAGCTTTGGTGGACAGCGCGAGCAAGACTGGCAAGGGTTGTCCAAGAGAGCCCGCTCCCCTCCACACCCACCTGCACCCTCCTGGAACACAGTTGCCCAGGTAACCACATGCTCACCCCCCCACCCCATTCAGGTCTTTTTCTTTTCAAAGGTGCTTTCCCTAACCACTAAATTTCAATTTGTCCCCTACCTCCAACCTGTATCGCCGTCTCTACCATTCCTGCTCTATTTTCCCCCCGACATACATTTTAGTCATGTATTTGCTTGTTGTGCCTCTCCTCCTGCTGTAATAGAATGTCAGCTCCATGAGGGCAGGAATTTTTGTCTGTTTCGTTCACAGTGCCTACAATGGAGCCTGTTGAGTGAATGAATGATTGTATGAATTGTCTAGCACAGAGCTGGGCCCAAAATAATCTATGTACTTAAATATTTTCATCCCTGATTTTTTCACTAAGATGCAAAACATGCAGTAGATTCAATTGCCCACCTGACAACCTCACATGGTTACGAAGAATGACAACAAAACATGGCCCCAGGGAAACTCTGACTGCCACCGATCCACTACCTCCAATGGTCTTGACTCTGTTAAAGTTACCATCATCCACCCAGTTACCCAACCACAAATCTAGGCTCATCCTTAATTGCTCCCCTTCCCATATGCTCAATCCAATCCATCAACAGAGCCTGTTGGCTTTATCTCCCAGATAAATCCCTGCTGTGTCAACTTCTCCCTACCTATGCGGACTATTCCGGTCCTAGCCAAACTGCCAGAACTTCTTACCTAGATTATGCATAGTCTCTTAACTATTCTCTCTGCACGCATGTCCTCCTATAATCCCTACATTCTAAAGTGGACGGAATGATCCTTTAAAAATGCAAATCAAGTGATGTCACTTCCCTGTGGAAAACTCCTCCCAGACTCACTGCCATGTGTAGACTGAGATTTGGATTCCTCCCTGCAGTCTCCAGCACCCCACACTGTGAACACTGCCTCTTGGTTCACCCCATTTGCTACCACATACCCTATCTCCTACCTTCCAGTTCCCTACGCTCCCACTACGTGTTTCTAGAGCAAGTAGAGCCCATTGCTGCCTAAAGATCTTCCCTCTACCTGGGTGGCTGCCGTCCTCGCTACAACATCTCACCTCCAACGCTACCTCCTCATGGGACCTCACCTGGCCCCTGGCCTAAATCTCATCACCCCCACCCCGGTCACTCTCTATCAGATCATCCTGTGTCTTTGTTTCTTAGTTTCTTAGCATTTATCATTACCTAAAATTATCAGGTAAATTTATTTGTTTTCTTTTTTATTTTGTCTCTGCCTGCCCCCACCCCATTTCCACCCTAGGTAACATGTAAATTTATTTCCAGGTGAGCATGAACCTTCTCTGTGTAGCTGGGAATTTACCACTGTGTCTCTAGTGCCTAGCACAGTGCCAAGTTCATAACAGGTGATCAATGCACATTTGTTGCATTGAACTCTTGTTGAGCTAAATCGAACTGTAGGTAGTATACCCATGGAACTGATGGAGGGACCAAGGATTAGGGAATTTAAGTCATTTGTATAAAGATACGCAGCTGGTTAATGACGGAGGGAACTAGAGTTCATGGGAAGGAAACCCAGTAGCTGGGAGGCCGTGGTACCCGGCAGGTAGGACTTTCACTTGGTAAGACTGAGTTAGGTGTATGAGAATCTGTCATTCAGGACCTGGGGTTTAGACAGGTGCCCCATCACCTACCAGGCTGGAGCTTCAGAGAGCTGGTGACCAGTCAGGGAAACTGATACTGAGGGAGTGGGGTCCCTAGGTAGAGGCGGCACTGGCCAGAAGTCTAACTGACTCCTTCGCAGTGAAGCCGCCACAGGAATCTTTATACACTCCCTGGCCGGGGCCCCGTGACTCCTGCGTGGACAAAAGGAAGGAATGTGGTAGAGCTGGCCGCCAGAGTGACAAGGATGCCAGGGCAGCACTTCATACTTCCGAAAGCCGGGGTAGCCCTTTGTACTGCCTTGGCTGGCTGCATGGTAGTCATTTTCCCCTCCCCGTGTGAAAGAGCCTGGTTTGTCCCACTGGGCCGTGCATGCTCAGCCAAGGTTTCAACCCACGTCTCCTACGCCCAGTGTTCTCCCTGAGCCCTCGAGCTGTCATCTGCTTTCGTCCTGGGCTGGAAGTCTGTGCAGACGCTGGTCTGCTCCCGATTCTGGGGAAGAAAAGGTCTCGTGCGGCTGAAGAGGCCGTGATGACGGCCAGGCAGGATTCGATACCTGCTGGCCTGACAGCTGGTCACTCTCTCTGCAGAGCCACCCGGGAGGTTGCTGAGAAGCTGCCACCTATATCTGGCCATGACACACAGAAGAGTCACTGTGTATTAAAATAGCCCTGTTAGTAAATAGTTTGATGTTTAAGAGGCCAAGTGAAATCAGAACTAAATGGTGTCGTCTGCCTGCTTCGCGCGTGAGTACAACTGCATAATCTCATACGAAAAGCAAACAGATAGAGACAGAGACACATCTGACCTGCCCATAGTGTGCGACAGTTTCTGTGGCGTAAACATCCAAAGATGTTGCTGGATTCGAGTCTCCAAAATCATCAGCAGGCAGGAAGTCTTCTCTGTTTAATAACAGTCCTAGATCTGTCAGTTGGGCCGCCAACACTAATTTGTAAATTCTCTTTTATAAAGATTGCACAATTGTGCTCATTTTCTGTTGACTGTGGGCCGGCTAATGGCTGCTAATGAGTCAGCTGCTAGGTGACTCAGCGCTGCTTCAGTGATGGAACAGGGCCATTCCCCCGTCTGCTGGAGGAAAAGGATGTCTTCCTTTGCAAATGTGTCCCTTTTGGCCCCTGCTGAGAGCACATGACCTAATGCGTTGTGTAAATTATCCTTTCTTTAAAGAACCACTCTGCTTTATCAATGCTTATGAAAACCAAGAGGAATATTCCAAGTTTAGGGAAGCTTTTCTCTTTTTCTTTTCCCTCATTTCAGAATGTTCACACTTGGGTTCTGGCTAGTGAACTTGAGAGTCTCATCTCTCTTCTTGTGTGAGATGCTCTATTGTTGATCACATCCCACAGGGTCTGTGAGGCTGAAGGTGGGTCAGAATAGACTTGGTAGGAGGGTGCATTTTCGTCCATTTTGCGATGCTTTTAAGAAATACCCGAGGCTGGGTAATTTATAAAGAAAAGAGGTTTATTTAGCTCTCGGTTCTGCAGGCTGTACAAGAAGCATGGCACCTGCATCTGTCCCTAGGGAGAGCCTCAGGGAGCTTCTTTCTATTCATAGCTGTAGTTGAAGGGGGATCAGATGTGTCACATGGCGAGAAAGGGAGCAAGAGAGAGGGGAGGAGGTGTCAGTCTCCTTTAAACAACTAGCTCTCTTGTGAACTCATAGAGCAAGAACTCACTCATTACCAGGAGGAGGGCACCAAGCCATTCATGGGGGGGTCCACCTCCAAGACCAAACACCTCCCACCAGGCCCCACCTCCAACACTGGGGATCAAATTTCAACATGAGATTTGGAGGGGCCAAACCCCCAGACTCTATGAGTGGGAGGGAAGAGGGCCGGCTTTGGCGAGTCAGGCGCTGGTTTATGCCCAGATGCACAGCTGGTGCTAGCAGCGAGATAGGAAATCAAGAATGACTGAACAAGCAGCTAGCCTTGGGGAGCGCTCAGTGTCACGGGCACTTGCAAAGAAAACTCAGAACTGCATACATGTATATAAACTAGCAAAAGGTCAATTACAAGGGCTTTGTGTATCACCAATAAGATGCTTCACATAACAAAAGGTGTCCCCTAGAGAGAGTCCTTTTTAATAATGTCAAACATCCTTTGATGTGTGATTCAAATCACACATTTCTCAGGATCCACTGGGAAAAGGGAATGGGAACGGGAGAACCAGGAGCAGAGAGAGGACAGGAGGCTGGGATCAAGGTTTGCGTCTGGAATCAGGAGAATGGGAAAGAGGAGAATCTGTAACCCCAGTCAGTCCTAGGGGTGCAGGTGTCAGAACTGCAGCCACAGTGTTGAGCTGGGACTAAGTCGGGGTCAAAGGTGAGCACTTGCGGCCCAGCCTGGGATCCCGAGACAAGCTGCCTCTGTGCCAGCGAGGGCTCCTGCTCCTTCCTCCTTCCCTGGGGAGCTGCCCAGTGTCTGAGTACTGGCCACCTACTCTGCAGGAGCAAGTGTGTCTTCAGACTCCCCAATTTCACAGGCACGGTCCAAACCTAGTTGTATTATTACTTCTTTGTTGTGGGGGCCTTTGAAATATAGAACCACATCTCTAGGTTCTAGGATAGTGGTCTCTCCCCAATCCCCGTGCTGGGACAACATTGTTGGCGCTGTTACATGACTGATTGCCTGTCACGAGCTCACATTCTCCCGGTGACCCCAGCACTAACCACGCCCCCACCCCTTTTCCTTCCACTCCAGAAATATTGGAACAAGTGGTTTCACCTACTTTAATACTTTCACAATAGTAACAAATGACCTGTAAAACACTCTGATACGTTGCAACACAGATGTTGAGAATTGCTCTTCTGGGAACAAACAAATGAAGCTCAGCGAGGATTTGTGGTTTCCAGAGCTGGGAGGGAAACCCGGGCACTGCAACTCCCACTCAAGCGGCTCATCCCTGAACCTCAGGGCTGTGCGGGAGACTCAGATTGCGCAAACCGGGAGGTGTTGGTGGATGAGAGCCCGCAGCCTGGACATTGTGTTCCATGACGTCCACAGACGCTGAAAAGTCATTTCTCTCTTCTAGACTCGTACTTCACTTTTCTTTCCCTCAGCTCCAGAATTCCTCGTGAACACTCTTCCCTGTCCCTGTGCTTGGGTCTCTGTTCATCTCCTTCCATGGTCCGAAAGCTTCTCTTTCATCTTCTTCCATCACTTCAACACCTTACCTGAGCACCACCTGCTCTCTAAAACCTCTTCCCACTTTCCTGTCCTCTGGTGATCTCTTCTCCCTCCTGCAGCCCTGCCATCTCTACCGCTCATCCAGGGGTTTAAAAACCTCCCTGGTGTTGTGAGATTATCTTTAAAAGTATTGTCATGTCCTCCCGTTAGGACATGCACCCCGTACGAGCAGGGATTGTGCCTTGTACCATTATCCAATTTGTTATTTTCATTCATTAATTATTTATTTATTAGATAATTTATCACCCCTCGATCTACCATAGATTTGAGATACCTTACAAAAATGAATATAATATAAGAAGATAAAATTAACAATTGAGGCAGTTAGTTCAAGGGAAAGGAAAAACAAGAAAAGAGAGGCATTTCCACATTTCCAGCGCCCTGTCTGGTGTCTAACCCTAGATAGTTACTAACACTTCATTGCTGCTAGAGATCTATGGGAGAAAAGACATAATGAAAGTATTGATCTGTTCCGTTTGTGTATTATTTTATAATTGTTAAAGGTATTTACATCCTAAGGGTTGAGGAGCGAAGGAAGTGCCATCCCAAAATATGACGGATTGGTATGTTGATTATTTAAAGTTGAAAACATTGGAAAAATTGTAGTTTCAGAAAGGGCGAGCTGACCTGTGTCTTCCTGCATGTAACAAACCATAAAGATCCCTCTGGGAGGGGCACCTCGCTGTCCAGGGTGAGAAAATAGCTCTTATCACCACAGGCTTGGAATTGGAGGCTACAATGGACCTAAGTAAATATACTTCCCTAAGTCACCCTTACCTCCTGCCTGTTTTACATCCCCCCATATCTCCTAGTGACGCCCCTAGAAAATTTACTGCCTCTAGCCAGATTATCTTCATCCCGTTATTTCTTCTCAAGTTTACTGTTCTTTGTCTTAAAAGTGTAAAAGCATCTTACTTTGCCCACTTTTTTGTACTTCCCTCTCTTGTGAAGATCCCTGTGTTCGTGTAAAACCAATAAAATGTGTATGTTTTTCTCTTATTAGTCTGCCTGGTGTTACTTTGGTTTCTACATCCAGCTAAAGAGCCCACTAAGAGCTAAAAGGGAGGTTGGAGGTGATGTCTGGCTCCCCTACAGGGTTAAGCATTCTTAGGAATATATTTTTGATCTGTATTTTATGGATAAGAAAATCAAGACTCAGCGATGTGAAGATACTTGGCCAAGTTCACTAGCTGGTTAAGTGGTAAGCTGGCACCAACATCCCATTTTCCTGATTGAAAATTTAATGCCCCATCTGCTGGAAAACAAACTTTATGTAAAGATGAAGAGATGTGGAAAACGAGAGCACTGCTGGAACCTGTACAGTGGGAGTTGGAGGATAGTTACGCAGCAATCCAGGACAGGAGAAAAAATCAGTTATTGGATGAAGAACCAATACGGGTACCTCATGTCTTTCCAAAGTCCAATAGTCTACATAAGAACCTATTATGACCCCTGTAGAGGATGGATTTATGGAACAGAATAACAGGAAAACTGAGATGTGCTGGAGTGAGAGCCTGAGGGGCTGAGAAATTCTAGAAAGACTTACAATTCAGGGCCATCCCAGATTCAGGGCATTTATTATCACAAGTTGGCAACCGATTGTCACTACTGGTGCTTGCGCTCAATCAGAAGGTGATTTGACAGCTTTAGAATATAAAAATGCAGCGAAAAGGCTAATGAGGACCCAATGCTTCACACGTCTGCTCTGCGTGAAAGTGCCAAGTAGAGAATGTAAACCGGGTCGATGATTTATCAACACAATGTGCTGTAGAAAGAATTATTGGTGGTAAAATGGAAGAAATGTTTTCGTTGATATCTAAAGGAAAATATAAGTACCAGTACCGGGGACAAAGATTTCGATAGTTTGGTGGAAAACTTTTTCTTTGGGCATTCTGTCCCCCAGAGTCTTATCAGATAAAGAGAGATTTCTACTACCTATGCCTATGGGCAGACCGAGCTTCCTTATGAAGTTGTTCAACTCCTTATACCCTGGGAGCTGGTTGTGTAGTGGGGATCATGCACTTGGTACTCCAGGCCGGCTCCAAGCCCTACCGACAGTCTCAGGTCTTGTCTGTCCGTAGAGAAATGGGCCCAAGTGCTTCCCACGGGACCACAGTGTTCACTCAGCTCCTCAAAAACCCACAAGCTCAGCCGGGCGCGGTGGCTCACGCCTGTCATCCTAGCACTGTGGGAGGCCGAGTTGGGCGGATCGTTCAGAGCTCAGGAGTTTGAGACCAGCCTGAGCAAGAGCGAGACCCCGTCTCTACTAAAAAAAAAATAGAAAGAAATTGGCTAAACAACTAAAAATAGAAAAAAAAAAAATTAGCCAGGCATGGTGGTGCGTGCCTGTAGTCCCAACTACTTGGGAGGTTGAGGCAGCAGGATCGCTTGAGCCCAGGAGTTTGAGGTTGCCGTGAGCTAGGCTGATGCCACGGCACTCGCCCCAGGCAAGAGAGTGAGACTCTGTCTCAAAAAAAAAAAAAAAAAACCACAAGCTCCTTGAGAAATAAAATAACATTTTTGAAATAATCAATTTTTTAAAATTAAAGTAATAAGGGAATTTATTTGAATTTGGAGTAGTAGAGTTATTAGAAGCTGAATTGAGTGGCATGGGCCATCAGTGCTCTAGGAATTTGGAGAACTGGGGGTAACACAGGTGAAAGTCATTGGGAAGAAGACATGAAGAAGCGGGAGTAGAGGAAGACCCACCTGTGCTAGCATGCCAGCCCTTGTCCTTTATTTATGCATGACCTTGGAACCATTGCTTGACCTTTTGATGCCTCCATTTCTTTATTAAATGCAAATCACAGTTTAATGGCAATTTCCAAAGAAATGTCAAAGGGCAGCATTTATCGAGAAAACATTACAAGGCAGGAAATTAAAACCAATGTGGGAATTAGCTCTGGAACGAGGGGGAGCATTTATTTTTAGGCTTTCTAAACCTTTGCAATTTATTTCAGGGGATTCAGAAAAAGAGCATGGATTTTCCCAGTGAGATGAAATGAGCTACAAAGCATGAGTCATCACTTGACCTGTGTGATAGTCTTTTGCTGGTTGTTCAGTTAAATGTTCCACAGGGCCTTTCCCTGCTTCCTGGCAAAGTTCACAGTTTGGGGAGTGGAAGAAACATCAGGTACCTCTTCCAGGAAGACTATTGAGTAAGTGTGACCAGGTGCATCCCATGGTGACGGCTGCCCTGGGTGGAATGGGTGTTGCTCGGTGAGGAGCAGGGCATCCTGGACAGGCATGCGGGTGGGCAGGGGAAGGTGGTGTCCCACTCTGGAAGCAGAACAAGGATGTTGAGAAACTGAAAAATGATTTCCCTATTCTCCGCTCATCACAGATGGTTACTTTAGGCTCTTCATGGAGCTCTGTGTTTAACTGTGCATCTGATTTCTGGGGCTCTGGGACCCAAATGGAGTCTGGTGGTCGTACTGTCCCACCCAGTGCTCACTCAGATGCTTTCACAGAGGAGCCCAGGGGACTTGACAGATGCTCGTTAACCATTCAGGTAGTCATAAAATGTGGGTTCAGACCAGACAAACCGCAACCCCACACAAAGCTTCTCATTGAGTCTCTATCAGTACAATAGTAATCAATTTTTCATTGACTCAAGTGACCACATATTTCTATTCCTAGATGCTATATACCACAGAGAAAAGCCGTAGCACCACAATGGAAAAACAAAACAAAAACAAAAGGCCACAATGCAAACACAGACAAACAACATGAAGCACTTTCCAAATACATTTTTTCTGTCTTGGACCAATGCAGTTTTATTTGTTCTTATTGAAATGCTCATTGCTTTTCTTAATCCATTTCTGAATTATCCCCTTTGGATAAATTGATGGCTATGGTTGCATTGCCTTTCAATAGCTCAATACTTTCTGTTGTCCTTAAGAGACGTGGGGACAATTACACTAAGATTTTTAAAAGTTATATGCATTTATTTTTTGAAGATTACATATGCCCTGCTTTTATTATTATTGTTGTTTAATAAATTTTTACTTTAGCTAAGGAATTATTGTCAGTTTCCTTTTTCTAAGTATGTATCTACATTAGAAATGTCCTGGTATTTTCATCAAATCTCACATTCCCAGAGCAACATTCTGTTATCCTTCTTGGAGCAGTCAATTAGCACTGCAATTTCTCTCACCCCAAAGCCAAAGTACCTCTTGGGCAAACAAATGTCTTCCTGAGTTCTCAAGGTGTTCCAACCCTACTTTCTCCCCATCCTGTTATAAGCTTACATTTTCTTCCTTTTTAAAACCTGTCATCTTGATTTACTAGTTATCAAACTTTTCTTTTTTTATCTTCAAATTTTACCATTTTAATGGTCTTCTCTGCTTTGCCGAAAGCCGCATGTAACCGGTATTTTTACTTAAGTAGAAGGCAGTGAAAGGTTCTTGCAAAATACAACTCAAGTGCTAATTAAAATTCAGGTAAAAATATAAATTACGACAAAAATACAGAAGTATTACCAAAATGGCAAGCACTAGCTTACAGCGTATTTATTTTAAGGAAAAAGTTTGCATGTGAAAATTTCAAGATATGGACCACCCCATGCAGCAATCCATTGTGGCTGCACTTGATTTATATATCACATTACATTGTACTGCTTTGTAGAAATAAATATCAACATACACAAGGCATGACTCCTTCCTTTCATGTATTTCGTAAAACTGGTTCTGTGGGTTGTAATCATTGATTTAGTAATCTTAAGTCCCTTATTTCAGTGTTCAGTTTGGTGTCACAGGTCACAGAATGTATCTTCATTCTTTCTCATTTTCTATCTCTTGGGACCTATAGGATTAGGAATCTAAAAATGCATCCCTGTGTACATATCCTCCTCATTCAAAACATCTGAGTGTATCAGGTCAAGCTGTACTGCTCACGAGACCCTGCCTAAATGACTTGATATACTTCCTGTGACATCTTATTATTTAATTTCCATGTGCTCATATCTTCCCCAGTAGACTGTAAGTTTCTTGAGTCTGCAGCCTATTAATCTTCATAAGCGTCTTCCCACCCAAAGTCTAGCACCATGTTTTACACTTAGATGCTCACTATGTCTTTATTGAATGGATAACTATCCCATTTAGCTACAATTCTCTTCAAATTCAGGTGGACATTTTCCAGTTTCAAGACCTATGTTCTGTGTACTCTGTGATCCATGATCTTTGCCAATTTTTCTCTTTATAAAATAGTGATAAATCAAGATTTCTCCTGCCAATACTTCATTGGAAAACAGGATACAGGTAACAACTGGTTAGCAAGCTGTGTGGGTGTGGAACACTGTAGCATTTCCCAGCTACTCCATAAAACTCGCTTTATAGCATTTCCAGAATATTCCATTATTACTTCACAGCTAAAGCCTGTTTTCTTTTCTTCATTTTAGAAATTGGAATCATTTTGGATAGATCTTTTAGGTTTATAACTATGGTTCATATCAGCTATCTCACAATTTTATCTAATTGTAGTTGCATTTCAATCTTTTATCAAAGTAACACAGAAACAGTTTAGCAAGTCAAACACTGTTTTATTATAGGACTTATCATAAAACAACAGTTACCTCACCGCACTGTTTCCCGATTCCTACTCCTAGGATGGCATTACTTTGAACTCTCTCAGCTGTTTCTTCTGGTTTATGTGTTGTTTTTTCAAAATGCTATCCTATCTTCGTCTGTTCAGGTTGCTGTAACAAAATACCACAGACTGGGTGAATTGCAGGCAACAGAAATTTAGTGCTCACAGTTCTGGAGGCTGAAAGTCCAAGACCAAGGCGCTGGCAGATTCTGTGTTTGCCAGCTGTCTTCTCACTCTAAACTCACATGGCAAAGGCGTTAGCCAGCTCCCTGGGGACCCCTTTATAAGGGCAATAACACCATTCATGGAAGCCCCTCCTTCATGCCCTGATCACCTCTCAGTGGTTCTACCCCGTCTCACCATCACCTTGGTCAGGATTGCATCATAGGAATTTTGGGGGGTCATGAACATTCAAACCACAGTACATTCTTTAAAAAATAGTTTTTCACTTTTTAAATATAGACATTATCTTTTATCTTTCTATGATAAAAGATGGGATTTGACTCTTCCCTGTGCCCCCAAAACACATATACACACTCCACATCTCCACTGTCCTTACACCCAATTATGTTATTTTGTTCAAATCAATATTGAGGGTTTACGTTACTTTGATTACATAATTATTATTTACAACTGAATCATGTAAAGCAATATTGTTACATTCCCTTTTTTGTAATTAATGAAATTAACTAAATTAATCATTGTCTTTTTTTTGCTTATTTTTTTTTATTATGCTAAATCATCCTCAAAATTTCCCACAGAAATTTAAATTTCCTCTCAAAGTATTCAAACCATCAGATAATTTTTTTTTCTTTTTCTTTCCATTTGTTAATTTATTGTTATTACTGTCATTATCTGACAATGTCTTTCCTGGAGCTGTCTCTCCGCTCCAATCTGTCCTGGTTGTTGTCTGGGCTGGATACTCAGCTGATACCCAGGGACTTTCCTTACCCATCATACTGTGAATTCCCTTGGAGCCTTTCCTGTGTTATATCCCCAATCCCTAAATAACAAATATTCACCCCATTTTTTTTTTTTGGTTTACTCTCTCATTTTTGTGGAACTTATTTTTAGCTTCTAGAGAAATAATAGGAACAAACAGAGCTAACTTTTTTGAGAGCTTGAATGTCAGAAAATATTTCTTTTCTATCCTAACACTTGGTTGATGGTTTGACTGGATATAGAATTATAAATTAGAAAGTATTTCTCTTAGAATCTTGAAGGCATTACTCAATTTTCTTCAAATTCCCTGTGCTCTTTTTGAGAAATTTGTGCCATTCTGGTTCTCAATAATTTATATGTGACCCGAGTTGGATGTTTTGTTTTGCTTTTGGAAGATTTTAGAATCCCTTTTATGCCTCAAGGTGGTCCTTTTTAATTCCATCCATTATTCTGTATAGTCGTTTTTCAATCTGGAAACTCATATGCTTCTATTAGAGAATTTTTCTTGTATTATTTCTGTGATACTTTCTTTTCCTCCACCTTCCATGTTTTCTCTTTCTGGAATGTCTGCTAGTCAGATATTAGATCTCCTGATGAAGTCTCTGTTTTATTTTTTCTCTCCCACTTTTCCATGTTTTGTCTTTTAGTTCTACTCTCTAACAGAATTCCTTACTTTATTTTCTAATCCTTCTATTAATTTTTAAAAAATCTCTGTTAACATATTTTATTTTTCAAAAGCTCAGTCTTGTTCTATGAACATGAGAACATCTTTTCTTGGTTTACAGTTGTAATATCTTCTCTTTTTTTGAGGATAAAAACTATGTATATTTTGAAGATTTCTTCTCCTTGAGTTTTTCTGCTTTCTATTTTAGGTAGGGTCTCTCACTGTGTTGCCCAGGCTGGTCTTGAACTCCTGAGCTCACATGACTTGCCTTAGCCTCCTGAGTAGCTGGGACTACTGGTGCGTGCCACCATGCCACTGAGTTCATTTGCTTTTATTATTTCTTTTCTTTCTTTCTTTCTTTTTTATAAATACCTTAAAACTATAAACTTCTCTTCAGTTTTTCTTTTATTATGTCCCCTTAATTTTGATGAGCACATAACAAGTACATAACTCATTCAGTTCTATGTATTGTAGCATTTCTTATGATTTATGCCTATCTTAAGGGTTTGGAGTAGTATTTTATTTAGTTTAAGCTTGTATAATTTAATTTAGTTTACTTATTAGTGAAATCATTTACTTTTATTTGTTTAATTCCTTTTCATTTAGTTTAGTTAGTATAGTTAAATTATTACTTATTACTTGGTTACAAATTTTCAAAATTTTATTCAGTTTTTTGTTATTTAAATTCACCATTTAGTTTATTAGTATAATTAGTATAATAGTACAATATGTTACTTAAATGTTTAGATATCTTTAATATTGATTTATATTAATAATTATTATTACTGTTATAATAATTATTATTTTATTATTGTCATGATATTTTTCTTTGGAATTCATTGATGCTTTTATTATGGCTTAATACATGGTCAATTTTTTTGACTATTCCATTTGCACTCAAAAGAATGTGTATTGTACACCTGTTGAGTATGGATATGTACACATAGTATTTATAAATTAATCTTACTAATTGTATTATTTAGATGCATTTATTTGTTAATTTTTTAAAATGAATATTTATTTTTTGCTACATACTATTCTAGGCATATGAAATACAGTGGTGAACAAATCCCTACATTTCATGGGTATAATAATCCAATGGTGCTGATAGTAAACAACAACATACTATGTGTTGTAAACATATGTATAGTAGCAATAAATGCTTTGGAGAAAAGTAAAGCAGAAAAAGGCCAATGGAGAATTTAGGGCATATGTGGCCAGAGTTAATTCCTAAAGGATAGGTTAGGAAGACCTCTTTGAGAAATAATTAAACAGATCTCTTATATATGTATTTGTTTAATTTTCTTTGCTTGATCTCCAGTTTGGAATGCAAAGCTAAAAACCATCAAGTACAAGTATTGTTCTTTTTATCAGTATCTGATGTCCCTTATTGACCAGTATGATATTTTTTTGTCTTGAATTCTATTTTTTCAGATGTTAGAATTTGAACATCGCTTTTCTTTTGATGCATATTTGTGTGTCTTTCTCAATCTTGGTCAACTACCTGGTTTGAATCTCAGCTCTGCCACTGACTATTAGTTGTTTGATCTTGGATTGATTACTTACCTTTTATGCTTCAATTTCCTCCTCTACGAAATGAGGATACTAATAGAAACTACCTCATAGTGTTGTTATGAGGATTAAATGGTTTAATACTTGCAAAGTACTTAGAACAGTGTCTGGCACATAGTAAGTGCTATAAAAGTAGGAAGCTATAGAAAAAATAAAATCCTTGTTTCAAATCTTTTGTTTGCTTTTGTTTCAACTTCATCTGTTGGTAACAACATAGTAGATTCTTCTTTTATTTTTTAAAATCCAGCATCAATTTTTATGGGTGTTTTAAAATCCATTTACATTTACTCTAATTCCTTAGAAGGTATTTCTGCCATCTTATTTAACATTTTCCACTTACTGTATCTTTTAAACTTTTTCCCTTCATTTCTTATTTTACATTGGATACATGACATTTTCCCCCCAGCTTAAAGCATAAACAATTGCACCTAACTTCTTTTTTTTCTTTTTTTTGAGACAGAGTCTCACTCTCCTGCCGGTGCTAGAGTGCCCTGGCGTCATCGTAGCTCACAGCAACCTCAAACTCCTGGGCTCAAGCAATCCTATTGCCTCAGCCTCCCAGAGTGCTAGGATTACAGGCATGAGCCACCACACCCGGCCCTGCGTCTAACTTCTTAAGAAAATATGTCCTTCCCTTTTCCCAATATTTCTACTAGTGGTTATGTATATTTCGATTCCCACTATATAGTTTCTGTATAAAAAATTCTCTTTTTTCACCTTCTCATATCATCTACAGTTCTACACGGCGCTTTTACACATCCACAGCTTCGACTACTTCTTACATGTTAACAACTTCCACATCTATATCTCTGGCTCAAATGTCTATCCCAATCACAAACCAGTGCATTCACCTGACCTGGGCATCCCATTTGCATGCCCCTCAGGCATTTCAAACCCAACATCTCCGAAATTGAACACACTGCTTGCTCTGTGTTCTTTTTCTCCAGAAATGGTACCATCACGTCCACAGATGCCTAAACTACCACTTTGATTCTTCTCTCTCCATATTACACTACTTCCAATACAAGCCAAGTCCTGTCAATTTTTTTCCTACACCTGACTTAAATGTATGTGCTGTTTTCCCTCCATCATCTCAGTGCCGATTACTGTAATAAACTCTTGCACGACCTTTCTATGCCTGGGCTTGTCCTCCCTTGCCCATCCCAACACACCCTTCTGCCCTACAAACTGAATGATCTTCATAAATCCAAATTGTGATAATGTCATTACCTACTTAAAACTCTTTGATGGCATCCTATTGCACTTTGAGTTAAATGTTAAAGGCTTAGTGTGAATTACAAGTCCAGGTGTGATCTGGTTCCTGTTAACTCTTAGCTTTCCCTCTTCCAAACGCCTTGGATCATTTCCTTCTAGCTCCTTAAACAAACACATCAGGTTTTCTCTTTCCTTCACACCTTTTCACAAGTTGTTTCTTCTTCCTAGAACATATTTTTCTCTCCTTTTGGCCTTGGAGATATTTTACTCAGCCTTCAGATCAGCTGTTGTTTTCTCTGAGAAGCCCGCCTTGTTGAGGATGACCACGCTCTCTCACAGCCTCCCGTGTTCCCTCCTCAATACAGTGTTTTATGGCTGTTTTTTAAACTTTGATCTCAATATGCTCAGCAAAGATAAGGACATGTGCCTGATGTATGGTAAGTTCTCAATAAAACTTCATGTGTTGACTTGAATTACATGTCCATGCATACTTCAGATTCCTGGGATTGTTTTACCTCTACAAATTTCTCTCAGATATATCTAAACATTGGCTTCTTAGACAACTAAAACATCCCTAACTTTATACTTTATTACCAATACCTACATTTACAGAATCCTGAATTGTTTACAAGGTAATGTTCCACAGCCTATCTCATTTAATTCTCTCAGTGTTCTTGGGATGTAAGCAGGAATAATTTGGCTTCCCCTTCCACAGTGAGATAATGAAATTCCAAATAAATTAGTGGTATGCATAGTAAGACCAGGGTCAGGACATCTGTTCAGGTCCTCTGACACAAATGGGTACTCTTTCTTTTTTTAATTTTGGTAAAATATACATAACATAAAATTTACCATCTTAACCATTTTTAAGCATGCGTTTCTGTAGTAAGTACCTTAACATTGCACAACCAATCTCCAGAACTCTTCATTTTGCAAAACTGAAACTATACCCATTAAACAATAATTCCCCTTTCTGTCTTCCCCTCAGCTCTTGGCAACTACCATTCTATTTTTTGTCTCTGTGAATTCTCCTATTCTAGATATCTCATATAAGTGGAATCATACAGCAGTTTTCTTTTTGCGACTGGCTTATTTTGCTTAGAATAATGCTCTCCATAAGGTTCATCCATATTGTGGCATGTGTCAGAATTTCCTCGCCTTTTACAGCTGAATAATTTTCCATTGCATGTGTATACACTACATTTCTCTTATCCATTCGTCCAACACTGGGGTTGCTTTCACCTTTTGGCTATTGTGAATAATGCTGCTATGAATATGGGTATACACGTATCTATTCAAATCCCTGCTTTCAGTTTTTTTGAGTATATACCTAGAAGTAGAATTGACGGATCATATAGTAATTCTATTTTTAATTTTTTGAGAAACCACCTTACTCATTCACAATGGCTGCACCATTTTACCTTCCTACCAACAGTGTACAAGCGCCACATCTTCACCAGCACTTACCATTTTCTCTTTTTTTGATCATAGCCATTCCAATGGGTGTGAGATAGTATCTCACTGTGGTTTCGATTTGTATCTTTTTTTTTTTTTTTTGAAACCAAGTCTCACTCTGTTGCCCTGGGTAGAGTGCAGTGTAGAGTGCGGTGGCATGATCACAGCTCACCATAACCTCAAACTCCTGGACTCATGTGATCCTCCTGCCTCAGCCTCCTGAGTAGCTAGGACTACAGGTGTGTGCCACTGTGCTTGGCTAATTTTTCTATTTTTAGTAGAGATGGGGTCTTGCTCTTGCTCAGGTTGGTCTCAAACTCCTGAGCTCAAGTGATCCTCCCACCTCGGCCTCCCAGAGTGCTAGGACTGCAGGAGTGTGATTTGTATCACTGTAATGATTAGTGATGTTGAGCATTTTTTCATGTGCTTATTGGTCATTTGTGTTTCTTCTTTGGAAAAACATCTGTTTAAGTCATTTGCCCATTTTTTCAATGGGGGTTGTTTGCTATTTTTGCTATTGACTTGTACTTATTTATTCTGGATATTAAGCCCTTATCAGGTTTATGGCTCACAAATATTTTTCCTATTCCTTAGTTTTTTCACTCTGTCGACTGTGTCCTCTGATCCAATCTGGTACTCTTGATACTACATTGTCTCTTTACAGGGTTATTTATGGAAGTGGAACAAGGCATGGATGGAGTCACACCAGTAGGGCTGGGGCCCCATTGTGAGAACAGGTATGCAGGGCCAAGAACAGCAGCAAAGGGATAAATGCTGGGCCCCACAGTGCTGGAATGTGTGGGAATGGAGGTATTTACTTTTCTCCTGCATAAAGTCAAGATTTGTCCCAGGGACAAAGGTAGGCCAGGCCAGCGGTTGAGAGCCAAGTGACCCAGCAGTGGTAAATGAAGACATGCTGAGGCTGAGGATTAGCTAAGCCCCTGGCCTTTTTGATTGTGTCATAGATGAGAAGACACAGGTTAATTTTGTTTCTTCTGTAAAAGATTTGGACCACTGTACATGTACCAAGAAGTACTTGGGAGAGTCCACTAGGAGGTCAAGGAGGCAACTAAAAACCATCCAACCGAATGCAGATCCTGGAAGAACCAGGTATCCAGGTGAAGTTTATTATCAATTAAT
Source organism: Propithecus coquereli (assembly GCF_000956105.1). Classification (NCBI taxonomy): domain Eukaryota; kingdom Metazoa; phylum Chordata; class Mammalia; order Primates; family Indriidae; genus Propithecus; species Propithecus coquereli. Next base: position 6,191,899 of record NW_012152618.1, on the reverse strand, counting down.
GAAATTCCAGTCATTTAGTAAAAGGAGATCTGGGGCCTCAGGCAAGATATCATCAGCCTGATTGAGATTAAGGCTTATTATTTGCACACAAGAATGAAGCCAGAATTATGTGCATCAATACAAGATTATCAGTAGAGATTGGTACTGTTCAGATAAAGGTTAAAGCCACCTGAATGAATTAGGAATAAAACCCAGGTTACCAGTGAGGCAGCACTGGCAGATCAAAGTTGGTGGAAAGGCGACTTTAGGGTGAATTGGTTTGGTATCTGAAGTCACAACCATCATTCTTTCCCTATTTGTGTTTAAAGGATCCGTCTCCCAGAAAGACTAGAAAGTCATATACAGCCTTATTTATACATATGTAGATGTCATCTCTTTTTACAAGCTTTCAACCAATAAACTTTTATAGGTATAAACAAAGTTTTCCTCCAGAGCAAATTGTTTCAGGTCCCACTGCCACCAACAGATGACATCAGTGGTCTGCGTACTCAGTCATCACACTGTTCATTACTCTGTGTTCACTATTAAGCTCTTTTAAGGACATTGTTAAACACATACTCTTTGAAAAATACCACTGAGAAAATATTAGAAGAATTCATACCTAGGAACTTACAATTACAAGGAAAACAGAAGAAGTGACTTTTAAAAATTGAAAGTGGCGAGGAAATGACAAATGCTACGTATGCACCTGAGATGAGTCATTTCCCAGCAAGAATGATTCTCGAGGATAAGAAGCGAATCATCAATGAATGGAAAGGTCTATGCAATCGACATTAACAGGCAAGATGAGGAAAAGAGTTTTATGCGGTTGAAAGATCAACCTTACTATCAGGTGTTATTAGACGAAGTAGAGTTTTTCGGCTTTAGTAGGCTTTGGTTTATTAGACTGAGTGGTCTAAAGCTAGGAGTTGGAAAACTGAGGACAACGCAAGGTGATGCTACTGCCAAGGAGATTTCTGTCTCCAGCTGTGGATGGTTGAGTGGGTTCATAGTTGTTTGAATCCACACAAAATCAAAGTGAGGAGAGAGAAATGTATGTGGGATTGCACAGCATCCAAGGAGTTACCAGAAATACTTTCAAAGATTCTCAGCGGTTAGAGTAGCAATAAAAAAATTTTAGATGTCTACAGAACAAGTATCAGCTAGGAAAGTGTGTGCCTGATTTTAAGGTTTCAAATTCATGACCCATGGGTTTGGTGGGAACGTACCCAGGGGTTGCAAACTTCAAACAGTCTCTCTTACTTTGGATTTATGAACAGATGGCCTTTCAAAAAGCCTTTTAGCACTGAAACATAGTTACATGGGTAGAGGAACTTCTAGATCTATGGAATTTGTTTTCCCTTTTGTTCTATATCAGTGGCAAACTTGACATACATGCTGTCTCTGTCTTCGTAGATATCACTGGCAAAATATTTGAGACATGAGTAAGGGTGAGGCCTAAGGACATGAAACTAGAAGAGCACTTCCAAGAATATGTTCCATGGATTATGTAGGAAGAAAACGAAGAGTCCATGATCTAATAGGGCTGGGAAATGCTAAAATAATAAGTTAAAAAAGTCAAATGTGTTTCTTTTTGAACTGAAGAAGGTACATGAAAGTGATTGCTGTTGGAATATGCCTACCTGGCTTCCAACTACAGGGAGCAAAATTGATGGCGAGTGCCAGCTGCTGCCCTCTGAGATCCATCAGTTCATTTGTGGGGGGCTTGGTCTCCCAGAGGCAGCTCCTAGGTGGTGAGTGAGGGTAACAGGGTACTAAGTTAGGCCTGCTCCGGGAGGACTCAAGACTCTCGGACAGCCAGCTTTGCCTCAAGGACTTCCGGACAGACTTGCTCATGTTTAATTAGGTTTCAGAGCAATGGAAAAACTTCAACTCCATCTTTCTTGTCTCTCTTCTCACTCAGGGTCAGACTTGCACTGTGGTCTGACCACTCTCCCAGCCTTTCCCACCTTCCTCCCCATTTTCTCTCCTAGGCATTTCCCTAATAGAATCCACCCATATTCACTCTGACCCTGGTACCTGCTTCCCAGACAACCCAGGCAAAGATAATAACTCACAAACCTCTGTGCATAGAAAAAAATAGCAGCCAAATATATTAGGCAAAAGCTATTAGGAATAAAAAAGAATTATATAAAAATGTAATACTACTGGGAGGTTTTAGTATAACCCTTTCAAAATCAGTCATAAGTAGAAGACAAAAATTAAAAACCTAAAGGAATTTATGCATCTATACTCCCTCAAAAAGATATTAAAATTATTTTCTAGGTTGATGGAACAAAGGAAGGAGGGATTCTGAAGTCCATGTTTCTTGTCATCATCCAATAGAGGTAGAATAAATAATAAAAAGTGATAATATTAATACTTAGAAATTATGAAGTACACCCTTAGACAAACTTTGGAACAAAGAGGCAATCAAAACTGAAACATAGCATAAGTTGTATGCAGAGGAAAAGTCAGATAATTAAATGCTTTTATTAAAAGAGAGAGATTAAAAATAATGAAAACTTTATATCCTAGAAAATTAGAGAAGTGACAATAAGATAAACCAAGAGAAAATAAGTCAATTAATAAAGATAAAAGTGAAAATAAATTTATAATAATGAAAAAATAGGAATGGATAAATAAATTCAAGAGTTAGTTTTGCAAAAATGCCAGTGTACCAGACAAACCATTTACGAGTTCGATTATGATT
>NW_012152618.1:6183313-6184637 GCF_000956105.1 Propithecus coquereli | reverse complement strand
TGGAAATTGTAGAGCACGTAGGGTGAACTTTTGCATTATTTCCCATGCAATTTTCTAAATTTACAGAATGGTACAATATTTTCTTTTCAGAATATTTAACAAAGTAAATAAAAATAATAATCAGAGATCAGATACCAAGTCTCATGCATTTCTTGAAATTCGTACAGACCCTATGAGGGCTTCAAAATATAATACGAACTAGAAAAAAGCTAACGAGTGAAGGGAGTACACTCTTGCGTTCTCCCTTTCTCCCATTTTATGGCTGAATAGTCATTTTCCAATTCCTTGCCTTGTGCCATGGGGCAAAAATGAGATTAGAGGATGACATGCTGATCTGCAAAAGAAGCCTTTTTTAAAATACGCTTAAAACAAATGTATGCATTTGCTGAAATTCTCTCAAGAAATCAAAGAGAACTTGGACGACTTCTGAAGAAATCAGCAGTTCTCTAACTTTTATCCTCCCCTTTCTTCCACGCAGCCCATCCTATTCAAAGCTGACGGGCTCTGGCAGAGGGTCCGAGGAATCAGATCTGGCGAGAGAGAAACAGGGACAGCGTCAGGAAATGGAGACAGACCCCGGACCAGGAGTGATGGGGAAAGATAATTGCACGACCATATGGGCCGCAGAATGGAAAGGCAGCCACGGCATCAGCATACCCCCGTGCCCAGGACCCCAAGGTTCCCGTCACGTGCACTGCCCTGAGGGCGTCGGTCCTTTGAAGTGGATTCTCAGACTGCTTGTGACAAACATGCTCCGAGTGGAGGTTTCCCATTGCAATGGCTTAGCATGGCTCTCAGCAGAACTGGTTCTGGAGGACAAAAGGGTGATCAAAGCTGTCTCCTGACTTCCTCCATCCTTGAGCATTAGGTTTCTTGAATTTCAAAACGTCAGTGCTATAAAAGGCCAGGGGTTAGGGGAGCGAAGAGAAGAGAGGCCTGTCTAAGCGCAGGTTAACGAACCATTCCTGCCAGATGCCTCGGTGGTCTCACCGGGTTCCGTGTCGTCCCGGCATCCCCCGCCCCAGCACATGCTGCGGTGCCTACCGTGCAGCAGACACCAAAGCTGCGTTATTGAATGTGGGCACGAAACAACCAGCTTTGTACAAGCCGTGGATTTTGCCTTGGGAAAGAACTAATAACCCCCTTTATTTTCTGGGGGAAATTTTTAAAAATCCTCTTTTTTCTCTCCCTCGCTGAGAACACAGTGATTGGACAAAATGGTTATGACGTCTCTTATTAGGTTTCACTGCCTAATCTGACTTGTAGGCAAGAGTGTGATCCCAGATGAGCAGAAAACCTAAGTGTTTGTTTTGTTTTACTCACA
>NW_012152618.1:6181446-6183263 GCF_000956105.1 Propithecus coquereli | reverse complement strand
CAATTTAGAACTTATGAATTATTTATTTCTGGAATTTTCCATTTAATATTTTCAGACTGCAGTTGACTGCAGGTAACTGCAACTATGGAAAGTGAAACTGTGGTTGGGGAGAACTATTTGTTTTTACTGACAATGTAATTTTATACCTAGAAAACCCAGAGGTTTCTATTTTAAAAGCTGCTTTAATGAAAAAGAAAAACAGGAAAATTGGCTGGGTACAAGATAAAAATACAAGTTCTTTACATTAGCAATAAAAACCTGCATGTGAAAATAGAAAAAAAAATTATTTTGTTTTCAATAATTCCCAAATACCTCCAAGAGCTAGGACTAAATTTAATATGAAAGGTGTAAAGGTCCCAAATAAAGGTAATTATAAAATTGTAACAAAGGAAATGAAGTAAATGCAGAATGTCTTAGTCTGCTTGGGCTGCCATAACAAAGTATGGCATACGGGGTGTCTTAACAACAGACATTTATTTCTTACAGTTCCAGAGGCTGGCAGGGTGAGATCAGGTTGCCAGCATGGTCAACTCCGGTGAAGACTCTCTTCCAGACTGCAGGTGGCTGCTTTCTCATCCAGCAGGGCAGAGTGAGTTCTCCCAGGACTCTCACAAGGGTACTAATCCCATTATGGGTACTCCACCCTTATGACCTCATTTAATCCTAATCACCTCCCAAAGGCCCTACCTCTTAATACCATCACATTTTAAGGTGGGGTTTCAACATAAGAATTTTAGGGGGACACACACATGCTTTCCATAACACTGAACAGTGAGAAGGCATAAAGTTTTTTAAATTCGAAAGTTTAATCTCATAAAATGTATATCCTTCCCATTTTACATTACATGGCTAATGTGATTCCAGTTAGAATTCTGTGGTAGGGAATGTTTTATCCTCAAGTGTCCATTCTCTCTCCCTTTCTCAGTGAGAACACCCAGCTATTTGTAATACAGCTGTGCCTGCCAGCCTCCTTTGCTTCCCTTGCAACTGGGTGTTCTCATGTGGTCAAGTTCAGGCTGAAGAGGTGCAAAGAGAAGTGGTACGTGCAACTTCTGCTCTTGAAAAAGAGGTGGGGGTTCACCTCTCCTTGCTCGTGTTCCCTTTTCTACTGGAATGCGGATGAGTAGCACACCATCTTGCAGCAGGTAGACGCTAAAACAAAAAAAGGAAGGCGTCACCTGGATCTGCTATCATAAAGTTAGCACATAGACCCTGGGCTTTTTTTGTGTGTGTGTGGTAAGTAAAAAGCAAACAAAACCAAAACTCGTACTTGTTCAAGTCAGTTACTTTGTCTTTCATTATTTCAGCATCTGAAACTACATCCTAAGCAATGCACATCTCAACAGTGTTTTTTAAAATTGATAGATAAAATTATGTTAAAGTTTAAATGGGAAAATACATTCTGATAGAAGACTTTTTTGTTGTTGTTTGTTTTTAAAGTGGGGAAGGACTTTTAGAACTATGTGAAGTATCTGATCAAATAAACATGCCAATAGGTTTGGGACAGAAACACAGATCAGTGAAACAGTATAGGTATGCTAGACGGAGAGCCTAAGAGATATTAATCATCTAATAATAGATTATTAGATTACAATATAAAGAGTATAAGACACACTAAGTCTGATTTTACAATTCTGTGGGAAAATGCTGATTCATTTAGTTAATGTGCTGTCACAATGGCTTATCTATTTGAAGGAAAGTAAAATTGTCGTAAATCATATGGAAGTTTAAATTCCAGGGGGACTAAAGGCTGAAATGTTAAACATTTAAATAAAAACCATCACAAAAAAATCATGTAAAATTGGGAGTACCTTCTT
>NW_012152618.1:6165938-6179941 GCF_000956105.1 Propithecus coquereli | reverse complement strand
TCTCTTATTAGGTTTCACTGCCTAATCTGACTTGTAGGCAAGAGTGTGATCCCAGATGAGCAGAAAACCTAAGTGTTTGTTTTGTTTTACTCACACTCAAATGCTCAGTTGATCTTGCCTCTAAATATCTCCAGTCCCTAAGGTGGATCACCAGTCCTCGGTGGGCCAAGTTCCTAGGCTAAGGGCTTGAAGATGGAGCTCCCTGGGCACTTCAGAAAGGCCTTCACTCAAAGTGAGACAGTGTTCCACAAGGGAGGGTTCCAGGGCAAGGGACACGAGCACCGAGGCTGCTGCATGTCTTACTGCACTCTCGAGCACAGGCCATCCCCGTGTTATTTGCAGGTGTGTGTTTTATAATTGCTCCCTGGGCAGTTCTAAGTGGCAAAGCATGTGCGCTGACAGCGCCCTCTCCCTCTCACCTCCCCCTCCAGGCCTCCGGGAATACATTTCACTGCGGCTCTCGGAGGAACGACCCACTTCAGGAATCACAGACGTGGCTGGTTTTCTCAGGAAGGGGTCTCTGCAGGCAATAAAATAAAATGATGTTTGGTTTTTCTCCAGGAAACCTTTTCTCCATCAGTTTCAACAGCCCCAGGCAATACCTACTATAGCTGATGCTTCTGCCCATATCTGGTATCCTGATACCTCTCCTTTCTCCAAAACCCTAAATGGATTCCTAAGAGGAGGAAGGACTATATTCGGCATGTATTTACTCCACAGGAGTTGGTATAAGAAAGAAGCTCTGGACTCATTTCACTAATAAAACAGAGTGAACAAAGATCTTCCTGCATCAGTTTTACGCATAAGGTCAAACCGTGTGACAGTCACTCACCTGTACCACAGAAACCACGCAAAACTGGGCTTCACGATGCCTAAGGAAGTTAAACTTTAGAATCCCATTTCCCCTTGGGCCTGAATTCCCATTTGCTCATTTATTAAAAGCAATATATACTATTTTTAAAATGAACTAGCTCTCTAAAAGTTCAATAAAACTCGTCCTGTGCTGCATGTTGTGTTTCTCCCAAGGGAAAATGAGCACATCCGTGTTGGTTGGTGAAAATGTAGGTGATACATGCTTTAGTTCTGTATGGTCCTTAAAGGGCTGAGAAATAGCAAGAATATGCACAATATTTGTAGATAACTTGAGCCCTTATAAAATGCTCCTTCCTTGGGAAATGCACAGAAAAGCTTGTGAGCAGGTTGACCTGCAAAGTTGACCAGGAGAAAGGCCTTGCAATGGCTTAACCACCGAAGGTCATCTCACAGCACTGCACTGTGTGTGAACGGCTTTCAGAACTAATCTTTAGAAAGAGATTACCTTCTTCACACTTTTCCACCTGGCATAAGATCATGGGTTTACCAGCATGTCTTGGTGGGAAGAAAATAAAATTCTATTCCTCTGATCTGACAAAGTAGGCTTGGGGCTCTTAATGGCTCCCTCCTTACCCATAGGCAGAGCTATAGCATCTCCATAAAAGCCTCCTTTCTTCCACAGTGCAGCCTTCCTACCTTGGACTTGTATTTTTTATCTTGGTTCCCTCCTGGATGTCCAACACTGTCCTTCCAATTGCTAAGCCCAGCACATGACCGTCGGCAGGAAGCCACTGTCCCTTCAGCCTCACTTCGGACTTTACCAACAACATTGCCTAGGTCCCCCCCCCGCCCCGCTTCTGTGCCATGGGGTCTTTGCAGGTACGTCACTTACGGCAAACTGTTCTCAGGTCAAAAGAGGTCCTATTGGGAGCAGGAGAATTTAATTAGAGTCGAAGCCTGAATTCCTATCAAATGATCGTCCTCCTTAGGTCGTCTGTAAATCATTAATACCAAGGAGCTCTACTGTTCTTCTCCTTCTTCCTTCCTGCCCATGGGGACCCTAAGATTTTTGGTAAAGAAAAAAGAAGATTAATTTGTTTCTTTCTAAACTACCTTCATTTGGGCCCATCCTTGATGATGAGCCTTTCCCTAATGATCTCTGAGCTCCAAGAAGAGCTCCGTGTGAACAGACCTTCCTGTGACCTAGCCCATATCGGGGATATCCCAGAAAATGACGCATGGCAGATGCTGTTTATCCTCCAAATGCCTTGTTCATCTTCCAGTGTTGGTTGGACTGCATCTTATGGAACTTCCTCATCCAAGGAGTCATGGTCAGGAACCCATCGGCCCCAAATGGATCCATGACTAGCAGGCATTCTTCAAACTCCTTAAAATTGTCTGTGGATTTTTCTGTATGTGATTTTTATTTTCCAGAGGCAAGGATCCACAGCCATCATCATGTATTCAGAGAGGTCTGCACTACTCAAAAGATTAAAAACAGGTGTTCCCTTGGATTACTTTTCCCATTCTGACATCCCATGAGACTCTGATCATGTTTGTAGCTTTACCACCAAACCCAAACTTAAAAAAATATTTGTCGGAGAGTGTCAGCGTGGAATTTCTGGGCTACATCTGTGCCTGCTGAAGAAGGCACCGGCAGTTCTGAAGAGGGCACGGCACGCCCCCACATTGATATGATTAACGATCTCCAGCAATTTTTGAGGTTTACTGGGTAGTACCACAAATCATTTTCTGCTTTTCACAATAACTGCCTTGATAACAAGCCTCCTTAAATAAGAAAAAAGATTTGTCTGGTCCCTGGAGACTATGCCAAAAGCTTACTAAACTCTGCCTCAATCCTGGCCTTCCCCTGGCCCAGCCCTGTCTCGAAAGGTCCAGACCATACCTCCAGGATGACAGAGGGGTCACTCCATCCTAGGAAAGCTTCCTAGGAAAGTTGAGACAGCTTCCTGTCTTTCGGGGATGGCAGGACTCAACCAGAGGGGCAGTCTAGGCTCTAACGTGGCTGGGAGTCGGAGGGCCACAATCTAGGACCTTCAATATGGTGGGTCTTGTTAGGTTAGTGGACTTCTAACTCCTGTTGCCTCTCTCCCTATAACTCCACCCAGTCTTTCGATACTTCCTGGTCTGGTCAACACTATAGGATATCACCCTCCACCCTGTGCAAATGCCTGATGTTGATGTCTCTTTACTCCAAACCCGCATTCTAATTTCTGTTTGTCATCATCACTTGGATGTCACTTGGGTATCTAATCAGTATCTCAAACTTAATATGCACATAACTTTACTCTAGATCTACCACAAATCTGCCTCTTTTCTTGTACTCTTCATCTAACTATGTATACATCCATCCTTCTGGATGATCATGCCACAAAATCTGGGACTTACCCTTGAAATCTCTCTCCCTGATCCTTCATAATCAATATCTCAACAAGCCCTGTTCACTCTGCCTCCAAAACACATCTTGTATTTCCATTTGCACCACCTTTACCAGGCTACCATATGCCTCGTGAGAATATTAGATTCCTGACATGATTTCCCTGCTTGTCCCTCTCTGATCCTGTTTTCTTAGTGCAGACAAAGTGAACTTGAAAAAATGCAAGTCTTGCCAAATCTGCACTTGCCAACCTAAAACACCAACAATGGCTTCCTATTGCACAATGGATAAAGTCCAAACCCCTTACCTGCAGGCCATGGTTCCCAGGAGATCTGACTCCTGCTTCTCTGGTCAGCCCCATCTCCTGCCCCTTCTGCTTTGTTCTCTGTGCTCCAGCCACACTGGCCTTGCAGGACCTCCCAAGCATGTATCGCTCCTGTACAGTGGTGGACCTTCACTCTCTTCTCTCCCCCCACGTAGAGGTGGTGGAAGGCATCTAGAGGACACTCCATGTGTAAGGGGGGCACAAAAAGAGTACCTTTCAAGTTGAGAAAGACCTAAAAAGTTTCTCTCCTCTACCATACAGCAAGAGACATTGATTTTAAATGACACTTGCTATAGTATACTATAACACCCCCCTACCCCAGTTGTAGTAGCTTAAGGATTGTTCTTTCATCATGTTATACTCCCCAAGTGTGATCCACAAAGCAAGCTATTTTAAGACGGTACTTACTTAAAAAGCTGTGTTCGCAAATTGAGGGCAATACCAACCTATCTTTTCCTTTATGGTCTCATTTATGGCTTTACTAGGTCCATGGAGAGTTCAGTTCTACTGTTTAATCATTAAAGAGACCAAGGAGGTGTTACCAAATTTTCTTTGATAACATTTGGAATATATAAAATGATCTTAGACAACGGGACAGGAACATGAACAGAATAATGTGCATACACTTTTAACTTCTAGAAACAAAAGTTAAGCATTTAGAGAATGTTAGTTCCTAGAGCTCTTATATTTTCAACTCTTTGTTATAAAATTATTTAAACACATACAAAAGCAAGGAATACTATAATAAACCTTCATGTGTCTATCACTTAGCTTCAGTAATAACTAACTTACAGTCAATCCTGTTGCATGAATACTTCCTCTGGCGCCTCCTTCCCAAACTACGTTATTTTTAAGCCAATCCTTGACGGTACATCATTGCATATGAAAATATTTTGCCATGTATTTCTAAAAGTTAAGGGCTCTTTTTAAAGCATAATCAAAAGATAAATATCTGCTGGGTGAGATGGCTCACGCCTATAATCCTAGCACTTTGGGAGGCCAAGGTGGGAGGATTGCTTGAGGCTAAGAGTTCGAGACCAGCCCGAGAAAGAGCAAGACCCCATCTCTACAAAAAATAGGAAAATTACCCAGATGTGGTAGTTTAGTCCCAGCTACGCAGGAGGCTGAGACAGGAGGATTATGTAAGCCAAGTAGTCTGAGGTTTCAGTGAGCTATGATGACACCACTGCACTTTAGCCCAGGCAACAAGCGAGACCCTGTCTCAAAAAAAAAAAAAAAGATAAATATCAAACCTAAAATTAGAAATACTTTCTTAATGTCATAAAATATTCAATCACTATTCAAATTTCCAAGATTATCTCAAAATATTTTCATGGTTGGTTTATTTGAATCAAGATCAGTAGATACACATTGCATTTGTTTCCGTGGAGGAGTTGAAAATGGCGAGTGGAGGAGTTTCTTTTAATCTATAGATTTCCCCTCTTTCTGTTTTTCTTTTCAATTTATTTGCTGAAGAGATTAAATAAACCAGGTCACTTTTCCAATACATTTTACTAATTGCATCTTCATGATGCTATTTAACCCATTCTTCTATTTTCTCAAAAACCAGCAATTAAATCTAGTGGCTTTATCAGATTGAGTTTCCATTTTTTGGCGGGAATGATTCATAGACATGCACTTCCATGGGGAGGCACATATGTCTGATTGTCTCTCTTTCTGTGATGTTAAAATTGATTGCTGGCTCAGGTCTTGTCAGTCTTTCCATCATTTTAAAGTTCCCCATCAGTCGTCATCTAACGGCTTTCGCAGTCATTGATGATCATTGCCAACGTCCATTATTTCACTAGGGATTCTGAAATGATGTTGTTACATTAGTCCTTCCCCATTTACTCTGGAGTACTGCTATAAAGAAACACTTTCCTTCATGAGCTATGTCATTACCCTTAAGCACAGTTTGTAAAGGAAAAGCAGAATAAATGCTTGACTCTCTTCCAGTTTTTACAATAGCGAGTTAGTTCCCTAGCATCTGCCAACAGTGACGAAATGACAAATGGTGGTGTTTTTTTCTTTTTTTTTTCAGTATCATTTTGAACTCATGAATGATATGATATTTGATGCCTGCAAATTCTTTGCAGTTGTTGTTCTTTTTGAGAATAAGATGTCCCATCTTTGGTGAGTGGGAGTCTCTTCAAGTTGGCTCCTAAGCCCTTTTGACATGACCTTAGTGATCTTTAATAGATTTCTCTTATTTTCTTGTGTAAGATGTTCCAGGTCATCTTGTCTCTTTCCTGGGCCAGATCTGAAACAGTCGTTTCTCCAAAGAGCCTTTTAGTGGGAAATAGTACTTAGAATCCACAGTCTAAGCACTAGGCATGCTCGTTGCTCCTGGGTATGTTTCTTTGGCCCCTTCAGTGGGCAAGGCTATAACATATGCATTTTTTAAAAGAAGAAAAAAACCTCACAAGCATAATGATATAGACAATTGAAATAGAAGTTAGAGAGAGTCTGCTTTTTGATTTTCTATTCCTAACGCTAATCATTTATCCTGAAAATCTTGGTTCTAGTGACATTAGCATAATTGCTTGCTTGTTTTATCTTACATATCATCATTTCAGAAAAATAATACCAAAATCATTAGTAACAGTATAAATACTGAATACAGTTTTAAATTTCTTTGGAGTTTTATTTTTGTCATTAGGATATAGCCCACTAGGAATAAACAGTCAACTTATTGTATTTGAAAATCACTTGAAATAATTTACGTTTATGTGGTTAAGTAGTTAAGTAGTTTATTTTTAATAGTGTAAAAAGGATTCTTATTGCTTACATTGTTCTGTTTTCAAATAACCACAACGATTTTCTGAGCATTATGATAATAACATTCCTTGGGTGTAGAGATGAAAGAAATGTAACATCCTTTTGTGTTTATAAGGAAAAAAAAAACACAGTGAAGTGGGAAGGTCGGTGAGATTATATAGTGGACAGGGCAGAACCTGATAACAAGGTGAGACTCGCACTTGGTTGGACTCATCAGCGTTCTCATCAGCCCCGCAGCGATAATTACTGCACACTTAGCGGTCACAGCTGTGGCGTGGCGGAACAGCAATGCACTAGGAGTGATTTTTCTAATGGAATTCCCTGACGTACTGAAAAACGAGTGACCATTTTCCCCTGGCCCTTCTACATAGTCAATAAATATTCTTGTCTTTGCTCAGACTTTATTTCACCTCCAACCCAATGAATGGTTAATATTGCCTTTATTTTATGACAGTGTTTTGTCATCAGGTTTCATTATTTTACCTTTAGGATGCATTTGTTTTATTCCCTTTGGGAATCATAAACAAGGTGTACTATTCTTTGAGTTAAATGATGAGCACACCACCCCTAGAGAGGTGCCTTGGCATCTGTGTTCCTTAAGAGATAGCAACCAGGATGCATTGTTATATATAAGAATCACCAGAATATCATTAACATAACTTTCACACTAAAATGTTTTCTAAGGAGACAAACAGTAAGATATTTGGTTATTAAACACTAGGAATTTTATTTTTTAAAGTACTGTACATAGATAGTACTCTGCCCAACCTGATTTTTGTGTCAGATCTTCCTTTTCCATCTTTCAGCAATAAAAACTGAGAGGGACTCTGGTCATACAGGGACCCTGGGGGGTAGGTACTATACACAGGTAGTCTCTTTGCATTTCCGTATCATACTCATTAAGTCGGTGATGTGCATTGGACCTGCAGGAAGCCAAGTCATCTGGAAAGCTCTGGACCCCTTGAGAGCTGCAGTATGACTCACTTAAGTGATCAAAGTCCTCAAAACTCAGGGGCTGAGAAGGCCAGTCTTAGCTCTATTGTGATGTACTGGGCTGTTGGGGCCAGGCACTTAGCCTCTTTTTGCCCACTAACCATCTTGCCAACACACTGCTGAGTATGAAGCCTTGGGGCATTGTGAGACATTGTAAGAAAGTGTTCATGGCACTCCCCAGAGGACACTGTTATCTTCCTCACTATACATAAAGACAGAGTCTGTTCCCTTGGTTCATGCTAATTTTGTATTTGCAACCCACATTTCTCTTTTCTCCTCCTCTTTGATTCATGATCTATTTGAAGGTTCTGCTCGTGTATCTATTCCTGACACTCCATTCCTGAGCACCACTGCCAGTTTGGATTGTCTTTTTCTTCCTTCCCTTATTTTACAGTGAAGCAATATAGACACGAAGGGATTTATGTGTCCCGCTGTGTCCCGTGCCGCTCCCAGGTCTGCTGTGCTGTGTGAGTCGTGCTCCCAGGTGAGCGTGTGGGCTCTTCTGAGCCCTTGCCGTGGGTTTCAGTTATGTTTATCATTTCATGTTTGTCGTGGTTTGAACATGCCACTGATGGATTTGTTTGACAATCTCAACCTCCCCCAACTGAATATCATATTTATGCTAACCTCTTTCCCTCACTTCCATCAGTGAGGCCAAATGGTTATACATGTCAGGTTAGGACCATGATTTGCTAACATCCCACGCATGTTGAAGGCTTCCTCATGAGCGCTTGTGTTTGCTTAGGCCATGTTAGTCATTCAGCAGTGTGATTCCTTACCTTCTATTTCTATACTAATGCAGAACACTGGAAAGCAAGGACCACATTATCCCAGTCCTTTGCAGAATGTTATTTTTGATGAGTGATTTAATATAACGCTCTTTTTTTTTATTAGTGGCTAGCATAAGATATTGATTAAAGACATTGCCCACCATCATCTGTGCAAGGACTAATCTGATAAATTTTGTGGTCCAAGAAGTGTTTTGTCCCTGCAACTAAATCTGTATGCCTTCTTTTATCGCAAATTTTAAAATATTATACATAAATATATGTATATATTTTGTTTCCTATTTTATATAAAAGAAAACTTTATCTCAAGTTCATTACCAAATACTGCTTCCTTTAAAGAATGGTAGGGATATTTATTTTGAGTATATGAATTTGTTTTAATCCACAAGTGTTTCAAATCCTCTTGTAACTAACCACTGTATAAATATTGATTTAATTTTTACTGTGGGACATTAGGTCTGAGGAGTCACATAGAGGTCATGATAGTCATTTCCTTCTTGATTTGGGTAGTAGATTTTATCTGGGTAAAAGAGAGCTTCTCTCTCTCTCTGTGTTTTTAATTTTTTTTTTTTTGGTAGGTTTTCAGTCCTACATTTTCTGTTTCTTCATAACAATACCCAATACCATTGTTTCAACTTCTCTTCATAATAATGAGGTAGAACAAGTGATATTTTTTCTGTCCAAAACCCAAATGTCCAAATCATCCAAAATTCAATCCGTGGCAGTTTTTTTTTTTTTTTTTTCTAATCAGGTCATTTGACAAATACTTTTAATAATTAAGCCATGGTGGATTTTAACATTTTGCCTTCGTGTTTCAGATCTTTTTCACTTTAAACAATCTCAACAATCCTACGTTTAGGGTAAGTGCAATATTCGATGGCCCATATTCCTGACTTGCTCATAGAGAGTACAACATCTGGGACACATGCCAGCCAAACATGAGAGTTCCTTATAGTGCCAGTCTTTGTCTTTTTTCACTCAGATCTATTCCTCACTCTGCCCCTGAGAATTACATTTTTGCAGGCTCACATGCAAACTGGTTTCTTACTAGGTTTGGAAGAAGAGGCATTGGCAGGAGGGGGGAGGATGGGAGGAAAGGAGAAGCCAGGTATTTCTACCCTCCCCCAGCCCTTCTCCCACCTTAGAGGCTCCTCCAGCAATGGCTGAATCTCCTCTGTGTTCCAGAGCCCACCAGGTCCTGACCTGTGTCTGAGCCACCTCATAAGTCCACCTCCCCCGGGTGGGCCCGAGCTTGGGCTCTCGGTACACCCTCCATACCAGTTTCTTAAGGCTGGTCTAACAAAGTACCTCAACTGTGTGGCTTAAAACTACAGAAATTTATTATCTAACAGTTCTGGAGGCTGGAAGTCCAAGATCAAGGTGTCAGCAGGGCCACACTCCCTCTGAGACCTGGGGTAGAATCCTTCCTTACCTTTTCCTAGCTTCTGGTGGTCTTTGGTCTGCAGCTGCATTATTCCAACTTCTGTCTCTGTCATCACGTGGCCATTTTCTGCCAGTATCTGTCTCTGTGTCTCTTTTCCTCTTCCAAGGACACTGGTCATACCAGATTAGGGGCCCACTACTTCAATCTGACCTCATTTTAACTTAACTAAATACATTTGCAATGATCCTATCTCCAAATAAGGTCACAATCTGAGCTTATAGGCTTAGGACTTCAACATTTCTTTTTGGGAGGATATAATTCAACTGATAACATCCTTCTTCTTGTGTGGTGGTGGCTGACCACTAACCATTGCTGATCTCCATGTTCATTCACTGCCCCCTGTTGGCCATTTTGGCTCTTCCAGCACCTTCCTAACTAGTTCCCTGTATTAAATTCCTTCTATTGAATTCTTTGGTCTGGGCTTTATTTTCCTGACTATACCTTGATGGATACACTGATAGAAAAGGTGTATCTCCTCATTTTTTTTTTTCATTTTCCTATTATTTCCTTGTAGGTACTGGTTTAAAAAACAGCAGAAAATAGTGCCAAATCTTCCCACTAGCTGAAAAATTAGAGCTGGTGGCTCTATCCCCCAAACAAGAGCTGCTAATGGACA
Organism: Propithecus coquereli; assembly: GCF_000956105.1. Taxonomy (NCBI): domain Eukaryota; kingdom Metazoa; phylum Chordata; class Mammalia; order Primates; family Indriidae; genus Propithecus; species Propithecus coquereli. Next base: position 6,169,786 of record NW_012152618.1, on the reverse strand, counting down.
TACATTCACTTCAGAAAAATCCTTAAGCCAACTGGTATACACAAGGAGGCAATAATCATCATTAACTTTTGTTTTAAAATTCTATATGAGTAAGACATCAGCACCCAAACACAAAGGAGTGTTTAACAGATGTCAATCATGTGGCCTGATCAGAATGAGAAATACAACAAACCAAAAGAGCAACTTGGAATCTTCCTAATTTCCTTGGCCTCCATTACATCTTTGGCACAACATCATTTCTCAATGAATTGCTTTATTTCCATTTGGTGCAAGCCTGTGAAAGATAGAGCCACAGAAGTAGAAACCACCTATGCTGCCACAGAATGGCTATGGCCTGGGAACACCAATATTATCTCCTCTCTGTTCAGTCCCTGCAGGCATGATAGAGATGCTTTCTCTGTGCATGAGTTGATTTGGCACCCTAAAGACCTTGACAAAGTGACATCCATGGAGACGTTTCTGTCCCAGGAAGGCATTTTGTTCCTTTTGTAGTATAAAATGAATCTTGGGGTACCTACAATGTAAATGGTGGTCAATGCAATCAATGCATGGCTTATAAAATCTTCCTAAAATAATGGTGGCGGAAACTTTGTTAGGCTGGCTCTCCAAGGCACCACAGTCAGGACATCGAAAAGGGCTCTAGTTTTTTAATTATTAATGTTGTGCAGACATCTAAAGATAGGTCAGAATGTTTAATTTGATTCATTCAATCATTAAGTTCATGATATGTTCATTTCTTCATTCCTGCAGCAATAGTTACCCAGTGCCTGTTAGATATCAAGCCTGATTCTAGATGATGGAAATATAGAGTGGAAAACAAGAAAGTCAGGAGTTTTGCTCTCAATAGAGCTTAAACTCTGGTAAAAGACAGTTAATAAATAAATAAGAAAATTACAGTGAATAATAAGGGCTTTAATAAAAGTAAAGCAGTCAGTGATAGGGAAAGCTTGGGTGGTTTACTGGGAATCATCCACAGTTCCTCTCTTTCTCCTTGGCAGGGCAAGCCTCTCCAAGGTCGGTCACCTGAGTTGGGATCTGAATGACAATGGAGAAGTGGCTTTGCAAAGACCTGCGGAAAGAACATTTCAGGCAGAGAAAACGTTAAGCATAAATTCTAAAAAGCAGGGATAGACTCAAGGAGTTTGAGGCACATAAGAGGCCTGGACACCTGAGTATGTAGAGCAGCGGAACGTGACATGAGATGCAGTCAGTAGGGAGCAGGGTAGGTCATGTCAGGTCTTGCTGGAGTTTGGATTTTATTTGGTCATCAGTGGGAACTTTATGGAGGGTTTTCAAAGCACAGAAGAGAAATTATATAATAGTCTATGTGTGTATAATGGACTTTAGGGAGGAAAGAATGAAACCAAGGAGACCAGGGAACAGCCCAGTGGGAGATAGTCCCTGGATCTGGGATGGTGGTGGTGGTGGTGGAGAGATGTGGACAAATGCAGGGGGTGTTACGGAAGTGGGGTTCACAAAACTTAGCAATGAACTGGGTGATGGTGGGTGGTAGACAGACAGTAGGACATCCCCATTTATCCCCACCTCTGATATTTATGTCCCTGTGAAGTCCCCTCTCTTTGAATATGGGTGGGGCCTACAACTGACCTCTAACCAGTGGAACATGGAAACAGGGATGGGATGGCACTTCCATGATTACATTACATGAGATTGTAACTTCACCCTTTCTGGGTTTGATGAAGTAAGCTGCCATACAAAGAGACCCTACTGGCAAGGAATGGTGTCTGGACAGCAGCCAGCTAGGAGCTGAAGCCCTCACTCCAATAATCCACAAAGAGCTGAATCCTGCCAATAACCGTGGGGAATTGGGTCTTTCCCCAGTTGAGCCTCAGATGAGACCACAGCCTGGGCAGCTCCTTGATTGCAGCCTTGTGAGGACCCTAAAGCAGAGGAAGCTGTGCCTGTGCCTGTGTTCCTGACCCACAGACTCTCTGAGATCAGAAGTGTGTCTCAGGCCCCCAAGTTTCTAGTAGTATCCTTGCGCAGCAGCAGATGACTATTATGTGGAATGAGTGGGAATGAGGAGTCAAGTATGACTTCCAGGCTAGAACAGTTGGATAGAAGGTGGAATTATTTACTGAAACTAGGAAGCTTAGGGGAATAATAGCTTCAGGGAAAAATCAAGGGTGGAGATTTCAAGTAAGTAGTTGAATATGTGTTACATAGAGCATAGTAGCAAAAGGTGGGAGTCTTTAGCGTATCAGTGGCATTTACCCTATCTAGGTGTGTAAAATCAGTAGGACAATTAGCAGGTCTCCCCTTTCAACAGTGCCGTGTAGGCCAACCTAGGGCTTGAGTTCCTCTTCTGCTTCTCCCCACTTTGCTAGACTCTGCTCCCTTACACAGCAGTTTGGGGTGCTGCTAACATCATATTATCATTCTACCTGTCTTCCTTTGCCCTACACATCCTCTTGTGCTGGGTCTTTGCTCAGAGTCCTCTACCAAGAATTATGCCTGATAAAGGCTTGTTTTGGACCTTTGCATCCTCTCCTTACCTTCTAGCCCATTCAAAACGTGCATTCCAATGCCCATTAGGACCCTGCTACCTAATAGCAAATATAGTCAGAGAGGTGGAGAGGTCATGCTGCATAAGGAATATGAATTTGGAAATCGATTGGAATTTGAACTGAAAATCTACTATTTATTGGCTGTGTAAGACACACAACGTCTTCACTTTCTTATCTGTAAAGTGATGACAGTAATGCCCGTCTCCTAGTGTTGTTGAAAGGATTAAAGGCAATAGAGATACAAAGTGCCCAATACAGTACTTGGCACACAGTAGGTACAGTAAATGGTACCTATTGTTATAATCAAACTTTTACTAAAGTGAAAAAAAAAATCTATCTGGCTAACGTGTTACATTATAGCTCTTGAATTCACAAATTTAAAATAACCACATTCATTTTCTCTCAGTGCTCTAGTCTATTTTTATCAGTATTTAAACGTGTTCCAGGCACATTTGTCTTTAAGAAGAAATTTTTTTTCAATCACTCCACTATCCTCACTAGACAGGTCATTATCTCTTCCTTCCTTTGCAATCACACTTTCTGAGAGTCGTCCGCACTCTGTCCCCATCGCCTCACCTTATGGCTACTGCTTGTCCCCTGTGTGCTGTCTCCTTCTAAGGCTGTGCCTCCAATGTCATCAAAGACCTTGCTGCTACTAAACCCAATGGCTATTTTTCAGTCCTTATCTTGCTTGAGCCATTTGTGGCCATTAACAGTATAGACCAACCTTCACTTTGTCACATTTTCTTCCCTCTGTGCTCCCACAGGTGGTTTCCTCTAATTCCCACAGCTTCGATGACCATCCATGTGCTTATGTCTTCCGCCCAGCTCTCTCCTGACTCCTGTACTGTCTTCTGGATCCCACAGGCTTTCGTTATGCAACCAGATTTGCTACTTTCCCATGGAACTGCTTCTTCTCAGGTTCCATTTCCATGAATGGCACTATGGTGACTCAGCTTCCTCAGCCAGAAACCCTGAAGCCTCGCAGGCCCCTCCTTCTCCGCCTCAATGCCTCCTTGAGTGTTGAGCTGCTGCGCTCTATAGATTCTGCTTCTGCAGCAACTGTGGAACCTGATGACTGGTCTCCATCCCCTTGGGCCACCTCATCGCAGGCCTGGACGACTGCACCAGCCCTCTGGCTGGTCATCTTGCTTCTGGGTTTGCCCCTTTCCAATCAGTTCTCTGCATTTAAGTGATCCTGTTAAAGCACAAATCTACTTGTATACTCCCCCTGCTTAAAGCCATGTAAGTGCTCCCATCACCCCACGTCTGAAGTCCAAACTCCTTAGCATGGCATTCGGGGCCCTTCCTGGTGAGGCC
>NW_012152618.1:6159828-6165661 GCF_000956105.1 Propithecus coquereli | reverse complement strand
TATTTTTTTAATAAATTTAATGTAGCCTAAGTGTGCAGTGTTTATAAAGTCTACAGTCGTGTATGGTAACGTCCTAGGCCTTCACTTTCATTCACCACCCACTCCTCACTGACTCACCCAGAGCGATTGCCAGTCCTGCAAGCTCCATTCAGGATTCGTGCCCCACATAGGTGTATGATTTTTTATCTTTAATGCTGTATTTTTACTGTATCTTTTCTATGTTTAGATACACAAATATTTACCATCTTGTTACAATTGCCTATAGGATTCAGCACAGTAACATGTTGTACAGGTTTGTAGCCCAGGAGCAATAGGCTATACCATATAGCCTAGGTTTGGAGTAAGCTGACCCATTTAGGATTGTGTAAATACACTGTGTGATGTTCACAAAAAGGAGCAGTTGTCTAATGACACATTTCTCAAAATGAATCCCTGCCGGTAAGCCACAGATAACTATATATCTGAGAGAAAATACATATGTGTGTTTATGTATATACATATAATGGTTTGTGCATGTATATTTGTTTATATATAAGTCTTTTTGCTTAATGACCAGGCTGTGAGTACAGAAGTAGCCCTATTTGTCAGAGTTAGACTCCTAGTAAACACTATTCTACTTGAAGAAAAACCCAAGGTCTAGAAGTCAGCAAAAAGCCTTTGCATGCCTCAAAGAGTTTACAAAAAGACACTTCTCCAAACCATATTCTTTTTCCTTTAGCCTTCAGTCTTAATGGCATATACTTGTGTGATATGCTGAGCCATGTGGTTTCCCATTCCACAGAAAATTAGCAGTGGAAAGTTCAAAAACAACAAAGGTTTGAAGTCCTCAAACTAAGAGCAGAAAAACTGCTTGATGTGGCCAAAGGAACAGAGGGACCAAGTTCATTCTATTACCACTCAGAAAGTAGGACATTTTGTGATGAAGATCCTGTGTGAATTCATGGCTCGTTATGTTCAATCTCCTCCACTTAAGAAACCAAACAAATGAATAATGTATTTTAAAATGCTATTTACATCAAAGTGGTTAAATTGTTAAAGCTTTTATTTTTGTATAGACAAGCTTTAATTAGTTACAAAATTTGCTGGTGGGAAATAACTTCTTTCCTAAAACTAGAATAGACAAGAGATTCCTCCAGAAAATGTTTTTCATGTGAACAGTGAGTGAGTCAGATGGTGGAGTGAGCACACGTGTCTGCCACCCCACACCGCCCGCTTCACCCCAAATCCTTTTAAGTGATAGGAAAGAGAAATCTTTTTAAGACGAAATTCATGAGAGCACAGGGAGAATAGAGGTGACATTGAGAAGTCCTGAAATTATGAGGACTTTTTGGAAGATAGAAAGCAGATGAGATTAAATTGACAAGAATCGAGGAAACCACAGCCCAGCATGTGAATGGAAAAATACTATGAGGAGGATAAGAGTGGCTGTAGAGAAACCCCAAGCTCAGTGGCACCAGTTACAGAGAGCAGGAGACTCTTCCAACAATCAGCAGGGTAATTAAAGACTTAATGCAGAACAGAGGAACCAATTGCCAATGATGCCTTCCTCAGCTAAGAATAAACTCATACTGGCTACCTATGTGGTATTAATTCATCTAGTTCTTCATCTTAAGGCATAAATGGACATGCGAGAGCACTGGACATTTCAGAGGACACCATTGATGTAGAAAGGAAGTAAGAGGAAGAGACAGAACATTGACCCCAGAGAAAACAGAGAACATTCATGATGGAGAAATGAACTGCTAAGCTTTCTAACTAATATCCTCCAAAGTATTCAAGGTGATGTTGAACCGTAAAATAAGAATATGCTGCTATGAAACATAGTACAAGTAAGAATTCTTAGGATTATTGAATTATGAAAATAAAACATGTCATGGAAGGAATGAATAGAAGAATGAACATGATAATGGACAAACTGGTGATCTATCAGAGGAGTCGGCAAATTTTTTTCCATGAAAAGTCAGATTTTAAATATTTTTGGTTTTCCAGGGTATGTTTTCTCTGTCACAACTACTCACCTCTGCCACGGTAGTGGGGAAGCAGTGACTGGCAACATACAAGGAAGCGGGGTGGCCCATGTAGATGGTGGGCTGGATTTTGCCCACGGACTGTAGTTTAGTAACCTGTGATCTATAAAATAAAATCAAAGAAATATTCCAAAACATAGAGCAAAAAGACAAAAAAAATATGATAAAAGGGTTTAAAGACATCAAAACTCATTTTAGGAGTTTCAACATATCTATTATAATAAGATTTTCAGGAACAAAAAAAACTGAATGGAAAAAAATATAGAGAAAAACAAATGCAAATTTATCATAGCTGAAGAGAGACACAGAGACACAGCCACCCCAGTGCCATGCAAGGAAATGAAAATTGATCAGATGCATCTAGATGTATCTTTATGAAGTCTCAGAGTTATAGAGTAAATAAAGATTTCTATTATAAAGCTCCCAAAGGAAAAATAGATTGCCTATTCAGGAATTGGAATCATATTGTCATTGAAATGCTCATTAGCAAAACTGAATATTAAAAAAAATCTTGAGATGTTCTGGGGAAAAATTATTTTAAACCAAGAATTCTATACCCAGCCAAAAAGCACTCAGATGGGAAGGTGTGAAATGAAAGTATTTGTAGACATGCAAGGACTCAGAAACAGATCTCTAGAATTAAGATTTGTTCAAGGATGATTTACAGCAAAATGACAATTCAAGAAAAAAGTGACATAAAACATAGTTTACATAATAGTATACAAAGTACCCAGGACAACCTGTAGGTAAGTTGAAATATATAGTGATTACTAAAGTTTAAAAAAAGTCTAAAACTAAATTCTTAAATGATTATAGCATAGAAGGTAATAAGAGAGAAGGGAAGATGATAGAGTGCTAAGATTTTGCCATTTTGGTAAGGAAGGAAGTAGAAATTAACTAATTTTAGAACTTCACAGAATACATGTATAGAGGGGAATGTTAAAAATGTAAAAATAACTGCTTGAACAATAACAAATAGATGAGATAATTTCTAAACCTACAATAGAAAAAATGGAGCTGGGCACAGTGGCTCACACCTGCAATCCTAGCACTCTGGGAGGCTGAGGCAGGAGGATCCCTTGAGGTCAGGACTTTGAGGTTGCAATGAGCTATGATCATGCCACTGTAGCCTGGGTGATGGAGTGAGACTCTGTCTCAGAAAAAAAAAAGAGAGTGAGAGAGAGAGAGAAAGAAAAAGAAATCATGGTACATAGACTAATATAAAATAAGATGACATAATTAAGTACAAAATATATCAGAAACTCCAAAAATGTAAATGGGTTAAATTCTCTGATTAAATGTCACTTTCAAATTCTATATGTGTGTAAAAGCATTAAAAATATCTGAAAACACACAATATGCTATTTTACAGCAATTATCCTGGGAGGTGAGAGTGGCATAGAAATCAAAGGTAGGAGTTAGAAGTTGACAGGGGCTTTTGTATGTTTAACCATTTCACATGGAGAATATATTCAAGTATTTATATATTTTTTTCATGTCAGATTAGAAAATAACATACATTTAGCCCAAAGTTAAATATTCAGGGATGCTAGCATAGATGCATTGTCACAGGCCTATAAACTGTTTATCTCCCCCAATTACTCAGATAACCTGACTCTAGACTGGTTTAGTCTAGTCTTTTCTGCTTCGTCTCTGGGTAATAGCCATTTTCGCCCATAACTCGAAGTTAGCATGGTAACTGGTTGAAGTGCTTTTAAAATTATTAATTTATTTCTTATTATAAAAATATTCATGTTAATTGCAAAAAAAAAAACCATTAAAATATATTTGAGAAAGAAAAAACAACCCTCCAATTTCTTTATCCAGAAATAACCAAAGTAGAAAATTCTTAAACTGGCAATTGAAAAAACGAGTTATGTTACCCCCAGAGAAATCTCCATACTAGCACTTAAATCTGCATCTCTCTGTCCTGAACCACACCCAGGTGATATGGCAGTGATCTTGGCCTGAATAAGGCTGGATGCCTGAGATGCACTGACAATGGCTCCCAAAGGTATGTCCAAACCCTAATCCCTGGAACCTGGACATGCGAGCTTATTTGGAAATACAGTCTGTGCAGACATGCTTAAGGATCTTGAGATAAGACCATCATTGCAAGTATCCTTGTAAGAGAAAGGGAGATTGAATACCGAGAGACATTCAAAAGAGGAGAAGGTGGTGTGAGGATGAAGGCAGAGATCTCAGTGCTGGAACGTCAAGGAAGCCCAGGATGCTGGCAGCTGCCAGATGCTAGACAAGGCAACCGAGGGTCCCCCCTAGGGTCCTCTGGAAGGAGCCTGGCCCTGCTGGCACCTTGATCTCAGACTCCTGTCCTCCAGCACTCTTAGAGAATACATTTCTGATGCTTTAAGTCATCAAATTTGTAGTAATTTGTCACAGCAGCCACAGGAAACTAGCACAATAACCCCTTATACACAACATACATAAATACACACTCTACGTAAACCCATGTAAGGTCCCGTGTCTATGACTGTGGCAGTGGTTCCCTGGTTCCAGATTATAGACGAGTGAAATTTCAAAAAATAACCTGGCAACTAACACTGGATTGTCCAATTTTTATTCCTAAAATTACATGGAAGGAAAAAAATCATTATCATCACTTCACAAACTAAAGAACATTTTAACGTGACAGGTATTTATAAAAGGCAATTCTTTAACTTGAATACATTTAAATTTATGAAAAACTCACACTATTATTCTTATTCTCATTGTGCAACGGAGCAGATGGAAACTTCATTACAGGTGGGTCCCTGTCTATAGATGGGAATTTGGGCCGACTGGCTATGTCGCCTCCAATCCCAATGTACGCATTTACTTACCTACTTTTACCCCATTCTATTCACCAGCCCAGCCAGCTCCTGAAGGTATTTTGCGGAAATTCTAGAACTCTCCTCTTTCCTTAAATTTTTTGAATATCAAAAAATTCTCTTTTCATTGCTATGTTTGAAATATAACATTCATAAGTTTTAAAGATTTATTAATGAAAGGAGAGAAAAAATAAATATATAGCATCAAGGATTAAAAATGGGATAAAGAGAAGTTTAGAGAAGATATAAGATAATACACAGTTGACCCTTGAATAACATGGGTTTGAAGTGCATTTATACTCGAATTTTCTTCCTCCTCTGATACCCCCGAGACAGCATGACCAAGCCCTCCTCTTCCTCCTCCTCCTCATCCTACTCAACATGAAGACACAGAGAAGATGGAGACCTTTATGATCCACTTCCACTTAATGAATAGCAAATATATATTTCTCTTCCTTATGATTTTCTTAATAACATGTTCTTTTCTCTAGCTTACTTTATTGTAAGAATACAGTATATAACACATATAGCATGCAAAAGATGTGTTCATTGACTGTTATCTGTACAGCATCTGGTCAACAGTAGGCTATTAATAGTTAAGTTTGGGGGGTTATATGTGGATTTTTGACTGAGTGAGGGGTGGGTACCCATAGCCCCCATCTTGTTCAAAGGTCAGTTGTATTGTGATGAGGATAAAAGGTGGAGATAATAGGCCAGGTGTGGTGGCTCATGCCTGTAATCCTGGCACTCTGGGAAGCTGAGGCAGGAAGATTGCTTCAGGTCAGGAGTTTGAGAGCAGCCTGAGCAAGAGTGAGACCCCAGCTATACTAAAAATAGAAAAAATTAGCCGGGCATGGTGATGCACACCTGTAGTCCCAGCTACTTGGGAGGCTGAGGCAGGAGGATCCCTTGAGCCCAGGAGTTTGAGGTTGCTGTGAGTTAGGCTGATGCCACGGCACTCTAGCCCAGGCAACGGAG
>NW_012152618.1:6116828-6156168 GCF_000956105.1 Propithecus coquereli | reverse complement strand
AAGGGAAAGGTCTCTAATAAACTCAATCAAAAATGAAAAAGGAGAGATCACAACAGATGCCACGGAAATACAAAACATCATTTTTGATTACTACAAAAACCTATATGCCCAAAAACTATATAATGAGGAGGAAATGGACAAATTCCTGGAAACATAGAACCTCCCTAAGTTTCCTGTATCTTTTTACTCCTCATATTCCTTCAAAACTTCTTAGCTGACCCTGAAATCACAAGTGGGAACCTCTGTTATGAGTCAAATATCAAAGCAGATGCGTAAGTTGTGATTTGAGAAAGGAGAATTTAGGATAAGGAGTTGGTTTCTGTCTTTGAGAATTTGCCTCTTTGCTTCTCTGTTGCCATTGCCTTTAAAGATGATGCTTGGAGAACTTTAAAAACAAAGGACTAGAAAGGATTTGGAATTACTACATTTTTTTTTTTTTTTTGAGTTGGAAACACTGAAGTTCAAAGAGGCTATGTGATCAACATCATGCCGTTCCTCCACAATCTGTTTTCTGTTCCAGGAAGTTGGAACGCAGAAAGTTAAAGAACAAGGAAAGAGCCACTGACTCCGAAAGGCTTTGTCTTGTTACATAATACAAGAAAAAGTATTAAATTACACTGCCATTTAATCTATCTACCTCCTCCATAACTGAAAATGTCTAGTTAACCTTATCCAAGGAAGCAAAGATACAATAACAACCTTAGGCTGTTCCCTCTCATTCTAGGTAATGAAGAATTTAACAATTACCAGACTGTTTTCTGGTAAGTTGATTATTAAATGTATGTTGCCAATTTGCCAAATACCATTCCTGTATGTTTTTGCAACAATGTCAACCAAATCCAGGTGAAAAGAGCCTTTGTTAAAAGCTTGGCTTATAGTCACCAATCTTGGTTAAAGTTTTGAAAAAAAATCTGGGGACAATTGCCAATTTGGGATTCGAATGGAGTAAGGCCGAGTGTATTTGAGGCCCCAATTTGGCAGTTTCATCTGGTTTTTCCCTTTTTTTTTTAGGTGTATTTTTGCTTTTTAATTCTTCAAACAAAGGCAACTGGACTTTGACATCAGGGCTTATTCTGGCAAGATCTGCGTGTGTTGTTCCTTGTCCAATTTCTGTTTTATTGATTGTGGATTTCCCAGCCTTGCCTCCACCCTCTTTACAGCACCTCGGGTAATTCTAAGCACTGGGACTGGGTTAATAGGATTGGAGCTTTCCTTAGGAGCTAATAAGGCATGACCCGGGAGCATTTTCTTCCACAGTGGGATGTTCAGCCCTGCTGGCGCAGTTATGTACCTGGGAACACGTTGATACAGTTAGCGTTAAAGACCTAATAACAACAGAAGGCACTTTTACAGACAAACGGGTTGTTGCAATCGTTGCAGCAGCGACATAATGCAAATTGGTGCTCATTCCGCCTTAGTGCCACCCAGCCTGAGCGTTCTCCAACAGGCCTTCCGGGAGAAGCCACGCCTTGCTTTCTACTGGCTTCGACAGCATCACAGCTAGTGCCTGAGCGCCGAACACCTGTCGTGAAGCTGTTGAGGCAGAAAACATCACGTCCACTGCAGTCCCCATTCCTCCAAGACTGAGGGCTTCAGTTTGGCTCGGATTTCATCCGTGTGCTGTTTACGTTCTGGGACCTAAGTTGGACTTTGCAGAAGCAGCACCTATTCTTTTGGGTCACTGAGTGAGAACCAATTAACTAATCAATGACTTTATTATGAACCTCCAGTAAATTAACTAATGGAAACAATACATTGTGACCTCATCCTCTGGGCATCATTTGCTACCCAAGTAACATATTAACTTAAGGCCCCTACAAACAATGGGGCAGCCTTCTGCAGCCAGGGTGAGCGCTTGGCTGACTCTCAGTGGAAATGGAACTTTCCATAAAGATGTTTCTCTCAACTAAAACTAAGCGAGAAGGATTTTCTCCGGAGTGCGTTTCCTATTTTGGAAAGCTGTCGGGTTGACAGGATGCCATTAAGTACTATTAAGTAACTGGCTTAACTGAACCTTGAGTCTGGGAATAGTTAATGTCCCTTTGACCCTGAGCGAGAGCCAGTCTTCCACCTCTGTGACATCGGTGCATGGCAGGTTTTACTATTCCCTTTCCCCAGATGGGAACCGGACATAGGAAGCCGTCAAATCCACACCATGATTCACATATTATCATAAAAAGGAATCTTGTTCTCATTAAACACAGCTTCCAGAGACAGAAATGGGCACAGATGGGGTCAGAGGAGTGCGTCTAGGGTGGCGGCCGGTGTCAGGCTCCACCCATCTGCTTGAAGCTCCTTTTTTTATTTTATTTTATTTTTAATCTTTCCCCTCTCTCCCTTTCCTCTCTGTGAGGGTCTGTTCTGGGTTTTGCCTGTTTGTTTTTGTTTTTTGCCTGTGTCACGTTCTTTTCTATTTACTGTTTAATGTGAAATGGTTTGAATATAAAGGGTCTGTATTGGAGTAGCCATGAAGAAGGACACTCTGTGTTCTGGAAGTTTAATCATTTACCAGATGTGGTGCTGATATTTTAAAATACCACACCCTTCTGGTTAGTGTTTCCATTCTGGGGACTGCAATGTCATTTGACCCAAATCAGCTCTCTCCAGTGTGGTTGGACTAGTGACATATCACCCCCATGTGGGGCAGGGGGCAGGTGGCCGCTCTCTGCACCCAGCTGTGTAATTGCTCCCGGCTTGCTCGCCCTGTCCTGCCTGCTGGCTCTCAGCAGGGAGCCAGCACCTCTCTGAGCTGTCGGTGCAGCAGCCGTGCACATGCTTTGCCCAAGAAAGAAAACATACCCTTGCTCTCAAGCTAAGACAAATTTTTCTGAACCAAAGAAAACAGAACATCCTCTTGGCAAGTGGGACCCTGTTAATGTGAGATAATTTCTTTTCCCTTTTGCTTTTCTCCAACAGTTTACTTAAAGGATATCCACAAATAGGATGTCACAGTCCTGTGAAATTGTTTTACCAGTATTTCACTGAGTACATGGGAACTGAGAAGTTACAAAATGAATCGAACGTGGTCCAGACCACAGCGTCAAGGAGCAAATCATCTAAAAGAGGAGTTGCCCACGCTAATTCTGAAGCAAAACAGAAAGTGCAGACAGAGAGCTCCCAAAGGAGGAGTCGTGACTTCTAACTGGGAGAGTTCAGGAAGAGGTGGGAGGAGGTGGCCACTCCATGGGGTCTGGGAGTCGGGTCAGATTTGTATGTTGCAAGTTGGGGAAGATGTCAGAGGATTGGGGGAGAGGAGCAGAGGAAAACAGAAAGACCCAACATCTTACTGAGTCCAGAGGCTTTTCATTTCTTCAGTCAGCAATGCAGATCCTAAACGGCAAAAACAATGCTCACAGCTTATTTTCTGCAACGTAGGCATCACCTTTGCTTTGTTTCCTGACACATTTCATGAAGTTAAAATCTTTTCTTCCTTCTGAAAAGCCTCTGAGAAGTTTTCATACCTGTACTGTAAGGAAGTTTAGTGAAATTAAAGAAGTTTTTTAAGGATCATTTGTACCTTGCTCAGTTTCTTGTACCATTGTAAAGTGCCAGCGCGTAACCAGACTGCAAGAGCAATTACCCAGAGCGTTCTCTCTGCAGCAGTGTGGACAGATGGCACCGAGCTAGCAGGCTCAGCCTGAGGGGCAAGAGGTGCAAGGTCTTGGCATCTGCTTCTTTGTAGAGGTAGATCTGCTGGGAGCGCTTGCTGCTGGCTCACAGGAAGTAAGAAATCTGCACCAACACCCCTGGGCACACCCCTAAGTCATGAGTCTTGGAAGACTTATGAAAATCATAAGTCATTAGCATTACGCAACAGGATTTGGGACGGGTGAGAGATGTTGGAAAGAGTGATTCTAACATCTGAAGAAAGAAAGCTGGTTTTAAGAAAAAAAATCAGAAATTGTAGTTGTGTCTTTAAACGAGTCTTTTTAAGAAAATTCGTACCCCATTCAAGAAGGTTAGCAACCTTGCTTAAAGCATCGTTTACGTTTAACTTAAGGAGTATAAATGGACTGAAATGTGCCCTCACGAGCATTTCCGGCACCATATTGTCATATTGGTCCGCAGCAATAATGAGATGTGATCTTCAGATCAAACCAGGCTCATAGGAGCACTTGTTCCTCAAATTCCTCTAATCCAGGAGAAGCCTACACTATGCCATCAGTTCTTCGGCTACATCAGTGCTTGGGTCCATCCATGCATCTCCCAGGATCCTTTTCTTTTGAATTCGATTTGGGCTGTACAAAATCAACCATGGAAAAAGAGGCAGTTTATCAATAACTGCTGTTTTGTGTTAAGTGAACTTTATCCCAAGTTGTATTTACTCTGCTTTAAAATATCACAACAGCACAAGGCAAGAAGGGCACCCTCAGAGTTGTTTTCTCCATCCCCCACCTGATGGAATTGTATTCTAGGAGAAATATCGCTATCTTATTTGGAATTTCATTTTGCTATTGGCTTAGCCAAGAATGTCTTCCTAACACTTACCCTAATTTTTTCTGCTGCGGTGAATCCCATAATTCCTTTTCCCATACCTAGATGTAAACGGAGACCCGCCACCCACATAATTTGTCTGTAAAGCTGGAGTCAACAGCATCCGAAAGCCAGTGCATCGATCTCTGTTCCAGAGTCAGAGAATCGATCCCTCAGCTGCCGCCTCATGCTACACACGTGGTCACACAGGGCACAGAGCTGCCCATTCTCTGGCCTCTGCCAGTCCTCTCAGCCTGAGCTCCTACTATACTCTCCTCATCCCACCGTGCCCCCGTGGTGCTAGGCAGCACTTTTGAGCTTCTCAGAGGGCACAGGAGGCTTCAGGCTTCTGCACCTCTGCTAGTCCTGCACCCAGTCTCCACTCACGCTGGGAGCTTGCACACGCAGCTGAGACATAGAGAGCCCTGCTTCAGAGCACGTGTATGAATTGCACAAATCCACCGCTGTGTGTGGCATGCCCACTTAACCAAGCATCAGGTTAATAACAAACATTACGGCTTTCATTGTCAATAATATTTCTTTGCAGAAATTATTATATATCTTCTTCATATTTTCTCTTGTAGATTAAATATCCCAAGGACTTTCAACTTTTCTGCTAAGAATCAAATTTTAATTTCCTTACTCAGTTCTTGCCTCTCATCTGATTTGCCTTTAGGTAGATCCATCAGGGGTAAGATTCAGTTCTTCTGCCCAGCATCTTTAGGGGACCATCCAATGCTGAGTATGGTGTCAAGAGACTTTATTGGTTTCTCATTGTGTTATGTTTTTCTGAATCACAGATTGGAGAAAAGGTTGAATAGGATTTTATGTACCACATTTGTATATAAGAGGCAGCCTAAATACTGTAGTCTAGATGCTATTATATTAGAATTTCTTAGACATTATAAGAATTGTGGGATCACAGTATCCAATACTGTAATTGCAAATGGGACTGGCCTGAAAATTCTGAGACATATGAGTCCCTTACTGTGTTTCTCAATCTTATTGCTGTTTTCTTTTGTTTTGTTTTGTTGTTAATCTCACTATTTAAGACAGAAAGAGGAATTTTTTTTCAATGTACAGTTAAATAAGACCTTCCAAAATCATACTTGTAATGTTCTGCTCAACAAATATTTAGAAGCAAAGTAAATATTCTTAGTAGATTCCATTTTTCTGCAGTTCTCTTAGTGGACGAAAATAGTCTTAAGGTTTAGGAATGCAGTTACCGAGACACGCAGGGGATTTGCTGAACCTCAATGCCACCCGCCTGCTGCAGTGGGAGTGCCCAACCTCAGCACCCCACGTACCAATTGGCAAGCAGACCTCTTCAGTGACTAAGGCACAGCTACCCGCTGTTTTCAATTACCTCTCGCTTGATAAATGCAGTGGAAGCTACTTGTGTAGTTTCTGTAAACTCCACAAAGTGCAGGAAGAAAGGTTCAGAAGTCTTCCCACTGCGGGGGGACTTTCAAAGGCATCTGTCATGACTGTAGGGGAGGAAGCTTGGAGGATTTTTAGTGTTAATAAAGACATCTTACAGAGGGACTTGCACTTAGGGCCCCTGAGCTGCTTCGAATTGGTTTCTATTTTTGACTTCTCGCTCTTCTTTGTCAGAACCAAGGAGATGCACATCGGGGGCTCGGACAGGAAATTTACGTCTCCTGCATACGCTTTGACGGCTTGTTAGAAATCTTTGTATAGGGTTGCTTTGTTTGTTTGTTTGCTTTGGCCCCTTGTATCTTGAATAGCACAATAAAATATTTGCATTGAGCTTTCTGAGAATGGACTGCTGAGTGGATAAAATAAAAGAAAAGCTGAATTAAATAAAGATATTGACATGCTCCTGTATACTCCATCTTTCTTTGTTAGATTCTGGCAACTTCTCTGAGGGGATAAATATTCCATCTTGGTTATATGCTATTGTGCTTTATTTATCTTTATAACATATATATCTATATATATATGGAGAGAGAGAGAGAGAGAGAGAGGGAGAAATAGATACAGTTGTCTATCTAGGAGGCAGTAGTAGGAAGCCTGAGGTTCCTCCAGTTCTCTCCAGCAGACTCGGAAGCCATCGTCCTTTGGAAACAGAACAGGAATGACACTGCCTGGCCTGTCCATACAGCACATGGAGCAGGGTCCTGGCTTGGCACACACCGTGGTGCTTCATTTGTCCAAGTATAACTTACTATTTGCTGAGTCAAAGCTGGAGATCTGAGTTCCTTACTCTCAGCACAGACACTTCTCACTCAGTATGGTGCGTTGTTGCTTTGGCGTTCACAGAGAGAATGGGAACCTAAATCCTGGCTTGGTTTTATGGAGAAATACTATGAAAGAAAAGCATGTCATCAGCTGCCATCCTCATCACCAAAATTACCTCTGCATCTCAAGGATTTCCTAAGCTACCCACAGGGACTAGACAGTGGCATCCATAATTGTTGCCAACAACCCATTTTTAAAAGATTTCTTGTCACCCTTCCTCCTGAATCTGTCACCCTGCATCCCTAGGGATTGCTACATGGAGACAATAAATAGAATTGTCATGGTTAAGTGGTAATAACAATTGTAACCATAATAATGGCTAAAACAATATTGAGTATTTAGAATATATGGATGTGCCGGCCACATACGTTGTCTCATTTAACTCCCGTAACAACTGTGTGAAATAATAAGAATACTCTTATTATCCCCAGTTTCAGATGAGAAATATGAGGTGAACTTGCCTGAGCTTACATAGCTAGGAAGTGACAAAGAAAGGATTTGAGCAGAGACCATCCAACTCCATCTTCTT
This sequence comes from Propithecus coquereli, assembly GCF_000956105.1. Classification (NCBI taxonomy): domain Eukaryota; kingdom Metazoa; phylum Chordata; class Mammalia; order Primates; family Indriidae; genus Propithecus; species Propithecus coquereli. The sequence continues at coordinate 6,148,904 of NW_012152618.1, read as the reverse complement.
AACTGTGCTTATGAGATGAACAGGGAGGGGTTGGAGAGTGAGAATTTCAGGTAGCAGAAATACTGTATGCAAAGACATCGAGGATGGTGAGAACTTGAATGCTTGGGAGTTAGATTTTATCTCAGGCAGGAGCAACAGGGATGAAGAAAAGAGCCCTAGTCAAATATTTGGGAAACAAAGATAAATAGATCCTAGTGATTCCCCATTCATCTGTCCAAACTGCCTTACCAAGTGACATGAAAAATGAACCTTCTTCTCGTACACATTGATAGTCTTTTTTTTTGAAAAGTATCTATAAATTTATATAACTATTGGAGATAGACATAATTTATGTTTCTTTCTTAGTTTCAATCTTGTTGATATTATTCCACTTCAAATTCAACAAATATTATAACAGATATATGTTGTTCAATTAAAGTCATATTTCATTTTAACATTGATGAGATTTGGAAGGGAGGATTGTCTAAATAGAAGGACCAGTGAGTCAGATACAGTTAATAAGCTGCTAAACCTTGGAGCAGAGATGTTGTATCATCCAGGAGATGTTTTATTCCAACAGGGAGATGGCATTTTCCATATTTTTCTTGATTATTTTCTTTGCAAGATTAACATGAGTAATAGAAAGGGAAGTTGGAATTAGCATATTGAGGGAATTGTTTATTATTTATGAGATGGAAATCAAACTCTTATATAACCAAACTCATTAAGGCTCACATAAAGCTTTTTCCGTCTTCTACAGCCACTATTTCTATAATGAGGAATTTGCACATTCCCAAAGCACATGGAACTCTCTGAAATTCGGGTTTATTATCCAGGAGGATGCGGTATTGTCCTGACCTGAGACCTTTCTCCCTCCCAGCAGGACTGCCCCAAAATGTGCCTCCGGAAACCGTGGGTGGGAAACCACACTTGCAAATTGATTTGGATCCGGCCCCACTGTGCAGGAAACTGACTATTCCTACACACACGGGTCTGACCCTGTCATTGGCTTTCCACTTTCTTTTTGGCTCTGGCCTGTCCCATTTTGCATCCTGGTAGGCATCTCTAGCTAGCTTCCCACTGCGTCCCCTGTTTTGCAATTCTCTCTGCCATCTCCCCGTCACTTAAGGCATGGCCCTGGTGCCTGGGAATTGCCCCTCAGTAGCCTCACAAGACACAACCCAACAACCCATCCTTTGCCCTCTTCCCTGGGTACCGTTCAGTTTCCCTATTGCTAAGATGCTTCAAGAGTGGAATCAGTGAGCACCCCTGCTGCGCCCACGGCACAGCTGCGCACACGCTACATTCCAGTCGGGTCTTAGCCACCCACTGAAGTGTGAACTCTACAGGGGCAGGGATTTGGGCTTGTTTGGTTGACCACTGTGTCCCCAGGATCTAGAACAGGGCCTGGAAGATAGTCAATGCTCAATGAACATTTGCTAAGATGAAAAAAGTGAATGAACTTGTGTATTAAGTTTTTAATGAATAAAAATTGTACGTTTAAAAGTAAATCTATTCATCCTTTCCCCTTTGGTGACTGTTTTGGTGTCATAATTAGAAAATTATTAATATCTCCAAATTTATTAGACTATTTTCATAAATGCAAATATCCATTCAACAATTTTATATAATATGCATCTCCACATATATCTATATATGTATATCTGCATGCATATGTATATAATGTACATACACACACACACACACACACACACATTTTTCAAACATTAAGTACCCCAGTGCAACATCCTTAATTTACAAAGAAAGAAACCAAGGTCTAGGGCTATAGTCTCTAAATATTTTCAATTTTACAATCTTAAAATAGTATTGATATATATATTTATGAATCACATTTATGTACTATTTATTAAAGTTTAATGTACTTTATAAAATCACACACATAGCAAAATTTTAAAATGATTCAATAAAAATAGATATAATTAGAAATTCTAGTATTCCCCTTCCTTACTCCAATGGGTCATCCCAAACACATGTGTGCCCTCACTTTGAAATAACCAACTTAGAGTTTAACTAACTTGCTCATGGTCATTTGAGGGGCAGAACAGAGCTAGGATTGTGGTCTTCTAATTCCAAGTTGTATTTATTGCTACTCCATTGTGCTGCTTCCAAATATATACTCAAGTTAGAACTGGGCCAAGGTGAACCGGGTTAATAGTTTTCACTCCTGTAAACTCTATGCTTTGAAATATCTTATAACCACAAATAACTGAACTTTAGGTTTAAGGCTAATATTAAGGGCACATTTGTGCTTACTTAGAATCCCCCCAAATTGACTTTAAGGTTATATCTGATGAAATGCTCCAAATTATTAATTTCCTGCCAATCTTGCATAACCCTGGCTTAAACCTATGGTATATTCTTGGAAAGCTCCCCCACCCCTACCACAAGGCATTTCATGAGCTATTTTTAAAAATCCTAAAATTATAACATAGAGACATTTCTTTAGAAACCTAAGTTTGTCCTCTTGCTCTTGGAAAGAAAAAGAAAAAAGAGACCATGTTTTCCTTAATCTCCTCACAGTTGCAAAAAACTTTACAATCTCATAAACTGAATTTCTGGAAAATATCAGGCTTGATATGACCAGAATCCTCCTTAACTAAATGATCTAAAGCTGGAGCTTTCTTCCTTTAGAAAGAGCTAAGAAAAAAAGAACAGCCACAAGGTATAAATTCATGGAAAATCAGTATTTCTCAAAGCAGGCTTATATTCATAGTCTTAGGGCTCTGAGTTCTCTTGAAGGATTGTGTGTGCATGTGCTTTCGTGCAATGATAATCTGAGCTATATGCAAACATATGATATGCATATTCCAGATTGTCTGACTGGCATCTTAACCTCAAGTGCTACCATGCAGTTTCAATGCTTAGATTTGCGTTTAGGGCCATGATTGCAGCAGCGCTAAGTAGGGCTGTTCTAATTATTGTGAGCTGAATTAAACAGGACTCAACTGCCCACCATAAAACCCAATCCAAACTAGCTTCTTTGCAAAAGAGACACGAACACCTACACCACAAGCCCTATGTCCTGCAAAGATCAAATATAACCACATTTGGGCTCAGTGGCTAGTGTCAGCCATTTCCTCCATTGAGCTCATGCAGACCTGCGAAGCCACTCTTGCTAAGCTACTGAAAAGAATATGAGGCTGCAAGGCTTTCTGGAGTTGTCTATGCTTACTAATGGAAGCCAAATGGGAATTTAGTGCCTCCCCTGACTTGGAAGCCCAGGGGCAGAGCTCACCTCGAGACCCACTTGATGTCACTGAGACTGTTCATCTCCCAGTTATGTTGCTCGCTGGGTGTGGAACAGGCTTCCACCTCCAGAGGTGGGAGTGGGTTGGGGTGAGGTGTGAGGTGCTATGGGAATGGTCACACTGGAGCACTGGGCTTATGACAGCTCACTGTAGCCATCTCCGAGGAAAGAAAAAGCTTTGATCTTTCAGTAGACATGAATATGATACCAGAGAAGGGCTCTAACTGCATCTACTGGAGCCACTTGCTTAGCTGCAAGGCTGGAAGCAATAAGTATTATGCTTGGCCAAGTCTAGTTCACACAGGGACTCTGAAGGGTTGGGGAAGGACAGTTATCCAAAAGAAGGGATGTTATCAAGAGAAGAACCAATTGATGCCCTGTACGTGGGCAAAGGAGAAGAGAACAAAACAATTCAGAAGTGATGCATTTGAGCTGAATGAATGCCAGGTGGCCTTGCAGCACGGTATGTTATAAAATGAAAGATTTTGCAGTAGTTTGAATAGAAAGAAGTGGTGGCAAAATTAAGGGATTGCATGGCATATGGTGGCATGCCAACTTCAGAAATAATGACCTTATAGCATCAGTGCCTTATTCATACTGCTAGTGGCAATTTAGCTCCATCAAAACAGTACCAGCCACTACATTAAATTAATATTATTAGTTTTTTATTGGGTCTTTTGGTATTTATTTAGTAACTATCTTATTTTGTTTTTGTTTCTCAAATGTACACTTGGTTTCATGTTTTATGTATTTTGCTAACATTATACTAAAATGAATTTCAGGCAATCCCTTTATAAGGGATCCATACATGACTCAATTCTGAGAAGCCACATTGACATATCTATTTCATTTGAGACCCACTCTCTTTTCTTTTTCAGGCTAAACGCTAGAATTCCTTCAACTTTGTTTCATACGATACAGTTTTAAGTTTCCGTGCACTTGGGATTCCAGAACCAGGAGTGGCACTCTTTAGGAGGTGTCTTAGAATCATCTGAGAGACCACTCCGAATACCACAGGTGCCCTCACCTTCTGAAATGCCCCTTTATGACATGCATGCCCCGTGTGGAGAACCACTGCTACAGTGACCCGCTTTAGCGATGGAATATCTGATGTGCCTCAAGAGTACCAGGTGTAAAATAAGGTAAAAATCATGGCTTTAAAATATCAATCCGCTTAGGTATAGCTCCCAGAACTAAACATAACACTCTGTGTATGGTCTCGCTGCCAAAAAGCAGAGAGAAGCCTTCAACTGGATCTCAAGTCAGTCAGTCGCCTGTCTGGTCTCGATTTGTCTCTCCATTTACTCTGAATCTCCTGACACTGACTGTGGTAGACAGGGAGTGGGCTGGCCAGACCCTCTTCAAGGAAGGATTTGCTGTCCTGCTGCCAGCTTCCTCAAGATCTGCCTCTGTCACTGAGGCCACCTCACTCGAGGTCCCTGGCCTTCCTGGGGCAGCCTGCAGCTAGTGACCATTTTGGCCAGCCAGGGGACACTGTGATGAGCAATCCTGGCTCCAGAGCTTCTTGCCAAGTCAGCCAAAGATTCGCTGGATCAGCACCCAATTCAAAGTCTTCCTCTGTGCACCCCTCTCCCTCCTCCTTCCTCTCGCAGGTGTTGATCTGTAATAAACACCTTGCACCCTGACTCCACGTCAGCGTCTGCTTCCGGACAGCCCAACGATGACTTTGCTCTAAGACCAACTTTGCTTTCCCGGTGCCCCACACCATGCTAATCTTGCCTGACAGTCTAGACAGCCCTGCTACTTCCTTGGCAACCAGAGGTACTCTGCTGTGACACCTTGAGAATTCCTGGAGCAGATACAGGGGTAGCAAAAAAGCATTTTCAAACCAGTAGTCTTGCAAACACTGTTCTGATCCTCAAAAATCCACAAGGACCTACATTTATTGATTACTTATCATGTGAAAGGCACTGTTATAAGCACTTTATGTGAATTAATTCATCACAACCCTATTGTCCATACTAGCACTTACATTTTTTTAGGTGCAGAAACTGAGGTGTGCCTCAGTCACTTGGTTGGTGAGTTGTAAGTCTGGGATTTAGATGTAGGCATCTTGTACTTCAGAGTCCATGTGTCTTGGTCCCTTTTCTGTTGCTTATAACAGAATACCTGAAACTGGGTAATTTATTAAGAAACAAAATTTATTCCTCAGAGCTCTGATGGCTGGAAAGTCCAAGGTCAAGAGAGCATATCTGGTAAGGACCTTTTTGCTTGAGGGGTATCTCTGCAGAGTCATGAGGCAGTACAGGATATCACATGACCAGGAAGGGACCTGAGTGTGCTCACATGCTAGCTCAGGTCTCTCTTCCTTTTCTTATAAAGCCACCAGTTCCCCTCCCATGATAACCCGTTAATCCATTAACCCATTAATCATTGAATAGATTAATTCATTCATGAAGGCAAAGCCCTCATGATCCAATCACCTCCTAAGGCCCCACCTCTCAATACTGCCACTGCCATATTGGAGATTAAGTTTCAACCTGAGTTTCGGAGGAGACATTAGAACCATAGCACCATGATATTAGCCACTATATCAGTGGTTCCTCAGCTTCGGTGGTCTGCACGAGAATGACCCGGAGGGCTTGTTAAAACACAGATCGCTAGACCCCACTCCCAGATTTCTAATGCAATAGGTCTGAGGCGGGGCCTGACTATTTGCATTTCTAACAAGTTCCCAGGTGATGCTGATGCTGCTGTTCCAGAGACCATACTTTGGGAACCACTGTGTGGCCTCTCAAGGAAAATGACAACTGTCATCATGGAGGGATGTGTTACATTTTTCCACATGATAAATAAGAGCTTTCAAATACAATAAGTTTGGGAACTACTAGATAACCTTGTCATCTAGTAGTTGGATGAGCTTCTCTAATTTTACGCTATTTTCGTCTTTCTGGTGCTAAGCCTCCCTCTGTTGCCATGTGTGGCCAAGCATCTCTGGCAACAGTGCTCTGATTACAAAACCCATTGTTGATTTCCTCGGATGTCAACAGGAACCTAGAATTGACAGATAAAGGCTAATATACTTGAGGTGTGAGTATTACTTGGGCGCCATAAATGAGATATTTTTTTTAAAAAGGGAGAGTTGCCATTATTAGCTCAGCCAATGGTAAGATCAGAAAAGGCACAACATAGCCTCATGTGGTATTTTTAAAATTTTGCTAAATAGATTGTGTGAAAGCACACACATTTGAAAAACAATAAACATGTTAGTAAAACTTTTGAATCTTGAAAACAATAAGGTGATTTGTTGCATGATTTTTTAACTGTGAATCTTTTATTTTCTCATTAATTCATTCAATTAATATTTAGCAAGCACCCACAGGTCTATGGCATTGCACTTGCAGAATCATATATCATTATAATTGTTATAATAATAACCACTAGTGTTTTTATTGCCCTCACTTTCTCAAGCAGCTTAAATCTTTTCCAACCTTTAGGTGGTTGGCTTTCCCATCATCTCTGTGCAGTAAGATGATCTAGTGTGCTATTACGTTCCTGCGTGTACTCCAGAAATCTAAGGACCCAAGGGTCTCGACTGCCTCCAGGCAGACCCGTGGTGGAATCACAGGTAAAACTTATGTCCCTGCACTCTCAAGCATTGCTCTGCCAAACAATTTTTTTTTAATCTCTGGGAAATTTTCTGTCCTAGGTGGCTATAGTAAAATACTTACCTCTAATTTTACTTTTTTTAAAAAAGAAAAAAATTCTATAAGGAAGTTTAACGTTAATATCTGTTGTGGCTTTCTGATGATTTCAGACACGAAATCTGTTGCTTGTACCTTAATCTCCAAGAGGGGGAACTGTACTTTGCCCTCTAAAAACTTTAATTTATAGCAGCTGGAAAATAATATTCCAGGTTAAGAGAACTGTGAGGGAGTAGGAAGGGGGAGATACATGCATTAGTGGGATTGTAATATTATTATTCTTTTTACTTAGTGTGTGGAGAAACTGGATAGAACTGTATCTGGCTTTTTAAAAAAACCATGACCCCCTAAGAACTATTGTTACCAATGCTAGTAGCATTCACATGAAATGATGGGACCTGACCTCGTTTCAATTAGAAAGGTGTCCCACTCAATAGTCCCACTCTGACTCTGATGTACACAGATCAGAAATCTACAGTGTCTGATCAACAGAAGATGGTACAAATGAAACAGGCAACATAAAATGAAAGAGAACAATTCAATACTAAAAGGTCAAGTTCTTTGCAAGCATCTACAACTCCCAGATTTTGCAAATATGTTCACTTTGCATCTTTAAATTTTGCCAGGGTGTCTTTTCAATATGCTAAATACTGGTTTTCTTTAATGTTCACTGAGTACAAAGTTAAATGATTTTTGCATTGATTGTCATTTAAATATAGAAACCTAATAGAGTTACCATTTGGTGAAAAGTCTTTTGTACAGTCCAATCCCTCAATATATAGTGAATTTTTACAAGATGCTTATGAGTTTCATAAAAGTATGACCCAGGCTTTATGGTTTTTATTAAATTAAGTATTCAGCATTGTATTTATTAGTTGAATTGATAAAATTAAAAAAGATAAGATCCCAAATTATCTCTCTCCCTACCCTGCGTAGTACAAATTCATTAAGTTATAAATTTTTAGGTAATAAGGATTTAGGAGTCAATCAGTTATCACCAGAAATCTAAATTATAATACACACTTATGGAAAATGTTTTCATAATGACATATATACTATTGGAAACCAAACACCCAAAAATAGGTCACACAGTTTTCCCTAGGCAGCATCATGAAATCAAAAATCAAAGCATCTAGGTTTGGGGGACAAGATAAACATTTATGAGCAATATATTTTGTGGCTGATGATGATAACACTTCTTCTAACACTTGGCCTAGTAAATTAAACATGATATTAGTTTTTTCTTTCAGAAGAGGCATTTTAAAAAATCTTATTAAAGTGTGTATTTTAATTGTTATTTGAGAGGAATAATAGTCATTCGCAGGCACCCCCAAATTAATTATGAGTTAATTAAAAATATCCAAAGGGGTTGATAGAACAAATGAGCTACGAATGCAGCAAAGAGAAATAGATAAAAGTAGAGGAAAGAGGGAGGTTCGGTGTGGGTGGAGGGGGATCTGTCAGCATGGAGGTGCATGGCGAGTGGGGGGGGTGCACCTTCTCGATATCTCTCTTTTTATAAGGACACACCAGCTCATTAGATTAAGGACCCACCCTAATCCAATATCTTAATATCTCCTTAAGACTCCATTTCCAAATATAATACAGTGACATTGAGGTTAGGCCTTTAACATATGTATTTTGTGGGAACAGAATTCAGTCCATGACACCGCCATACTTATTTTGAGGGTTGCACCATTTTACAATTCCACCAACAGTGCAGAGGTTTCCAGTTTCTCCACATGGTCAAAAACAGGTTTTATTTTCTGTGTTTTTGGTAGTCGCCATCCTAATGGATAGGAGGTGTGACCATGCCCACTCATATGGGGCCTGGGACATGTGAGTGGAATAGCCCCCTTATATATTGGTTCTTTCAATTTATGGCAAGAAATTCTGCCCCAATAACCCAGGCTATGCAAGTGAGAAGTAGAGAAACACAAGAGAAGACTCACATTTCAAAGAGAGAGAGGAAAGATTTAAGAAAATCTAAGCTGAGTGAACACGAAGTCTATTTTTGGATGAGCCAGATTACAGTTTCCTTCAGAGGTTGCACCTATGAAGAATAATCATTTAAAGGAAGGCAAAGCTTACAACTGCAATGGTGTCATTGACAACCTCAGCTGCGGCTGCAGCAGGGGTCCCATACCACCCACTGTCTCGTGGGCACTGGGCAATCTTCAGAGAATGTTCACATCCGGTGCCCGAACAAAAAGGAAACCTGCAGGGAAGTCCTGCATGTCATAAAATTGGCATAGAGAGAACACTTAATCCTGTTTACTTTAATCTGGCTACCTAAGGCCTTGCATTCAGTCAACCATAACTTCAAAACCTAAGGCAAATTGAACGCAGTAGGCTCTCTTTGAAAAGGCCCGCACAGTCTATGCAGTTCTCCTTGGTTTCAATAAGACACATTCTGCACAAAGAACACCGCAAACTGGGAGCATCACAGCTGTCTTTTAAATATGTGTAAATTATAGCTCAGGATATTTTCCAAACTTTGTGGTTTACACAAGAAAGTCCTATAAGGGATTGTATTTTTCATTTATTAATTTATCAAATATTGTATTATACATGCAAAAACTATGTACAGAAACAAGGTACTGTGTTAATTGCTACACACGTGCAAAAATTTAAAAAATAACATTAGCAAAGAACTTACAGAGAACCAGAGGCAATAACTTATGTGTGTAAGAGTGATAACACAAGACAGAAAAATAGTTCACAGAGGAGATTAAGCACAATGGGAAAAAAAAAAATCACTTTCAGCCAGGATTACCGAGAAGGAATTTCAAAAAGGACATAGCATTTGAGTTAGACTTTAAAAAGAGATGAAGTTTGAGATCTGTAGAGAAGTAGAGGAAGGGCATTTCAGGTCGAGGGAATGAAAACCGTAAATACCAGCACTGAGAAGAGCAAACCAGAGCGTATGAACAAGGAACAACAAATGGCAGAAATAAAGATGGCAAAGTCAGCTGGGATCTGGTCTCCAAGGTACCCGTATTGATAATTAGTAAATTATCTCATGCTATTAATTTTTATTTAAAATTTGGAAACATGTCACTGTGAACTTAGTACTGTATGATATATATATACACATACTATATACACACATATATATATACTATATATATATTATATATATAGTATGGTACCTACTGGGCCAAATTTGATAACCATTCATGTTTTAGGAAAAATAAACTTTTAAATGTTGGTTAATCCTGTTTACTTTAATCTGGCTTATCACCCTAAAATATCTGGTGGAGAGTTAGGGAAGTAAATTAAAAGATAATATTTGTATATAAAAGGAGAGGTGGTAAGGGGGTTTCTTGTTGCCAAGTGTATGAGAAACACTCCTCTTCCTCTTGAAGTGGCTGGCATTAAGAAATGAGGCAAGGCAAAAGGAATTCCAAACATCTTGGCCTTTAAGGTCTGTGAATAGGAAGCATGCTATTTATAGAGACCTACTTACACATACCCCTTATTTTAAGTGGCTACCTGGGACAGCCATCAGAACTTAATTGTGGGTAGTTCAGAGTCTCACAGCTCCAACAGGGATAAAGCAGATTCCCCAGAAACATGATGACACATGGCGGTTAGTTTCTACAAGACAGGTATCTGGTAGTATATTCCAGGTATGTTACAGGTTCCCAGTCTTTTATGGCTGATCTGAAACTTGTGAAAGAAAACACACTATTAGTTTACGAAAAGGTCCAAACGTCCACAAAAGTATAGAAAACAACACAAGTAACTCCCATATGCCTATCACGCTGTTTCCACAATTGTGGAGAATCTACCGCACTGGCTTTCCCTCGGCCATTTTTCTTTCTTCCTGAGGCGTCAGAAAGCACATTCCGAGCATGGTCATTTCGGTTCTCCTAGTTCAGTTTGCATCACCTATGCATATGAACGTCTTCATGGGATTAACACACTTATGCAATGATTTTTTTGCATCATCTAATACCAATCTATAATGAAATCACCCTTATTGTCTCAAACATGTCATTTTGTTCAGATATTTTTGAATAGTTCGTTTAAGAATCCAAAGAAGGTGCACGCATTACATTTGGTGGTTATGTCTCTTAAGGAGTTGTCTTCTCTACCTGCCCGTTCTGCACACCATTGGTTGTCGTTTAAACTGGGTCAGGTTTCTTGTGGAATATACCATGTTCTGCATTTGCTTCTTTGCTTCCTCGTGGTGCTGCTAACTGTTGCTTTGTGCCTTATCATGCATTTCTGGATTGGATAGTGTCAGTTGCCTACATATTAATACTTTCCTTGAGTATAGACAAATAAGCTGAAGGAATCTAGCGTGATGAAAACAATCTTTTGTTTTTTAATGTATTTTATTTATTTATTATTTTTGAGAGACAGGGTTTCTCACTGTTGCCCAGGCTAGAGTGCAGTGGCGTCATCATAGCTCACTGCGACCTCAAACTCCTGGGCTCAAGTGATCCTCCTGCCTGACGCTATAAGCACACACCACTATGCCTGGCTAATTTTTTACTTTTATTTTTTTGTAGAGACAGGGTCTCGCTATTGCCCGTGCTGGTCTCAAACTCCTGACGGTGAGTGATCCTCCCTCTACAGGCTCCCAAAGTGCAAGGATTACAGGCGTGGGCCACGGCCCCTGGCCCAGAACTGAATTTTGTTAATGATGAAGCTTCACCACTTATTTGCTATATAAATTTGTCTTTGTTATTTAAACTCTCTGTATTAGTTTCATTATGAGTATGCCAGAAATTTCATGGAGTTGTTATGAAGATTAAATAGATTCTGAAAAGCACCTAAGGCAATGCCCTGTACATATGACTGGTGTGACAAAATGGGCAGCTATTTATGGAGTTATTTTAGTGGACGTCAAGCTCCAGTTTATGGTCTGAATCTCATCTGCTTGATAAAGTTATCAAGACTTTTGGCTTATTTCCCAGATTTCAAAAGATAGGTATCTTACTAATTATGAAAAGAACAGCTAGCTATCTTTTGGAGGAATCTAAATTATGAATGAGTACTGTCAAAAGACAAAATTACAACAAATTTAGTTTTAAAATCTCAATTGGCTTTATTTGGAATTCTAGAATCAGGCAACACTTCATTCAACAACATATTAATAGAATAAGTGTTCCAATGAGCAGAGCAGAGAGACTGGTTTTATCACATTGGGGTTCAGAAAACAGTACCCCAAAATGAAGACCTCAGAAGCAGCCTCAGACGCAAAAGTTTTTTGGTGACTTTCTCCTGTCCTCCTGTTTCTCAGTCCCATGCTCCCCTGAGGCTAGAGAAACTAGAATCCCTCTTCCCCCAAGGCAGGTCATAAAAACCAGAACCCCTTATCTGGATGGCCAGCCATAAAACCGAACATTATTCTGTTGGGTTACCCTAGTCTTTAAGTCAAAATACCTAAAAGTGGTTATTTCCATGGGAAGGAAAGAAGAATTTATGAGTTAAATTATATCTTTCAGCGCTCTCCCATAACTGAAGGCAGGAGGGTACTCTGTCCAGGGAACCTATAATTGATCTTCCCTGGAACAGAATAAAGGCTTTGATGTCTTGGCAGGCAGAGTCCAGCCTACTGAGGGGGGTTGCTCATAGTCTCTACCCCAGGCGCTTTCTGAGCCTCTTCTGAGTACTTGATAGGAAGTTGTCTCTTACTGCTGCTGTCGTTGCTGCTATATTGGCATCTCTTGTCATTGAGGCATGTTGACAGTCATGCTTCATTGCTAAAGGTCACCCTCTTCATGTCTTCCCTTTCACCTTGAAAGTGTGAATGAAGAAGCTATGATTATACAAATGCATAAACCTTTCTGCTCTTCTATTGGCATGATCATTATACTGTTCATTGTACATGACACTACCATGTGATCATTATTCTACTATTACAAACGTCAAAAACAGTAATATGGTTATCCGCAATGTGCCAGGAACCAGGGTGACGGTTCTCAAAGAATACTCTAGAAACTCCCTGCATCAGAATCATCTGGACACAGTTTACAAATGTGTATTTCTAGGCCCTGCCTCAGATCTAGCAAATTGAAATCTCTGGAAGAGAGATCCAGGAATCTGCATTTTAACATCCACACTACGGTTTGAGAACATATGAGATAATATGGGAGGAAACTTCCCAGGGTTGATGAGATAAAATGGGAGGAATTTGTCCCAGAATTACATGGTTAGGAAATGGAGAAGCTGATATTTTAATACAGGACTGCTCAACTTCAATGCCTATGCCGATTCCATTATGCTACATTTCTAATTGCCAACGACAGTCACGTAACTTTCACTAAACCACTCCTACCAGTCTCACATACCATTTAGCTTATTAATGAACCCATAATTTACAATGCCCCAAGAGGCTGCACGGATTTCTTTTTCCTCTCTTTCTGGCAGAGAGATTTATCAGAGTGTGGTGTAGGCCACTCTTTCACTTTAATTGCTAATAGTGCCTGTGTTTACTCTCCAACCCCAGCCCCTCCCTTCCTTCGACTTTCCAGTCTTTCTTCTTGTCCCTCTTCTTAAGTGAGTGAATTTCCAATATGAAGTTTAAAATGAAAATTGAAAATGCAATGCAGAGCCTTGGTACTACTTTTGCAGAATTTTCAAAGATTATTTGCAATTATTGACAACAGCTATTTCGTATCTCTGCTATTAGAATTGGTAATCATTATTCTGACCATAACCCTGCCCGTGAATTAAAGACAGCGAACGGGAAAACTATGCTTCCCCTCATCCAGAAATGTAGAAACAGAAAGGAATGAAAAGACTGGAAACAAAGAAAAAGAGATCGACTTTCAAACACTGGACACTTATTCTGAGATAAAGTTGTATCATCTACCTATGACAGAACATGTCAAACTGAATGTTAAAGTTCTGGCTGCTTTTGCTGTTTGAGTTGTGTGAGGTCCATTTGTAACCCAGTTAGGAAAGAGGAAGATATTTGGCTTAGAATTTAGGAGCTTCTAAACAGGTCTTGGGGCAGGGTGTCTTTCTGTGTAAAACAGGCTTTTATCTGAGAACCTCAATGAATAACTGTAGGAGACGGTTTCTCCTAATTGAAATTGTTCTAGGAATATAGGAAGTATCTAGAAACCTGAAATGCAAACTTTTAGGAGGCAATGAAGGAGAACCTAAGGACAAGAGAGCTGCAACAGGAACTCCAACTTCCCCGTCGGTCTCTCAAGGAATTTCCAGACCTGAGGGAACTCTGCCGTGCAAACAAGCATTTGCTAGGGGTTTTTAACTGTGATTGAGGGAAAAAGGCCTTGGCTTGGCCTTTTCACATTTCCAGGTTTAAGACTGCAGATTGCACTTCCTGTTTTTTTTTTTTTTTTTTTTTGATTTTCCTTTTAGAATTACCTCTTGTTTTGGCTCTTTAATTATTTTTATCATACCTTCTACCTTTTTGTTAATTCTTTCAATTGGGAAAAGGAAGCACCAGTATAAAGAATTATTCTTAAATAAGGGATGTTGGATTTCATTTCCTTCTAGTTAGCTCCACACAGGTTCCTGTTTCCTGAGCTCTGATCCTCCCCAGCAGGCAGCCATCTCCAGTACGCTCTGTCCCTGTCACTTAGTTGTACCTGGTTCTAGAGCTAAGCCCAGAAGTTCATAGGCAGCAGGATGCCCCCACTAGTGAGATTTGAAATTATTATTTGATGTTTCTAGAGTAAGTCTTGGGCATTTTCATGGCCACTGATGCACACACTCCTCCTAATTGGTGTTTGTTCAGCCCACACAATAGCATGGCTGCCTTGCTTCCCTCAACTGCGCTTGAGCTCTTTTCCATTTTCTGCAGCTAAATAGATTAGGTTGGAGCCACAACATCCACTTGGCTTTTGCTAGCCCCCATGCTCCCAGGGGGCTGACATTTCCTCTATGTCTGGGTTCCTGCTCCAAAGTAGACCGACCACCTGGAATGTGCTGCTGCTCTCCTACTGAACTCTGTGCTGCCATTTTGTTACAACTCCTGCTACAGTGATGACCTGCTCTACCCATCCCTTGGGTCCACAGCCCTCGTCACGACATATGCAGTTCTGCCTCTGAAGAGCCAGACTCACAGCTCCATCCGTTTTACTAATGCAGTTGCTGCTTCCTCCCCAAATCATTAAGGTCCAATCATGCCTTGACGCTGTCCCACCTTAGTTAATGATGCTGACTTCCTCTCTTTTTACTCTAAAGTTATTCCCTCTAGAAATGATAGTTAGCATCATACCTGATGCTGCTAATTCATTAGAGATCAAGTCAAAATTCTTGCAATGTGCACAGTTCCAAGATAATAAGGTAAAAGGAGAAAATAATGTCTCATTACTTATTCAGGTCTTATATGAGGAAATTAGGTTACCATCTATATCTTCATGTTCCCTAGCTTATATTAAATATTTTCTGCTAAGATCTGTCCTCTAAGTTTCAGATTCACATATCTAACTTGAACCCTCCCACCTGGATGTATTTCAGATGCCTCAAACTCAACATATCAGAAGCTGAAATGCATAATTTTTACTTGAGTCTTCTCCCATCTCATTCTCCAATAACAGTAACTACAAAAAAAAAAAAAAAAAAAAGACTGGCTTCTTTTTATGTGTTCCATCTATCTAATTGCCCAGAGCAGAAACCTGGGGTTCTATTCCCTCATGCTTCATAACCAGTCAATTAACCAGTCCTAGGAAATCTCTCTCACATGTTTCTTGAGTTCATTCACTTCTCTCCATGATCACTGCCAACATCCTAATGCAGGCTACCCCCATGATAGCTGCCCACTACCCTCACAATAAAATTCAAAGTTCTGAACATTGCATGGTGTTTATATGTCAAAGTATTTATGTGCGTCAATCCATATCCTCTTACCTAGTGCTGTCTTCACCTGTGACAAAAACAGCTGGCTCCTGCATGAAAGGTAGAGCACAGAGGACATAAACTTTTACAGATTGAAAATAGTAAGTCCATATCAGATAAATTATTTATTCTAACTATAATAGCAGAGTGTTTGAAACATTCAGTTAATGATTGTGCTACTGCACTCTAGCCCGGGAGACACAGCAAGACCCTGTCTCTAAAAAATAAAAATAAAAACTCAGCTAAAAATTCTGCTATGTGGCAAATAATAAATAAAACAATATTATTTTAACAAATATTTACTATGTGCCAAGTATTTTTCTAATAGTTTTGTGAATATTAATTTATTTAACATATATAATATTTTTGTGATGTAGTATAACTACATTTTTCAGAGGAGGAAAATGATTCATAGAGAGTTAAGAAACTAGTTCAAGGTCTCAGAGCCAGCATTTGGGCTGGGTAGTTTGCTTCTAGAATCCAGGCTCTCAGCTGCTGCACTGTGCTACTTCTCCATGTGGTCTATGAACATAGAAAATATTTGTCATAGCCAAAGTTTTACTTGTTACATTTAGCATTATTTATAATTATAACATATTATTCACATATTATAATACTAGTCATGTAGAGTAGCTGGGCAGAGAATTTATTATCTCTGCAGAAACTTCATATATGGCTGCGGTCACCTGGTATGGCACGCATGGTGGGCAGCTGAGGTGCAGGTGATGGCCACGTTGCAGTGCATAGAGTCCTTGTCTAGTTGAGTGGTCATGTGTTGGGCTGTAACCTGGGTCTTGTGACCCTGCAGGGCACCAACACCTACCTAGTGGGGACTGGCCCTAGGAGAATCCTCATTGACACTGGAGAACCAGCAATTTCAGAATATATCAGCTGTTTAAAGTTGACTCTAATTGAATTTAACATCGCAATCCAAGAAATCATAGTGAGTAATTGGCACCAGGATCATTTTGGTGGCATAGGAGATAATTATAAAAGCATCACTAATGACACTATCTATTGTGTTAAAAAAAACTCATAGAGGAATCCCCATAGGGAGTAAATTACAGGAAATGGAGAGCAACAATATGTTTATCTGAAAAATGGAGATGTAATTAAGACTGAGGGAACCACTCTAAGAGTTGTATAAACACCTGGCCACACTGATGATCACAGAGCTCTCCTCTTAGAAGAGGAAAGTGCTCTCTTTTCGGGTGATTGCATCCTAGGGGAAGGAACAACTGTATATGAAGACCTCTATAATTATCTGAACTCCCTAAAAGAATTATTGAAAATGAAAGCTGATATTATATACCCAAGACATGGCCCAGTAATCCATAATGCAGAAGCAAAAATTCTGCATTACATTTCTCACAGATATCTCTGAGAACAGCAAATTCTTATATTATTTCGTGAGAACTTTGAAGAATCATTTACAATAATGGAGCATGTAAACATTATTTGCAAAAATACTCCTGAACATTGACATAAAATGGCTAACCATAATCTCTTGCTTCATTTTAAAAAGCTAGAAAAAGAAGGAAAAATACTTACCTGACAAGAAATGGAAAGCCAACCTTTAGTTTAAGATTAACGAAAGCTTTGTTTTCTTTTGTTTTTAGAGAATGGTATGTTTTCTTAACTATGAATTATTTATTTATAGAGAATATAGAGTGTAAAACACTGAAAATAACCCTAGAATACTTTTAAATAATGTCATATTTATTCTGAAATATATAAATTATATTATACATCTATAATATAGGTTATTTATCTAAACTTGTTCTTAAAACATTTTACCAAAAATTCAGAATCCAAAAGTTTATCAATTTTCAATAGATTATACAAAATGGTTACTTAAAAATATTAAAATTTGTGTAATTAAAAAAAATTTTAAATATTGTAGTCATAATGTCCTTATAGAAGAGGGACATTTGTTTTCTTATTCTTATGTAGAAGACATACAAGCGCTACTACTATTCCACACTATTAACCTATTCAAAAGATTTACTACAGGATGTTTTCTATGAGAAATCTTATCTGACACATTCAGACTCAATACTTCATCATTTTTCACTTGTGACTATGTCATTTTTAATTGCTCTATGTCATCCATCCATTGAGGATGTTGCCTGATATATGTGTCCTCTGCAAGTATACAGTAAGATTCCCAAGGCCAAGAGCAGTATTTTCTATTTTTATATTGCAGCGAAATCTCTCACATCTTCACACTAAAGCATCAAGTCCCTCCAATGTTGAATTTCTCTTGAGCTTCACAATGTTCTTCTGAGCATCAAAGCAACATAATTTAACTATAAATTATAAAGCTAGATAAAGTTGAATATACCTGTATAATGCCCAGCAGGTACCTCAAACTCTAAATATCCCAAATCCCAAAGTTTATTTTTTTCCATCAAATCTATGCCTCCTCAATATTTTTGCCCTCAGTAGCAGAAAATTTTCACTTATAACTTCTCTCTCCCAGTCACCAAATTCTAAGATTTCTCCATCACAAATGCCTCTTCTGTCACCCCTTTTTCATTTCCACTGACCTTGACAATGTGCAGTCTATGATTACCTCTCACTTACTCCACTGCAATAGTCCCCTAACAGATTGCTCCAAATCCAATTTCTAATTAGTAGAATCCATCCTTTGCGTTTCTCCCCCTGCTACATTTCCAAACACTGACATGATTGTTACTTATTCACTCCAAACAACCTGTAGAGAATAAAGTCCATATTTTCTTACTAAGGCATTCAAGGCTCTCCACATATAGGCCTTGGATTTCTAGCTGTCTAGTTCATTGAGGTTAGGACTATGTTTCTCCAAAAATCTGGTTATAGTGCAGTGAGATTGTGTGTGTGTGTTTATGTTTATATATTTGTTTTATCAAGTAGAATCATAAACATTACTTCATACACTGTGATTGCCCAGCTGGAAATGTCAAAGAAACAACAGAGCCAAACAGTAGTTAAAATAGCAAAATCATTTTATTCAGGAACCATTGCAATAAAGGAAAAGAGACCTCAATATAGAGCTGGGTCAATTCCAATTACAGCATGGACAAGTGGGGATTTATTGCCAAGGAGCAGGATGGATATCAAGAGATTGGAAAATTACTAAAAGGAAATATCAGGGGTGGGGAAGATTCTGGTTAAACAGACCTAACAGGATTCTTGCTGAGGACAGGCCAGGGTGGTCAGAGACCAAGAGTAGGGGTGAGCAATTTGCTCAGTTACAGAGGGTAATCAGGTATGAAGGGTCGGGTTCTGTCTAAACTGATTCAGCAAGATTATTGCTACAACTGGGTGATGCAGGAGCCACCAGATTGGAAGCCAAGGTCAAAGCCTAGTTGGAAAGAAGGCTTACATGGACCTGACTAGAGTTTAGTCAAGGAGAGTAGTCCTTGCCAGTGTGGTCACACTGTGTGTGTGTCTGTATTGATGCTGCCGTAATTTACCACAGAGGGACTCCCAGGCCATCAGAGCAGTGTCACCATATTTTGGGTGCAACAGCAGCCACAGAGAAGGCCGACTTTGAACAGCTACTAATAGTTAACTGGCTTTTCCTTAGGCTGGGATGGGGATGGGAGTCTTTTTTTTTTTTTTTTTTTGAGACAGAGTCTCACTGTGTTGCCCGGGCTAGAGTGCCGTGGCGTCATCCTAGCTCACAGCAACCTCAAACTCCTGGGCTCAAGCGATCCTCCTGCCTCAGCCTCCCGAGTAGCTGGGACTACAGGTATGCGCCACCATGCCCGGCTAATTTTTTTTTATATATATTTTTAGTTGTCCAATTAATTTCTTTCTAATTTTAGTAGAGACGGGGTCTCGCTCTTGCTCAGGCTGGTTTCGAACTCCTGAGCTCAAACAATCCACCCGCCTCGGCCTCCCAGAGAGCTAGGATTACAGGCGTGAGCCACCGTGCCCGGCGGGGAGTCTTGATTTACTTTCAATATTCCTCAGATTTGACCAGACCCCCAATTACATAAGATCTTCAGTCATAAAAAACATAACTTACAAAAAAACCACTTGTATTTTGCCACTTATAGCTTTTGTATTTTCATCAACAATTGTCTTAATACAAGTCTGGGAGAAATAAAACGGCTCACGCCACGCATCCATAGAAACAACCCAAGTTCTCTGAATGGACACAGCCTAGGACAAGCGGGAGCGCCCCCTCAAATCTCGCGAGTCGCAAGCACAGGCGCCTTCGCCCGGCCTCTCGCGATAGCACAGGGCTCCAGCTTCCCGTCTGAAGAGATCAGGCGGCGGCGTCTCCTGGGGCAACAGCAATGGCGGCGGCGCTGTCCGAGCGGCTCTTCTCCCTGGAGGTGGTTGTAGACTGGGTGCGCCTGGAAACTCGGTTGCTGCCGCCGTCCGCCGTTGCGGTGGAGCAGGAGGAGGCCTCGCCGCCGCGCTCCCTGTGCCCCGCCGTGGCTTTCCGCCTGCTGGACTTCCCCACGCTGCTGGTTTACCCGCCTGACGGCCCTGCAGCGCCCGCCCCGGAACCCCGGCCCGGCGTGATCAGCTTCGGTCGCGGCAAGTCCTGTCTCTTCCGTCTGCACCCTGCCACCCTGCACCGCCTGCTCCTTAGGACCCCGCTTTACACCTTGCTGCTGCAGCTGCCCCCCGGGCGCCCGACGCCCGCCCCACAGCTCCTGGGTTCCTGCAACATCTCGCTGGCCGCCACTGTCCAGAAGGTCTTGGGACCGGCCGCCTGCAGGTGCTCCCAGGGTCACCGGGGAAGGTTCTCCCTGCATAACCGAGTGGGGAAGCAAATTGGGGACATTGCGCTGGCCTACCGCCTGACTGACCTGGGAAGCCGCTTGCTGGGCCATCTTGAGCGGCCCGTCACCTTCACCTCCATAGGATGCGGAGTGGAGCACGAAGAGGTGCAGGAGGCAGTGGAGGTCAGTTCCCAAACCCCGCAGGAGAAACAGCAGCTACAGCAGCCAGCCTCAGAGCCAAGCCCAAGAGACACCGATAGGCCTCCTGGGGGGTTAGAAATCCCAAAGGCACAGAAGGATTTGAAGGAAATAGTTTTCCACACTAAGGCCAACTCTGATAACGCCAGTTCTGTGGAGAATGGCAAAACCAACTCTGTTGTCACTTGTCCAAATGCTTGCCGTGGGAGGAGTATTATTCCCCTAAATGAGGAAGTTACAGAGTTGGACATTGAAACCAACACATTTTGCCCTCCTCCTCTGTATTACACTCACTTGACCCAAGAAAAACTGCCTTCTGCACAGGTTAAAATCACCATTGAGCCTCAAGTGAATGTACTCGGGGAATTGGATGGTGCTTTTCCAGAAAACAAACATATGAATTCCCCAACATACAGAAGCTCTCCAAAACATACAAATTCTGCAACAGATGAAGGTCCTCCAATGCTTGTAAATCCTCCACATATTCAAGATATAGGAGCAGTTAATCAAACTACATGTCATACTCAAACTGAACAAAATAGAATTAATACAATAAGGCAGCTGCCTTTATTAAATGCTTTGTTAGTTGAGTTGTCCTTGTTATACGACCAACCCGTGGCAAGTCCTACTCACATACATCCTCACTTAGCCTGGTTATATAGAACTGAGGAAAAGAAGGCATCAGAGTCTTCTGCCAAATCCACATGTCAGTCTGAATCTAAAGAGGGTAAGCTTTCAGTTGGGGAATGTGAAAAGTCAGTTAGTCTTCAGCCTAAAAAGAACCAAGTTGAAAACCCTAAGAAAAGTAAATATTTTGAAAAGAACAGTGGTACCTCCCAAAAAAGAGTTCCAAGGGGGAAGCTGCTTTATGGCTTAACAAATACGCTAAGATTACGTTTAAAGCAAACAAATCCTGATATGTTGGTAGTACATGAAAAGAGAGAACAGTATAGAAAAATGCAAGCACAAATGTTGGGTACAAAATTCAGAATTCCATCATCCAAAGTTAAAATATTAAGCTTTGCAGAGCAAAATCAGAAATCACATCAACTACCTAAAGATAAGCATTTAGATTCAGATACATCTTTTGCTGAAAATAGTGGTACCTCAAGGCAAATTAGTGGAGTTTTTGATGAGCCTAGCACAACTAAAGAAATTAAACTGAAATGTGCAACTGAAAAAAAGAGAGTTGATTGTGGTAAAAATAGAACCAATAATGGTTCATTGGAAGAAATTGTGAGTCCTGCAAATTCCATTATTCCAGAAAGGTTTACACATGCAAATATTTTGGGAGGAAAAGTGGAAGTCCAAAGTCCATGTGTTTTCACACAGGATGCTATTGATAGAGTTGTAGCAGATAAAGAAATAAATAGTAGGCAGGACAAAACTACAGATAATGACATTCTAACTGCTGATGTGAATGAAAATAGACCAAGTGGAAATAGTTGCTATGAAAACATCTCAGAACTAAAGTATTCAGATGACTTCACCAGCTCTTGCTATTCTGAAGATTTCTATACCACGGAGGATACCAGCAGAAGTTTACAAGCTCATGATAGCAATCCAGGGGCAGAAAATCCAAAACATAGTCAATATACAAGTCAGTCTAGTGAAACAAAATTGTCTGTAAGGAAAAATAGCAGTGAAAAGAGTTCTATTCTTAGCCCACCTTTTTCAGCTGGATCACCAGTACACTCATATAGGAGATCTCGTATTTCAAAGACTCAGGATAAAAGTTTGGAGGAAGCATCTAGTATCTCTACCAGTGATTTATCTTCATCACATTGGACTGAAGAAAAAGAAAACCAGATAGACCAAAATGGTATGCATGTTTCTAAAGTTATAAAGAGAGATCAAGACATCTCTTTTAAACTTAAAACAAGAACTGGTTGCAAATCTGTAGAAAAAAGCCAGTCACCGCAGACATCTCAAGTGAGTTCTTACCTGCCTTCTAATTTGTCAGAACTAGAACTTAATGTCCTGAATAGCAGTACATCAGATCACTTTGAAGAAGATAGTGATGATGTTGGTTCACTAAATATTTCCAAGCAATGTAAAGATATTTGTGAATTAGTAATAAATAAACTTCCAGGATATACGATGTAAAAATATGTGCTTTTAAAAAACATTTTTTAACAACCTGTGTGTACTATTAGCGAAAAAAATTTAAAAACTCTTAACATTACATTTTAGTACACAAATTATGTGAATAAGTCTTTTTAAGAAATGTAAATGTTTGTCATTCCTTTAATGTTTAAATAGTATTCTACCATTAAATCTGATAATATTAATCATGAAATCACCCTATAACCTATGTAAGATTTCTTTTTAAGTTGTTTAATCTTATAAGAATAAAAGTATCTATCATTCTAAACTGTCTCTCCTAAAGCATCTGCCCTAAAGTATTGATCATCCTGAATCTGTCTTAATGCATGTCATTGAAAAAAGAAGACAAGTTAATGAGGATAGCTTCAAATTTTAATTGAAATAAATCATTTAACAAATATTGAGAACTTACTGTGTGAGATGCAGAAAGGTACAAAACTATTTAAGGTAGAGCTCCTGCTATTATAACAGCTTATGGTTTTATGTAGATGAGAAGTCTTCCTTGACATGTATATGTCCTATATCCCTAATAGGTGAAGTTAATTTTATATGCTATCATAGTGCTCTGTACCTTTTTTAAAAAAAAAAAACGAAACACAATTTGTTTGATTACTTGATTAATGTTTATCATCCACTAGGCTTTAGTTCTGTGATGGAAGGGACCATATTTGTTGTATACATCGAATCTATTCCTAATATCTAGCACAGTCCCTGACATGTGGTTGGGTGCAGTGAAAACATTCACCGAACAAATGAACAAAGGCCAGACATTTAAAATACCTAATGGGCTGGCATAGAATTTAGCAGTAAAAACAAGCAGAAACCCCCAAAACCTGTAGAAAATCCTTATTGGAGACATGTTTGACTGTGATATTTTTGTTTTGCTGGATATAAAAAACCTTCAGTTGTTCTTTCCAGTATTTGGAAAGGGGACCTAAAAAAGGTATCTTTCTATACAATTTCTTATATAGGAGTTGAGTTTATTGTCATTGCAGTTTGTTCAATAGTTGTTTTTAATGTATGAAAATTTGTTTATATGAAATCTAGTGATTTATTTATAATTTGCTCCATTGTTTTTATAGTCAGACCTTACTCTGTGTTCAAATATATCTTCTTCCAGCTGTGTTATACTTTAATTTTAGACTTTTTAATATATCTATAATATTTTTGAATGTATGAGGTGAGATCCTAATATTCCTTTCTTTACAAGTAATTAAATAATGATATAGGTATTGTCTTCTGAATGATCATAATGATAGGATTTAGATAGATGGTAAGAGGATGTTATATTTTGGGGAGTGATATGAATGAAAAGATGATGACGGAAATGAGCATTATATAGTCCTGGGACAATGAAAATATTATTTTCATTAGAATGATAGGTTCATGCTACAGAGTGGTAAAAAGGAAATTTGCTGAGTAAGGAAAGTTGCAGATTCTAGAGAGCTTCAAATGCCAAGCATAATAATAAAGTCCTAAGCAACAGGAACAATAGAGTACTTTAGATTATAAATGAGCACCAGTAAGTAGTAGTGACATTTTGAATATTTTAAATTATTGAAAATAATTACTTAGAGACATAGAAATTACACCAGTAAAAGTTTTGAAATAATGAAAGACTTTTTATGGCTAATGGCTATGATCTTAATTTTTGTATAAATATAAAGCATATAGTATATCATCTTACAAAATCAAAATAATTTAATGACAGGTACTATAACTAGTAGATACTCATATGATGTCAACTGTGTAAACTATTAATGGCAATCTTTCATTACCATACAAGAAATAAAACTATAAACTATCAGAATCATCAAAGAAATAATTCCTTAAAAACCAACTGTTTTATTTATTTGATTGAGAACAAGTCATTGTGATGAGACTAGGTAAGGAAAATGATGAACTCAGTGTGTCTAAAAAGTCCAAAGAACTAATGTTCTTTATATTACAAAACTGAGTAGCTAATAAGCTTCTCATTGAGTTATCCCATGAATACTTATTTCTAGAATTGTGGTATTGGTTTTTCCAGCTTAATTCTAGTAAAAATGTATGTTTTCATGTATTTTGTACTTCCTGTTTGCATTCTATCTTCAAATTCAGTTTGATGTTTTAATTCTACAATCTAAAACATACTTTTTAGAGAATTTCATAACATACTACTCATGAAATTTTATTTATCTCCTTAATTGCTTAAAATCACTAAAATGTGAAGTAGTATTTCAAGGTCTCAAATAAGGGGGACCTGTCATTTCATTGTAAAATGAAGCTATTGCAAACCTTCCAGAAGTTCTTCTGAACAGTGTGGGTATCTCAACTGCTATGGACAGAGCTGAATGAGAGAGGGACTAAGAAGGAAAGTGAGCCATAAAATGATGTTAAGACCAACCTCTGTGTAGTACTAATGCTTACAGCTTAGGAGGCAGCTGTCAATAACAACAAGTCCTTTGAACTGTTGCCGTAAACATATTCCCAGAGGACTGTACAGATGCGTACAATATGTTGGGTTTTTCCTGCAGTCATATGCATGCTATTGATATCTTCAGATACAAAGAACAATGATACTAAACTTCTATCATGCAATTGTGGCTTTCTGTTGAGAACAACCCCTTTCCATCTCAATTAATTTATATTTTTCTTCATGTACAAGCAGTGAATTTATTATGGGATTATACTTAGGAACCAGACTTTTATTGGTAGCAAATATATAGGTCAACACTATAAGTTAAAATCCGAACTTTTTAATCAGCACATTATGTTGTTAACAAAGCAAAGAAATTTCATAACAAAGAAAGCAACATATAAATAAGATAAACAATATTTAAATGTGTTGAGTCAAAGTGTCCTTGGCCCTAGAGAAATAGTCATTCTTCAGGCTGTTTATGTTTTAATTTAGAATAAAATGTCTAGAGAGTTGCACAGAATGACAGTGTATGAGCCAAGACTTGCTGAATCATTCTCTTCTTATTGTTAACCTACAACAATGGAAGGAAAACTTACTTGGTCAGGGACCAAGGCGTTCTTAACTGATTTTCTCCGGAGATCTAACTGTCATGCCAGGGAACAACAGCCTTCAGGATGAGCTTCATTAGGTTGGAGTGCCAAGCCATAGGGTAGAAATATTTCCTTATTTCCCAAACTCTTCTCATATCTCTCTTATATTAATAATATATATTCTAGAAAAAAACCAGAAAGCTCAGATAAGAGTTTTTGCTTCAAAATTGTGTACTAAGGAAAGGTAATGTCCTTTCCTTCCAAAATCCCACTGAAATGATAGAAGAGATGTAAAAATAAGACTGAACCCATAGTAGCCCCAGAAAACAAGGAAAATGCTGGTGGCGGATAAGACAG
This sequence comes from Propithecus coquereli, assembly GCF_000956105.1. Lineage (NCBI taxonomy): Eukaryota > Metazoa > Chordata > Mammalia > Primates > Indriidae > Propithecus > Propithecus coquereli. The sequence continues at coordinate 6,122,790 of NW_012152618.1, read as the reverse complement.
TTTGAGGAACTTCTGGAAGATACAAAGCAGGTGGGATTGGGTTTATGAAAAAATTGATTATAAGTCCACTCTTCAACATAGCCCCCTAAGAGTGCTACTGGAGAAATGAGGAGATAGTGTTTTCCAGCAGAGCCCCAGATAAACTTCAAGCTCGGTCAGCAGCGCTTGATAGTAGGAGCACGTTACGGGAGGACTGGGGCAGAAATAGAACCCCGAGGACAATAGAGAATTCGGGGTGAGGCTAAAGGGTATCTACTAGAAGAGGTGTTGGGACCAAAAAGGAAAACTAGTGTTTTTTGCTTTTGACAGTAAAACATATATTAAAACTGTGTCTCAATTTTACTAGGGAGACTACTAACCCTCGTGGCAAATTAAAGTGATATAAGCCTGGTCTTTGGAGGCAGACAAGCAGAATTTACGTCCTTGATTACATTATATTACTCCTTGAAGACTATGTCTCTGTTGTAGGATTGATTTAGTTTCAGGATTGAATTAAATAACTTGTGTATAGCATGTATGGCAGTGAATATATGCGTGTTTGGGGGTTGTAGTTATATTACAGAGAATGTACCATGGTATCTGTATTCCTGCCCCAAGGGATGTATTTTCAATTAAAACTTAAGTCAAAAAATGCACACTTCCTTCCAAAAGGTTTAAACAAATTTCCCATAGCATAGAAAGGCCAGGAAGCCCATGATGACAGAAGAGGCAGGATGAAGAATTCTGGCCAGGGAAGAAGACTGTTTAGGTCAGAGAGCAGAGCCACAAAACCAAGCAGAAGAAGGAGCCCTTCTCAGAATATTAAACAAGGTGGGGCATCTAGCTTTGTGCAGAGTATTGGGGTGGGGTTAGGGGGAACACAAAACTGCCTTATCATTCAGAAAGAAAGGAACTCTGAGCCAGGGTATAAGTAAAGACAAGGTTTTCTAAAGTAGTAAGAAAAGAGTGTATGAATGCAGAAATGTTTCCCTGCAAACCTAGGTAAGTGGTCTCTCTTATAGGAGGTTGTTTTAAAACCTCCTAAAAGTTTCTTTTTTTTTTTTCTGTCTTTATTATTTCATGTCTTCCCATAGCGGCACCCAAAAATGTTTAAATGCCTTGGGGATGCGGATGGGGTGAGAGGGGAAGGAGCTGTCGTAACGTATCCTAATAAAATAGCCAGGAGCTTACAGAATGAGTTGGGAAAGGATGAGACTTAGCTTTCAGACCAGATGTTGCAACTGAGTAGAAGAACCCTTGGCGGCAGGAATACCTGAAAAGATTTGGGTTTTAAGAAGAAAGGATGTTTGTGCTTCTGGGATCAGGGCAGGATAGGAGATTAGATAAGCTCCTGAGTAATAGCAAGGCACGATAACAGCTGAGGGTCATATTCAGAAAGAACATGGAATGGAACGGGTCCATGAGTCAGTATGTGAGTTGGTTACTGCAAGATCAAAAACCTGTACTTTTAGTTTGACTATTTACCATATTGTATGTTTTCTTCATTATGTTTTTGTTTTCTTCTTGGTTTTAATGTAGCTCTTTTTGAAGGATCTTCTAGTTGAGCTATAAAAGCAATAGGAAGTGGCTTTGGTTGGGGCCAAAATGCCAGAGGAGAAGCATCATACCCCCAGAGTCTACTTATCTAAAGATTCAGAAAAAAATACATAAGACCTCTCTCAAAGCCCCTCCTTTCCACCCAGAGATTTTTCCTTCCGCTATTCCCCACCAAAAGCCTTGGGTGGCTTTGCATTTTGTTTTATTAAGGTGAGCTGTTCAATCACAGAGTCTCATACCTAGCAAGTGCCTAGAGTACTGTATCTCACAACTTGCGATGTCAGTGTCAACCCTGTGGAGTGAATTGGGACTGAATTCTGGACTCAGAATGACATGAAAAATAATGGATCACTTTAGGTCTGAAGGAGCCTGTTGTCAGAAGAGTTGGCCTGAAAATTATTGCCTGCATATCCAGAATTTTTAAGACTGTTTCCAAGTACTTTGGGATAGCACTTATTAACCTGAGAGAAAAGATCATTCAAATCTCCTGAGAAAGTTCTTAGGATGAACATCTATGCTTCTTGTTAGGAAAGTACTCCATAACCCCAATATTCTCTGTAACAGCCAGAAGCTAAGTATTTAGCAGGGCAGAACTTCTATTTTCAGATGAAACATCCTTCTGTCTAGTGCTGCTTTGCTGCAACGTATTGTTTCCTGGTGCTCTCTTCCTATCTCACGAATCGCAGTGTGGGTTCACACCATCAACCTCTAAGAACCAGTGTGAGAGGCAGGATCTTACCAAGATTATGGCCTCACTTTTCATTGGAAAATAGGATTTCTAAAAGAAAAATGTATTTGGTGATGTGGTCTCTGTTGCTGTCATTAATTTTAACACTAATATCTTTTTACACTGAATAGCACTTTACGGCTTATGAAGGACTTCCGTTATTTCACGTCACCTTTCCAAAAGCCCTGTGAGCTAAGTATTAACATAGATGAGGAAACAGGCTGTTTTCCATATTCATGGCCTTTCTCACTTTCATAGAGAAACTGAAAGACTCTCGGCATAAATCTCAGAATAATAAAGTTCCTTCAATCCTTGTAATATCATTTCCAGAATCAGAGTGAACAGCAATAGTCTATAAATAGACACAATTCCAAGTTTGTTGTTTTATTTATTTTTTACTGTGGTAAGAACACAACATGAGACCTAACCTCGTAGCAAATTGAAGTGTACAATACGTTATTGTTGACTGCAGGCACAGTGTTGTACAGCAGACCTCTCAAGCTCATTTGTCTTGCTTGACTTTGTGCCCAGTGATTGGTAACTTCCTATGTTCCTCTTACCTGAGCCCCTGACAACCACCATTCCATTCTTTGATTTTAGTCATTTGACTATTTTAGACACCCTAAGCAGAGGACCCAGCTAAGCAATGCCTGGACTCCTGACTCATGAATACTAGGAGAACACACAGATATTACTTTAAGCTGATAATTTGTTATGCAGCAAAAGAAAATTACTACAAATAGTCAGTAGAGAACACCACGGCAAGTTGAGAGAGAGAGAGAGGAAGAAAGGAAAAAGCTTTATATTTTAAGTATTATTTATTTATGTATTTATATTTATTTATTTATTTAGAAATAGAGTCTTGCTCTGTCACCCTGGCTAGAGTGCAGCGGCTTCATCATAGCTCACTGCAACCTTCAACTCCTGGGCTCAAGCAATCCTCCTGCCTCAGCCTCCGGAGCAGCTGGGACTATGGGACTACAGGCACGCCACTGCATCTGGCTAATTTTTTTATGTTTAGTAGAGATGGGGTATTGCTCTTGCTCAGGCTGCTCTCAAACTCCTGAGCTCAAGAGATCCTCCCGCCTCAGCATCCCAGAGTGCTAGGATTACAGGCGTGAGCCACCGCGCCCAGCCGTAAGTATGTTTTACAGGCACATTTATTCTTGTTTTTTAAACAATGGTCACTGCATTTTTATTTTTCACTGAGCTTTGCAAGTTGTATCACAGGCCCTGGTTGTCACTCTCAACTGGTAAAGGCAAATCCAATTGCTTACAGGTTTCCATTATGTTATCCAAGTACACTTAGTATTTGGCACCACCTTTCTGGACGTAGTTGATGTGTATCATGCTGGAGCATACTGTGTTGGAGGCTACATGTTTTCTCTCTAGAACCTAGAACATTATCTTTTAAATTTTAATTTTACAGTCTGAACTGAAATGCCTACATTTCACATGACTCACAAATTTGGCTTTCTAAAACTTTTATACAGGATTACTCCTAGTAACTCTTGGGAGGTAGAGTTAAAGTAATTCTGCATGCAATATTTTCAGTGCATAACATGAAATTATTGAAAAATACATAACCATTTATTAACTTTTTCTATTTATTCTTGTTAGTTAAGGTGATTTCTAAAGATTTTTAAAAGACTGACTTTCTTCATATTAGCGTAATATTTCTTTAGCGCTAATTGCAGACTTCTAGAGTAGTGCTATGCCCTTAAAATGGTTTATTTTGCAGAATGGCCCACTTCACTGGTTTGAGATATAAATGTAATGATTCCCCTTTTATATTTTAGTAGATTATTTTAGCTCCATGTATTCATGTTAGCATAAAATCCAGCATCAAACTTTTACGAACTCCATTATCCCAAATGGTCCAAGATCCTGAGAAGTTGACTTATCCTTAGTTACATGGTCTGTCCTGCTTACAAATGCCAGACCATGTGACCTGCCCACTAATTGGCCTTGGTTTTCAACTGCTGTGGCTTCTATTGCTCTGATACTGTGTTGCGTTTGAAGATCAGCTGCCTCCATAGTCCTGATTGCAGCACAGGTCACAAGGGCACAAGTGACGATGGTTTTTACTCACAAGCTGACATTGACAGGGTGACTGGGTCTGGAGTTGTCTTAGAGTTCTTCCCCATGATGTTGCATATATTCTGTGTGGAACAAGGGTCGCCAGTACAGGTTCTTACTTTCCTTGTTTTCTTTGGAGTCTTTAAGGTCCTTTCCTGCCAGAGAACTTTAGCCAAGATTATCCTAAAACATTTGATTTCCTGACAATTTTAAACATCTTAAGGAAGGGGCCTGGGTCTTGATCTTGTTCCTCTCTGAAGCTTACTTAATGCCATGCACATCTACTTTCGCTCTCTCCATTTCCATCAAATCACAGAAAGGATCTCAGATTCTTATGGCCAAGGGATGTTGTCTTAGTCCACTTATGCTGCTATAACAGAATACCACAAACTGGGAATGTATAAGGAACAGAAATTTATTGTCTCACAGTTCTGGAGGCTGGGGAGTCCAAGATTGAGGGGCTGGCATCTAGAGAAGGCCTTCTTGATGAATCATAACATAACAGAAGGGCAGCTGGGGAGAGAGAGTCAAAGGGACCAAACTTGGCTTTGTGTAAGGAACCCACTCCCATGATAAGGGCATCCATTCATTCATGGGGGCAGAGCCCCCATGGCCTAATTACCTCCTAAAGCTTCTACCTCTTAATACTATTACAATGACATTCAATTTCAAAATGAATTTGGAAGGGCACAAACATTCAAACCATAGCAGATGCTATTCTACTTCCATTTACGTAACTAAGAGTGACTTTTGTAGTGTTATGGGAAGAGTCTGAGAACTTTTCCCAGAAAATTTTCAGTGTCCCCTATGGAAAAGCAGTTAGCAATGCTAGCTTAACAACAACAACAACAAAAATTAAATTAACTTTATCCATGCCAGCTACCTCCACATATGTATATACTGAGAATGTCTTATGTATTTTTGTTTTTCTCCCTAATCACTAGCAAGGAGGCTACCACAGTGCCTCTGTTAAAGTATATTGTCTCAGTCTGTTTGTGCTGCTATAACAGAATACCAGACTGTGTAATTTATATAGAACAAAAATTTATTTCTCACAGCTCTGGAGCTGGGAAATCCAAGATCATGGGACTGGCAGGTTCAGTGTCTGGTCAGGACCCAGTCTCTGGTTCCAGGGTGGTGCCTGGTTGCCGTATCCTCTGGCAGAAGAGATGGAAGGGCAAGAAAGAAGTGAACTCCCTTCAGCAAGCCGTTTCTAAGGGGACCTAAGTCCATTCATGAGGGCAGAGCTCTTATGACTCAATCACCACATAAAGACCACACATTTTAATATTGCCTTGGAGACTAAGTTTTAACATAAATTTTGCAGGGGACACAAACATTCAAACTTTAGCACATATGACTGATGAACGCTGGTGGGATTGAATAGAAACAATAATTAAAGCTAGCATCTATTCATATTTTTCAAATTAGGGTGTTCCATACTTTGTCTACCTCACTTCTTAGCTAAGAGGCACTCTGCCATGCAGAAATTTGGGAATGGTGATCCATGAAGCTAAGTCACTCAGTTCCCTGCTACCCCAAGGAGTAAACCAAGATAAAGACTCTTTTGATGATTCCTCAAAGCAGTCCACTTAGCTGACAATACTTGGGACCACCTGG
>NW_012152618.1:6113774-6115365 GCF_000956105.1 Propithecus coquereli | reverse complement strand
AATTTCTTTAATGTCTGGCTTAATAGAAGATAGCTAGATTCTCATATCTGTTTCTGCATTCAATCTATTGTGATATCACACGTCATCATAGCCTCTGGAAGACTCCACAGTACACCTAGTGAGAGAATAAGAATGAAAAGGTCAAATAATGTCTCAGCATCATTATGAAAATAATTTGACTTCATGGACCCCTTGCCAACCCTTCCCAAAAGATTCTTGAGAACCCTGAGGAACCCCTGGATCACACTTGGAAAGATGCTTTTCTAGGTTATTCTTGGCCCTTTTTTCCCATATGGATTTTGGACTACTTTATGGAGGTTAAGAAAATAGGTTTTTATTTGCATCACATGGAATTTAAAGGTTAATTTGCTAATAATTGACATTTTTATGATATAGAGAATCCACGAACTTAATATATCATCCTAAAACTTTAAGTTCTTTTTAGTGTCTTTCAATATGTTTTGGCATTTTCTTTGTCAGCTCTTATATCTATCCCTTATGTTATAATTAGGTAATTTGCAGTTTTTGTTGCTATTGTGAATGGGCCCTTTTAAATACACATTTTAAAATTAGTTGGTTGCTGGTGTATAACTGGAATTGTGTTGATCGTTGTATGTTGAGCTTGATTCCGGGAACTTTCCTGAACTCTTTTTGCTTACGATTTGTCTGTAGATTCTCTTGGCTTTTCTATGCAATCATGTTGTCTAGGAATAACAGCAATTTTAAAGCTCTTCTACCTCTTTTCGATGGGGGTGTGGCATGTTGTGTTTGTCCAGTGTTTGTCAAGAGGAGGGCTGGAGAGAGCTGAGCTTCCAGGTGTCTAGGTGGCCAATTAAATGAAGGCAAAATGAAAGTCAGGGTCAGACCAAAACTCGCTCGCTGCAATAGAATAAGCAAGGTTGTAAGCAGGAAAGGCAGTGGGTGGTCCCAATGTTCCATTCTCCCCGCAGAATTGCAGGGGGTGACTCCTCCATGTTAAATGAAGCAGTGATTATGAGAGTCTTTTTTTTTTTTTCCAAATTATGAGCATCTTTATCTTGTTCCTGGCTATAGAAGGACTATTCCAAATATTTCACCATTATATTAACATATGGTATTCATTTTAGGTACTTGATAGATACACTTTTTAAGCTGAAGGAAGTTCCAGTTAATGTTTAGATTGTCATTACTGAATTTTATTTTATAATTATGAATATGTGTTGAATTTTATCAAATACTTTTCTGTATCTATTAAGCTAATCATGTGTTTTTTCTTCTTTAATCCGTTTATGTGGTAAATGAAAGTAGGAGATTTTCCAATGTTGAATCATGCTTGCATTCCTTTCTTGGTTCCGATGCATTCTGTTATAAATATTGCTGTATTTCGTTTACTAATAGTTTATTTGTAATTGCCCTTTCTTATACCATCTTTATCTATTTTTCCTCTCAAGATTTTAAGAGACTTAAAAAGTAAATCATAGCGCTTTCGCCCTGTTTCTGTTTTCCAGACTAGTTTCTGTGAGTCAGGAGTAATCTGTCCTTCAAGGGTTGGTAAAACTTGCCTGTAAAACTATTTGAGCCTTATCCTTCTTTTGGTAAAATGTGTTGCTCA
>NW_012152618.1:6112899-6113724 GCF_000956105.1 Propithecus coquereli | reverse complement strand
GTTCCCTGCTACCCCAAGGAGTAAACCAAGATAAAGACTCTTTTGATGATTCCTCAAAGCAGTCCACTTAGCTGACAATACTTGGGACCACCTGGGTTAAGAATGGGGATGACCACAGACTAGGGAGACACCACTGCCCATCCTCGACGCCACTCCATTGTCCGAATTTACTTTCAGGATAAGTTATGCAAGCTGACTTCCCCAGGAGGTGCACTTTTGTGGCAGATGTTTTTCTGGCTGACAACTATTCTAACATATGGCACCTCCTAAGAGGTACCAGAAGATTGAAATACTCTGATCTCCACGCTTCAACTGCATTTCTTCAAATAGCTTGGTTATAAAACCCACAACAAATAACTTCCTTTAACACTATCAGAGTGTTAGGAAGAGCTAGACTGTGGTGTATATTTAGACCACTTTGTACCTGAATTTAAATTTTAACATTCTCATTGTAGGCAACCAGCTTCACTGTGTGCATCATAAAGCACAAGAATGTAAATGAATGTGTTTGATCTCAAATCTGTGGTCCCATTCACTTGTTTTTATTATGTGATATTTCAAACATTCAGAATAATAAATAATACAAGCAAACTCCTGTGTATACATTAACCAGATTTAACTCAGTGTTGAAACCATGCTGTGTTTTTAGTCTTTCTCTTTCTCCCTCTGAAAGATCCTCCCTTCTCTCCTTCCCTCCTTTCTTTCTCTCTCTCTTTCTCATAATCACAACATACAGATAAAACTGAAAGCCTGTGTTTCCCCTCCCCATTTCTTTGTCCTCCCTTCCAAGGGTAACCATCCCTGTGGGGTTGGTGTGTATCCTTC
>NW_012152618.1:6093768-6110469 GCF_000956105.1 Propithecus coquereli | reverse complement strand
TGGGGTCTCGCTACATTGCCAAGGCTGGTCTCCGACTCCTGGGCTCAAACAATTCTTCCTCTTGGGCCTCCCAAAATGCTAGGATTACAGGAATGAGCCACCGTGCCTGGCCTAAAGTATTTTTTAAATTCAATTTTGAAAAGCTTTTAAAGAAGTTAAGGATTGTATTTTATTCTCATTGACTCCAGTGAACACAAATCTGTATTCGTCCTACTGACCTCTCAGTTGCATTCAACATATTTGCCCACATACTTCATCTGCTACTTTCCATTCTTGCTTTTCTTGACCTCACACTCCTCTGGTTTTTCCTCTTTCTGGACTCGCAGAGTCAATCTTCTTTCAAGGTCTTTTTCTTGTACTCTACATCCAAATGCTGGATTCCAGCTCTTAACTTCTGCTCTTTGTAATTTCTCTGTAAACTGTCTGGGTTATCTCATTCTCCTATTGCTTTAAAAATAGCCTAGATGGTGGTAACGTCCCAACTTTAATCTCCAACACAAATCTCTCCTCTGAGTTGCAGATTCATATCTGAAATATCAATTTGTATTTCACAGGTGTCTCAAACCTAATGGGTACGAAATGTGACTTTTGATTCCCACCCTCCAAAACAGTTCCTGTATTAGTTTTCTGTGTTGAACGTTCTCCATTCATACCTTCATACCCACCCTCTACCTGTCTCCACCCTGCTTTGTGGCCAGGATGTGGCCTTCCTTGATGGACTGCACCAGTGGCCAACTTTGAGTTCTGGCTTCTGTTTGGGGTTGTCGGTGGGAGGCACTGGCAGGCTGTTGGAGGGCAGGAGGAGAGGGAAGTTGGGGTATTGAGTTCCCTGGCTGCCTTCCTGCCAGCCTGGGTTGGTAGTGGCTGCTGTGTTCCTATAGAGAAGGTCATGGCTCTCATGGAACATTCAATTCTCCCCTTATCCTCTCTGACCTAGGCATGGTCACGGCTCCCTGCATTGCTAGTCCTGGAGTCCTTCACCATCCCGTATTGGTCTCCCTTAACTATGTTCACACCTTTGTGAGTATTTCCTTCACTAAACTTCCTCAGTGACCTCGTCTGAGCACCCCATCTGTTTCCTGCCAAGATCCTGACGATGAGTCTTCCCAGTCTCAGTATATTGCCATTCTACTTGTGCTCAAGCCAGGACACTGTGTCATCATCCCTCCCGTTCACCTTCCGCATTCCCTATCCATGAGCCCATCGTGTTGCCGCTACTTTCTACAAGAAATAAGAAAATAGCAGCTAAGTGGCAGCCTCTTTACTCTTCTCCCCATTTTTACTTTGCCTCTTTCAGTGTATTCACTGCATGACAAAGTCATCTTCAAAAAATAGAGATCAGAAATATTTCTTCTCTGCTTAAAACTCATGAATGGCTTTTTCTTAGATTTTGAACAAAGTCCAGATTCTTTTTTTTTTTCTCTTTTGGGGGTAGGATCTCACTCTGTCGCCAGGGCTAGTGTGCATTACCATACCTCACTGCAACCTCAAACTCCCCAGAGTGCTAGGATTACAGGCTAGAATCACGCCACTCTTGGCCCCAAATTGTTTACCATACACCTACGGGGCCCTGTATGAGTCCCTCTCTACCTCCTTCGCCAAGTGCATCCCCTATCTCACTTCAGCTTGCCCTCTGATGCTCCAGGCACACTGTCTTCCCTGTTATTCCTTAAATATGGGGAACACATTCACACCCCAGGACCTTTGCTCATGCTGTCCCCTTTACAGGAAGCCCTTGTAGGGCTACATAGAGCACTTACTACTCTGCTCTTCACATGTTCCTTTTTATCCTTCAGGTGTCTGTTTAAATGTCACTTCTTCAGAGAGGCTTTTTGATAACCCTATCACATTAAGTTTCTCAACTCCACCTTATCCACACCCCATGATTTTCTATCATTGCACCTTGTTAATTCCTTTATAGTCTATTACAACAAATAACTATGCATATCAATAGCTTTTCTATTTGTTTATTTTCTTTACTTATTTATTTTCTGGCTTTTTTGCTAGGCTGTAAATTCTTTGATGATAGAGACTTAGGACAGTTTTGTCCACTACTGTATACTACTGTATACCCAGCTTTTAAGATAGCTCCTATTACGCTGGCATATGCTAACATTTTTCACTCAATAAATATTTGTTTAACCCATAGATTACTTAAATATTCAAGTAAGAAGAACAGTAGCATTTTCTTAAAAGCTCCATAATAAATTGCAATGGAAAATGAAGAGATAATTTCCTTAACAACAGCCAAAAAAAAAAAAAAAAAGACTTCATTTCTCTCTCTATATATTTTTTTCCCTTTTTCCCCCTGAGGGAATGATCAACATTTAGATGTTCTTAGCCTGTTGAGAATCCAGAAAAACCACTTAGCTGCAGAGGAAATTTCAATTACACAATGGAGATTAAAGTTTCAGCACTTGGGAATAATTATAAAGATGTTTTCCATTATATATGTTCAAGAAAAAAAAAAGAAAGAAAGGCATGAAAACCCACTGGAAAAGCATTTCAAATTGTAATTAAATTATTACCTTTATTGCAATCAGAAAAATTATTTCAAAACCTCAGATCTTTGGTCTAAAGCCCGAAGACTAATCACTTAATGATGTGGTTGAAACTCAAGAATTCAAAAGAGCTTGGATAGAGCAGGAATATTTTAAAACATCATGCGATTGCTAAAACCATTAAACGAAGGGATGACATATGGGTAATCATCTAAACACACAGCGATATTTCCTCCTCTGAGATGCATTTGTTATTTATACAACTAACTTACCACTTAATATTCTGAGTCTTTAATTGTAATTATTTTTTATGTATCTGTAGTGTATTCCTCACTGCTATGTGATAAATTCTGTGGCTGGGAATGTGTTTTAAACTTATTTTTATTGTTTAAAAAAATCTCCTAGAGGGTTGCAGTGAACATCTATTAATCTTACCGCCCAGAATCCATTCATTTTTCTTTAGATAAAATAGTTTACTGTAATTTTCCTCCGGGAAGTTCCTCAGTCCCTACTCTGGAGCATTGCGATTCGATGAGTTTAATCCCACGTCTAGTTTAAACAGCGAGCGTGTTTCCTCTCCCAGTAATTGGATGGGTACATGACTCCACATGAGGAAATGTTTTAAAACTGTTCTGGGAGACGCATGCTCTTTTCCCCACTGGGTCTGAATGATGAAGTACATTGGAACCCGTCTCGGAAGCAATCACAAGAGAGAAACTTCTGGAAGATGGAGCCAACACCAAGAAATGAAAACAAAGAAACAGTCCTGGTCATGTTTGAATCCTGGGTTATACACTGGAAAAGAGTTAATTATTGAACTCTTAAATTATGTAAGTGAGTAAATTCACTTCTTAAAAATAAAGACCATTTGGGATTTATAGTTTTCTCAGTTGCAACCAAAATAATTCTTGTACATAGTAGGCACTTGATTAATGTTTCTGATTAATTTCTACAAGTTTCTGCTTCGTTTCCAGGGCTCTTACAAAAATCTTTTTTTTTTTATTTCAGAATATTACCGGGGCATAAATGTTTAGGTTACATATGTTATAAATCTAAAATGTTTCTCTTGATTTGGTTAAATAGAAAAACAAACCTTTGCCATGATGAATATTCTTTAGTTCTTCTGGGTCAAACATCTCTACTGGAAATACAAAAATTTATTTTTTAATAAGTTGTTAGTTCCAGGCCATTTCTGATTTCTGAAAAGCTTTCCCTCTGATATTTCTGAAAAACAAATAAGTGAATCTATGAATTTTATGCCTACTTGAAATTACAATGTGTTTCTTTATTCTGAAGAATGCATTTCTTTGTTTTTGTCAACAACTATATTTATAATCAGACATTTCAATTTAGTTTAATACTGTACCTAATAAAGGAATTTAAAACTATTTAAAAAGTAGAATTAGGGCCAGGCACGGTGGCTCACGCCTGTAATCCGAGCACTCTGGGAGGCCAAGGCGGGCGGATTGTTTGAGCTCAGGAGTTCGAAACCAGCCTGAGCAAGAGTGAGACCCCGTCTCTACTAAAAATAGAAAGAAATTAATCGGACAACTAAAAATATATAGAAAAAAATTAGCCGGGCATGGTGGCACAGGCCTGTAGTCCCAGCTGCTCGGGAGGCTGAAGCAGAAGGATCGCTTGAGCCCAGGAGTTTGAGGTTGCTGTGAGCTAGGCTGACGCCACGGCACTCACTCTAGCCCAGGCAAAAGAGTGAGACTCTGTCTCAAAAAAAAAAAAAAAAAGTAGAATTAGTTTTTCAGAATTTAAACATGGCAAATACTTTTGTTTTAAAATTAAATGATTCATATATGTAAATAGAAAATGAAAATAATATGTAATCCCATCCCCAGAGATAATAGCTGATATTTTGAAGCATACCTTACTGGATAATTTCTATAGAGATTTTTGTTAAATTAAAAAAAGGAAACATCCTGCGTATACTCCTGTATTTTATCTAATAATATTAATATGGCAGTTTTTTCATGCCAACATAAATACATATCCTCATTCTTAATGACTTGTTAGTATTCCATTGTATGGAGATATCATAATACATTTTTTAAAAAACACATCATTTGTTGAAGAACATTCAGATTGATTCCCTAACATTTGTATGAATGAAGTTAATAAATCATCACATATTTATATAATTTTTTAGAATAGGATTCAAGAAGAGTAATAGCTGGTGCATTTGAAAATTTGATACATATTGCCAAATTGCCTTTTTAAAAAGTTGTATTCTCCAGCTTTCCATATAATCACAAACTCTGTGCATGAACATCCTTGTTTATTTTCACCCATCTCATAGGTAATAAATGGTCCTACTTTGCTGTTTTACTTAGAACTTCTTTGATAATTAATGGAGTGAAACATTTTTTAATGGATTAAATTATCAAAGTGTAGCTTTTATGGCTGTGTGAAAAGACACCTAAAAATTTAGGGGCAGCCATTCATTACTACTTGATTCCAGGCGTCAGCTGAATGGTTCTGACTTGGCCCGTGTTGGCTGGGCTCACCGGTGAGTCTGCAGCCAGCTGCATGGAGGTTGGATGGTCTTACTCCCAGGGCTGGCACCAAGGCTTTCTTCCACAAAACTCCCAGCATTCAGCAGGAGAGCCCAGGTTGGTTTACATGGCAGCAGCAAGGTTCCAAGAGAATGAAGAGAATGTGCAAAGCCTCTCGATACTAGACTTCAAACTGGCACAACCTCCAACTGCCTCATTCTGTTTGTCAAAGCAAGTCACAAGGCCAGCTGAGATTTAAGGGGTGGGAAAAGAAACTTCACCTTTTGACGCCAGGAGCTACACACGCACATTGCAAAGGCGCGTGGACCAGGGAGAGAATAATTGGAGCTGTTTTTTCAAACCATTTGCCCCCACATGCTTTCTTTAGATGAACATGCAATAAGCACGCCAAAACTCTTACTAAGTGCTTTTGAAACAAATTTATGTTTTAGAAAGTATTTGAGTTTTTTTTCTCAATGTAAAGGGTAGATCATGATAAATTTATTTCTCCATTTGTCTCTCGGGTCAATAAAAGCATTAATTTAATGTTTTCTATTAGCTGTATCCTTTTTCTGTCACCCTAGTTTTCATCTCAGGTTAATCAAAATGTAGGCTTTCCAAATTAGTTTTTGCTTAGCCTCACTAAAATCGATCCATTCACACTGAATTTCATTCTATACATACTTTGAAAGTTAGAATTACTAAAAGGAGTTGTTTTTTCAATTTAAATGTACTTTGCTTATTATTTTCTAGAGTCTGATACCAATATACGGCCCAGTGGGAAAAGGTTTCTCCTATGATTGAATTTTCCTGGTACTGTATTTAGAAAATTTCTTTTAAAATATTTTTCTTAACATTTTTCTAGCGCTGAGATTCTGAGATTTGAAGGATTTTTATTTCGGAGACTTATGCCGTGTTCCGTAAGGACTCATTCAGAATGAAAACAAAACTAGATGCCGATAATCCAAATACTGTGTTTTGAATATGAGATTCTTCTTACTGAAAGGACAATTAGAAGAGTTATATGGTCAAATAACTAGGATAAATATTTTTTTATCTGTATTAATTTCCTAAATTGCAACTTTTGAAATCATACCTAAAATCATACACGGTACTTAGCCTCTATAATATTTGTAACGATCATTCACTTGTCAACAAATACAGAGTACTTGCCCACATGACTCATTGTAAAGGGCACTAGTGTACACAAGAAGCAAGTCAGACACAGTCCCTGTTATTAATATTATGAACTTTACAGTCTACTGTGAGACACAGATAATTAAGTAGGTGATTATAATATGTGATAAGCAGTTCTTCCTTTAGATCCAGACAATAGATTCCTGTCTTTCAAGGATTCCACGTTTCTTGAAGCCAAAAGAGTAAATTCATCAAAGCACAATGGGAGCTGTCAAATAAAAAACTAATCCGACTCAGGTAGGGAGAGATGATACTCAAAAGGATTATTGCCCTGGGGGCAGGGAGACCACTGCAGTAGGAGAGGAGAGCAACGCAGAGGCCATGTGGCTCTGATCTGCTCTGGACTGCTGGCATCTCTGAGTTGGCAGAAAAGAGCTTTCTTGTATAAAGCGTAGTACAAGAAGACTGTGAGGAACTGAGTGTGGGGGAGTGGGGTGGTGTGATCAAACAGCTGATCAGTCTTTGTGCTCATCCCGTTCTCAGGAGCCATCTTCAGGAGGGGCTGTTCTGCACTCCCACACACAAGGGAGGGCCACAGTTGAGGGGCCTGGGGAAGGTGAGGAGCCCGAGTAAAGCTTGGTCACGTCAAGTGAGCCAGCATTTTGTCCAGATTGGTCAGTGGGGTCAAAGAGTGCAGCTAATTATTCATGAAACAGAATGAAAACTGGAAGGTCTCTGTCAGACCTTGTATTAGGTAAACAAGGGATCATCTGCGAGTCTTTTCTAAGTCACATGGGTTGGGGGGATTCTTTGCAGAAAACCATTTCCTGGAATACAAGAGGGAGTGGGAAAGGTGGTTTCTTAAGCCCCCCTGTTTTCCTGGAGTACGGGACTCAGAGAAAGTTCAACATTACCAGTGCCTGTGACACAAGGTGACCCACAACCTTAAATATCAGCTATCAGGATGAATGGGACCCATGGTAAGTGCCATGAGGGGAAGTCGTCAACCAGCAGTGCTGACGTCACCTGGGGCCTTGTTAGAAATGCAGATTCTCAAGCCTGCTGAATCAGAATCTTCCTTTAAAAGAGATTCCCTAGCTGATTCGTCCACGCATGAAAGTTTGGGACGTGTGGGTCTGGGGAAGTCAGGGAAGCACGGCTAGAAGAAATGATCCCCTAATTAATTAATTTTCTTTGTCTGGTAATGCTCTGATTTGAATATTCATTCATTCATTTAAAAAAAATTATTGTTTTTCCAAGAAATTTGTATTAGTATCTACTTGTATTAGTTATCTATTGCTCTGTAACTACTCCAAAATTGAGTGGCTTAGAACAAAAGAATTTATTATTCTCACAGTTTCTATGGGTCAGGAATTTGGAAACAGCGTAGCTGGATGGGTTACAGTCAAGATGTAGACTTAGCTGAGGTCATCTGAAGACTTGGCCGAAGCTGGACGATTGCTTTCAAGGTGGCCACCGCTGGCAAGCTGGTTCCTCTCCACGCCAGTCTCTTCACCCTAGGGCTTCTCCATAGGGCTGCTTGGGTGTCCTCACAACATGGCGGCTGGCTTACCTAGAAAAAAGAGCCAGAGGGAAGCTATTCTTTTTATGACCTAGCCTTGGAAGCCACGTAGAATCACTTCCAGCACAATCTATTCATTAGGAGCAAGTTATTAAGTCCAGCCCACTTTTGGGAGATGGGGAGAATTAGGCTCCAACTTTTGAAGGAAATAATATCATTGGAGTTCCAGACATTATACAGAGTATTGCAGGTACGTTTTGTAAAAGTAAATGATGTTTAACAATTTAATTCATCCAACGTTTTGCCCCGAAGACAGGTAACTGTTTCTGTTTCATAGTCTCCAATGCTAACAAGAACATGTTTTCATGCTATTTTAATAAAACAGAAATTTGTAATCATCAGAACGCTCTTGAGAGGACTATATTTGTCAGTAAAAGTCCATGATTCAGAGGCAAAAAGATAGAACTTCTGTGAGCAGCAAGAGAATGACTTTGCAGCCTGCTTTGGGGCAGTATGTGGAGGTGGGAAGGATGAGAGAGAAAGAAACATGGAGAGTGGAGGGCAGAGCCTAAGAGAAGGTGGAAAACTGTGCTGTGTTCTGCAACTCCTTGCTGCTCTGGGGATTTCTGATGAAGTTGCTAAGTCATGGTGAGTGCTGTTTCTTTGCAATCTAATGGGGTTGGGCTTTATGTGTGGACTGATTTGAACCCAACTGAGAAACACCTGGATATGGGAGGTGAACAGAGAGCAGCAAGAGGAAGTTTGCACAGCATGAGAGGGCTGGGGTGGATGGTGAATGGTGAAGTAACCCTCTCAGAGCCCGGGGAATTGAGGACTGCAATCAATTTTCCTTACGTCTCCAAGGAGGAAGCTTAGCTGATATGTGGATTGCACTTGATTTCTGCCAATTCTTCTTTTTTTGCTGAATCAAAGACAAGATCAGAATATTCTTTACTGAATTTCAGCTTTTGATGCTGACTTTTTAGAAACCATTAAAAAGTAACTATGGGAAATTATCTCAAGTTAAAAGAAAATGTTTGTTTATTTTTTAGCTTTGGGGTGGGGGGATGTAAAGCTTGAGATGTGATTTCACTTATCAGTAACACATGTTTACACTGCTGCTTTGATGCTCCCTGTGGAATCAGAATAATCTCTAGCGTTTAGGAGCCTTCCAGTTTATAAACGTTGTGGCCTTTCTTACATTTCAGAAGCACACACTTTTTTATATATAGATATGTATATGTATATCTTATTTTATTTTATTTCAGCATATTATGGGGGTACAGATGTTTAGGTTACGTATGTTGCCCTTGCCCCCCCTCAAGTCAGAGCTTCAAGTGTGCCATCCCCCAGATGGGGCGCATTGCGCTCATTATCTATGCATATACCCATCCCGTCCTCCCCGCTCCCACCAGCCCGACACCCAATAAATGTTATTCTTATATGTGCACTTAGGTGTTGATCAGTGAAACCAATTTGCTGGTGAGTATATGTGGTGCTTGTTTTTCCATTCTTGGGATACTTCAGTTAGTAGAATGGGTTCCAGCTCTGTCCAGGAGAATACAAGAGGAAGAAGCACACATTTTTAATTTTATGAAATCCTGGCCAAGACCAAATGAATGATCTGAAACAACGGGTCAGCATGACCTTTTACCTTGCTTGATAGTTTGAAAATCTATTTTGAGAACCTAAATACAAAATGACCCTGCTCAAAGAGCTTAGTCTGTATTTGGGGTTTTAAATAGATATTTTCTGGGAAGACAGTAAATTTCTCTGAATTCCACCTTCTAACAGTTTAAATAACTTTCTTTAATAGTAAAAAAAAAAAATTGCTGGAAGTCCTGTTGCCTGCTTCGCCTAGACACCTATTAATGTGAATGAAATCTAATCCATATATATGCTTATTATAAGAACCCTGGGCAGAAGTCAAGAATAATTCAATATTTTGTATGGCATTTCATGACAAAGGACATAGTATTATTATTTTGAAGCATCGCAGAAATTATCTTTTTTTAAATCTTAGCTTTTAAAATTAAAGCTTGGAATTTTGCTCAGCCCATTTGGTTTCCTTGGTGCCAGGTATTCGGCAACCACGAACTTTTTTTTTTTTTCTTTGAGACAGGGTCTCACTCTGTTGCCCCAGCTAGGGTGCAGTGAGGTCATCACAGCTCACAGCAACCTCAAACTCCTGGGCTCAAGCAATCCTCCTACCTCAGCCTCCCAAGTAGGTGTGTCTATAGGCAAGCACTATCAAGCTCAGATGATTTTTCTATTTTTTGTAGAGATGGCGTCTTGCCCTTGTTCAGGCTGGTCTCAAACTCCTGGTCTCAAGTGATCCTCCCGTCTTGGCCTCCCAAAGTGTGAGAATTACAGGCGTGAGCCACCGTGCCCAGCCCACAAACTTAATATTGATTAGGTTAGGCATGCAGAGACAGAATATTTCTAGTTTATAAATAAAAGCAAGACTTTTTTTTTAACCCAGTAAGAATCTACATGTCCCAGCCCCCCAAAAAAAACCTAGTAAAGGAAATAAATAAAAATGTATAATACTTTAGTCAATACAACCAGAATGAATTCACCAGTACGGTTCACAGTCTAAATTCCTGGAGGGAACAGTTGGGTGGGTAGGCTACAAACCTCAAATGATTTTATTTTTTCCAATCCCTATATTCATCTGTGCTTTGTCAAATTCTCCTTTCACGCTTGTTAATGATTTCTCACCCCCATTTCCTAAGTGGCCCAGCTGAACATTTTGATCTTATCACCAATTTACTGCTCCAACCCAGAAGGAAAGCCAGTCTCTCCCTTCTGCCGGCACCCGTAATCTCTACGAGTGATTTTTCTAGAATAGGGGTCAGAAAACTTCTTCTGTAAAGGGCCAGTTAGTAAACGTGTTCAGCTTTTCAAGCTAACTATTCAACTCTGAAATTGTAGTGAGAAAGGAGCCATGGACAGTATGAAAATGAATGAGCATAGCTGTGTTCCAATAAACATTTATTTGCAAAAATAAGTAGTGGGCTGGATTTGGCCCATGGGCTGTTGCGAAAGTTGTCAGACTGCAAATGGAGTCACTTGTGTTAAAAAGCTTGCGGGCGGGGCTTGGGTGGTGCATGCCTCTAGTCCCAGCTACTTGGGAGTCCAAGGTGAGAGGATCCCTCATACCCAGGAGTTTGAGGCCAGCCTGGGCTATATAGTGAGATCCCATCCCCAAATTAAAAAAAAAAAAAAAGAAAAGAGAAAAGAATCTTCTTCTCAAAACACCTGACAAACGGAGCAGGGAAGGCCATAAAGGGAGGGTTCTCATGCACATATGCCTGATAACAAGAACTATCACAAAAGAACTCTGCAAAAACCACAACCTTGCACAAAAACCACCAAAACCTTACACAGAAAGTACTTCTGCAAGCAGCTTCTTGTCCATCCTGGGCTTGATACCACCCTTATTATTGATCCTTGCAGCCAAGGACAATTGATTCAAAACAACTTATGTCATCTTCTTCACTCTGCCTTCCAAAACTTCCCCTTGCCTCAACCTCCCTGAATACCCATAGTTTTACTATGACATGCGTGTTCCCACTGCAACGCTACTCCTGAATAAATACCATTTTCTTTTCCAGAATCTCCTTCTCTGCCTGTTATTTGGGTCTGCGGTGTGCTGGCTCCTGTCTTAGAGCATGCCCCATGTGGCTGGACGTAGCAGCTGGAGGGAGCCTCCCTCGGCAGGGACAGGAGGAAGGCCCAGCTCTCCTCACCCAGCCACAGACGCTCTCGTCTCTCTCCTGCCGTCTCTCTCCTGCAGCCATCCTGCCCCTCATCCCCGAGTTTTCTGTTTACCCTGACAGTGTCGGAGGTGGCCAGGTGGGGGTTCGGTGAGGGAGCAGAGTTGATGGGCACAGCTCTCTGTCAGCCCCGACATAGCAGTGCCAGCCCGACTGCAGGGAAATGGAGGCTTCTTTGTCTCTGTTTTAGATCCGCGTCTTGAGCATGAGAAGAGCCCCGCTTGACCTTCTGTGACACTCTTTATTTAGCACCATGTTTTATTCTGTAGGTCAATGATTTTAAGAGTGGATGCAGTTCGGGAATTTAGAAATACAGTCGTAGCTCATCAGGGACAGTTGTTCCTTGACTTTGTCCCAAGCTCCGTCTGTCATGTTCTTGACAAAATTCCAGTGCTTTCTACACATTCTGGTGTTGCCTAAAATATTAGGTTTTTAAAAAGGTAGCTCATGTCTCTTTTGCTTTAGTGGGATAGAGCGTTTCATTCTTTTGTTTGTTTGTTTGTTGTTAGTTACCTCCAGCCTTCAGCCAGGGTGGTCACCACGTCAATCCTTAGCCTGACCTTTTGAGTCTCCTCTTCTCCCATCCCTTCTCATCTCAGTGAACACTCTTCTCTCCCTTGATTCTGTTTTATTCCAAATAATTTCCTTTCGTAGCTTCCATAGTAACACCTATTAGACTTACCTTTGTGTTTGCACTTTCTCTAAGTGCATATTTTTCTCAGTAGTCTGAGAATAACATCCTTTAGAAATAACGTTTTCCTCCTCTCCTATCTCACTGCCATGTATTCTATTATTCTCCGGCCTCCCCTGCTACCCCTAGCTGCTCTGCTCCCCTGCTTTGTTTAGTAATTTCCCAGCTCCTGCCATGGGCTGTGATGTTCTACGTCCTGGAGATACAAAGGCATACCTCCTGCATCTAAGGAGCTCAGAGTTCACAAAAGTGGAAAGACAAACATAGAAACAAGCTATTGACACTAGGGCCAAATTGTTCTCGTCTTTGTGGACTACAGACAACCTTGTCTGCAAATTGGGCACACTCCTAGCTGCATGGGAAAGAGTCAGGCCATGGCACTTTATTGTACTCCAAGACAAGGACAGAGGAGTGGCACCTCATCACCTAGGGAAGCCGGGCAAAGATGTGTAAACTTGTGGCTTGTGGCACAACCCATTTGCATCGTGGTCGTGAAGCATACTGTCCTATCCCGTTGCACCAAGTGGGCCAGCACAGCCCTCTTGCTATGGGCTCCTGCTGCCCGCTGCAGTGGGAAATGATCAAGGTCGTGTTATTCTTAACAGGTTCCACAGATTCTTCTGATCAGTCTGTACTAGATCTTATGTGGGAAAAATGCAAAGATCCTGCCTTCAAATTGCTTATGACCTGTTTGGTAGAAAGGCCAGCCAGAAGGCACGGCGAAGAAACAACCAAATAATTTCCATGGCATGACACAGCCAGCACCGACTTGTCTAACAGAGTACCCACAGTCTGCGAGATCGTGGAAGATGAGAGAACAAATGGAGTTGGTCATAGCCGCCTTCCAGAGGAAGAGAGTTGTGAGTGTGAATGATTTAATTTGTTTCCAGTCTTTGCTATTATAAGACATATATTATGATGAACCTGTTGATGCATAAATCTCCTATTACATATACAAAATACTCCTGAGAGTGTTTTCTCAGGACAAATGCCCTCAAATATAATCACTAACCCAAATAGACATCAAGGAAATAAACATATTTAGAGATTTTGATCGATTGCTAGATAGATTCCAATTGCTTTCTGAAAAGAGTATATAAACTTACACTCAGCAGTGTGTAAGGGTCCTCATCTCACAAAAACTTAGCAGCATCAATAATTATTTTTTAAATTAATATAACAGGTGAAAATATCTAATTTTTTCTTTGCGTTTCCTTAATGACTAGTGATGCTGAACATTTTATCATATGTTTATCATTGTTAAATCCTCTTTTACCAACTAGGCCTCTCTTTTGTCTTTTGCTCCATGGACCCTCTAGAGATGAGTTATATTGCAGCAAGAGAACAACATTTAAACTGATATGCTATGTTATTTTGAAACGTTAAAATGGTAAGGTGCTCAGAGTGGCAAGTTATGGTTCTTAAGACAATTATGTTCAGATGAACACCCTCAGGTCAGGAGGTAATTCTGTAACTGCAGAGTGCTAGAGTTCTAGAAACACAGTGAGGGCACAGGTATCAGCATGCTGCCTGACGTATGCCTGCATGTTATCCCCAAATTTGATCAAAACCCTTGATGCACAAAGGGGATTGCACTTTTAAAAGTTAATTTTAAAGAACGGGAGGATCAATAAAGTGTATTCTAGCAGGAAGTGATCCGGGTCTGCTTGCAAATTTGGTAAAGCTCGAGTTTCAATCTCAATTTGGGGGAAAAAGAATTTGGAATTGTTTTTCTAGTTTCATAACATGTTAATACTGAGTACATTCTTACAAACCCAGCTTTCTGCCAAATCTTGATATAAGTCTAGATAACAATATAAGTTTGTTTTCTAGATATTCAGATTTTTACATTCAGGATATGCAGATATGATAAATTTTAATTTTTAATTTTATAGAACAAAAGGAGAAAAATGAGGTGTTTGGATTATCAGATCCTTGACCTTTCTTTTTTGCTTTTGTTGATTATTGAGCTATTTTTATATATGCTTAGATTCTTTAACTATCATAGCTCTATGCATAAGTACCAGTCATAGTTCTGTTTTTCATTATTAATGATTTTTGATTAAAAGAAATAAGAATTTAGCATGAAAAAGCAAAAGGATATAAAGTCCAGGCAAAAAATCTCTCTTAAGGGTCATGACATGAGGCATTGTAGGAGTGAATCTCACACAAAAATACTGATGTGTGGAAATAAGTTTTAAGATACGGCATAAGATCAGGTTCTTCATCTGACTTTGATGGAGTGACATTGAAAAGTAATAGTTTTAATATTCTGTCATCTCTACATTTATTTTGTTTTAATAAGTGCTTTCAGGCTGGAGGTACCTCTTGGGAACACTTAGCTCTCTTCCAGCTAAATGAATAAACAGTAATGCTCTGCCCTTTGCATTCAAACGAAATGTTACAAACGACTCTCAGTTGGGCCAGACTTTGAGTCATTGGCCAGTGAAAATGACTGGTTTCACTGTGTTTGAAAAAGCCAAGAATGTCAGGAAAATGGCTCAGGAGTGACAGTGGGGGACAGGCGTGGGTGGTAGAGGAAAGGTCACAAGAAAGGACAAAAAAGATTAGGGTTCATGGTCATCTGTCTTGGCTCTATTTTCTATTTGTTCTAATAATAGGAATTTGGCACAAAGTTCAGTTTGAAAATAAGGTTATGAAGCTTTTTCTTTGTTAAAGTTTGCAAACTACACCTTTAATGATTTGGTTGAGTCTGACCTGGTTTCCACTCCATATCAGCATTCCACTGTACAGCTCTACCATAATGTGTCCAGTCTACTGTTGACGTACATTTGGGTTGCTTCCAACTATTGAGTATGATAAATATATCTGCTTTGAACATTCTTGTATAAGTCATTTTGTTGACATATGCTTTCATTTCTGTTAAATTAGAATTGATGGGTCAAAAGGAAAATCTATGTTTAAGTTTATAAGAAATTGTCACAATATCTTCCAAATTGGTCGTACTGTTTTAGATTCTCATCAGCAACATACGAGAGTTCCAGTTGCTCCACATCCTTGCCAATATTTGATGTTTTAGTGGTTGCTCACTGACAGGTTTTGATTTGCATTTCCCTGATGCTTAATGAAGTTAATCATATTTTCATGACTATATTGTCTCCGTGTTTATCTCCTTTTGTGAAGTGTCTGCTCAAGTCCTATGCCCACTTTTTTATTGGGCTGTATTTTTAGTTATTGAGTTGTAGGAATTCTTTATATATTCTAGATATGAGTTCTTTGACAGATATATGTATTAATAATTTCTCCTGCACTGTGGCTTGTCTTTCATTTTCTCAATGGCATCTTTTGCTATTAAGCTTACGTCTAGCTCTTCCTTGTGTAAGAAGTTATGAAACTTTTGTTTCCTTTTACGGATATTGCTTTTGGGGTTTAGCTGAGAAATCTTTGAATAATAGTGGTGAGTGTGGACATCATGGTCTTGCTTCTAATTATACCAGAAAGTCATGCAGACATTTGCTAAGAATGAAATCAGTTGTAGGTTTTTCATAGATATCTTTTGTTAGGTTGAGGAAGTTTCCTTCCATATCTAGTTTCCTAAAGGCTTTTTCCATGGGGGTTGAATTTTTCCAATACTTTCACTGAATCTACTGAGATAATCATATGTTTCTTTTTTTCTCTTATTCTGGGATTCTGTTATTATTCACCATAACATCATAATTATATTGATTGATTTAATAATTAGATTGAATTTATAACAATAAAAACCTTGCATTCTAGGATAAAACCCAAGGTTGTAGGATGTATTGTCATCTTTATACATTGTTGGATTTGATTTACTAATATTTTGTTAAGGAGATTAGCATACATATTCATAAATATTATTAATCTGGACTTTCCTTTTTTTGTAATACATTTGCCTGACATTATAATCAAGGTAATGCTGACCTCATAAAATGAGCTGGGGAGTAGCCGCTCTTTTAGTTTTGAGATGGTGTATCAGACTGGCATTCTTTCTTTCTTAAATGTTTGTTAGAATTTACCAGTGAATCTCTCTGGGACTAGAATTTCTTCAGTGAGAGGATTTTTAATTATAAATTCAATTTCATGTGTCAGCTTTGGTAATTGCTATCCTTCAAGTAAATTGATTTTATCTAAGTTGTCAAACTTATTAGCATGCTGCTGTTTATAATATGCCCTTTTTATCCTTTTAATGACAGAATATCTAGTGATGGCCCTCTTTTCTTCCTGATATTGATAATGTGTATCTTATCCTTTTTAAAAATTAATCTACCTCAGGTTTTATATCTTTTCAAAAGACAACTCTTTGGTTTTGTTGATTTTTCTCTATTGTTTCTCAGTTTTCTATCATCAATATCCCTGTTACCATTATTATTTTGTTCTTTCTACTAACTTTGGATATAATTTGCTCTTTTTTTCCCTAGCTCCTTAAGGTGGAAAATAAAATCACTGATTTGAAATCTTTTTCCTTTTATAAGACTTAAATATTACAAATTTCCCTTTAGGCAATGGATTAGCTGCATTCTACAAATTTCAATATGATTTTTTAAAATTTCTCTTAGTTCAAAATATTTTCTAATTTCTTATT